>NC_085841.1:236014688-236364688 GCF_035594765.1 Anolis carolinensis
TAATAATCATCATCATCCAAAAATACATCACACAGTCCTAGACACTTGGGAAGTGTTCGACTTGTGATTTTGTGATATGAAATCCAGCATATCTATCTTTTTTGCTGTGTCATACAATAATAATAATAATAATCTTTATTTATATCCCAGTTTTCTCCCACTAAGAGACCCAAAGTGTCTTCCAACATGTTAAAATACTGTAAAATACAATACAAAATCAGCAATAGTCAAAGACACAAATATAAAACGTAATCAATCAATAAAACATAAACATAAATAAGCATTTAAAACACGTATACATTATTGTGGGAATTCAGGTATTCCCCAAATACTTCTTTTACTAAGCATTTTAGTTAACAGATGCTCAACCTGTACTACTTTCCCCTGTGGACTGGGGAGCAGGAATTGGGTGCTTCATTCTGTACCCAGTATGTTGCATGCTTGTTTGTTTTGAACTCTTACTGTCTTTTGGGAAGTTTGTTTTCAAATAAGTAGAGTCATCCCTCTACTTATGTGGGGTTTAGGGGAAGAGTGAACATGGAAAAAATAGGGCACCACTGCTGGTGTGAGGCGAGCTCCTCCTTTTGCCTGTGTGACACGAGTCTGTTTCCCTCAGGAAAGGGAGATACTGAGTGAAACACAAACTAAATTCCTGAAGATGTGGCTATCATATGAACGTTAAAAAGAGAGCCTTAACTTCATGATGCAGTGGTGTTTCAAACTTTCAAAGAACCAAAATTGTACCTGGGAAATGTGTATCAACTTGCTTCTCTAGAATCTTCCAGCTCCCTAAGTGTTGTTGCAACTTTTATCATTTAACTATTGATTGATACTAGGCAAGCCTGATGAGAATTGCAATCCTACAATATTTGGAAGGCTGCAAGTTGCACACTGCGTATAGAGGTTACTAATTAATGTTTGTGAGCACCCTTACTGGGAAGCAAGCTTTCAGAAAGACTTGAGAAGCATGCATGAAATGGCAGAGTGTGACTTCTTAGGCTGTCCTAACTTATCCTTGCCAGCATTGCAAAGTTGTTGTTTTTTAAATTTCTTATCAGGAACCACTGAACTCACAGGAAGCACAAACCTGATTACCCACTACAACCTGGAGCATGCTTACAACAAATTTTGTGGAAAGAAGGTGAAGGAAAAGCTCAGTAACTTTCTGCCAGACCTGCCAGGGATGATTGACTTGCCAGGCTCTCATGACAACAGCAGCCTGCGCTCCCTCATTGAGAAGCCTCCCATTTGTGGAAGCTCATTCAACCCCATCACTGGTACAATGCTAACAGGATTTCGGCTCCATGCAGGACCGGTGAGTTAGAGTTTGGCGGTGAAGGAAAGGGTGGAAGGGGAAGCCTTAACTGTCAGTGGGGGAAGACTCAGCGGTGTTCCAAAGGAAGAAAGTCAACCAGACTAGTACACACTATTAGGCATAGCTATGTCTCAGAAGCAACTCACATTTTAAAAGAAAATATTCATTTCAAGTGGAGCATGTACATGGTGTATATTAGGGTCAGTTTTTAAAGTCAGAACTGTGGAGCCATCTTCCCTTTTTGACTAGGTGATCACAGAAGGCCTGAAGACAGAACCATAACTCAGGCTGAAAGTGTCAGTTTGGATGATACTTGAAGAACGGGGTCCAACTTTTCTGTGTCAGATTTCATCTTATGAAGCAGGAAAGAGTGCCAACATTCTGCATTAACTTCAGTCTGGTTTATTGAAGTCCTTTCTAGCCACTGTCTCCTGCACAGCAGTTTTTCAGCTCTGCAATGCTAAATTTGGAACATTACAGGCTAACATTGAAACAAAATTCAGCATATGAAGAAACTAAGTCTTCAGTGAAATGAAAGTCTCCAAGTTTTGTGGCTTGAAACCAACATAAGTATTAAACAAATAGAACCAAATAAGAACTCTCCCTTCCAGATTTTGATAGGAGGAAACAGTGGGACTAGGTTATTCCTGCCCCCAGTGGCACAGTGGGTTAAACCACTGAGCTGCTGAACTTGCTGACTGAAAAGTTGCTGGTTCGAATCCGGGGAGCAGGGTGAGCTTCCAGTATTAGCCCCAGATTCTGCCAACCTAGCAGTTCAAAAACATGCAAATTTGAGTAGATCAATAGGTATTGCTCCGATGGGAAGGTAACGGCACTCCATGCAGTCATGCCAACCACATGACCTTGGAGGCGTTTACAGACAACGCTGGCTGTTCGGCTTAGAAATGGAGATGAGCACCATCCCCCAGAGTCGGACATGACTGGACTTAATGTCAGGGGGAAACCTTTACCTTTACCTTAGGTTACTGAAGACTCTGATCTCTTTAGTGGTTGTACCTCTGGGTATCATATGCACCAGGAAATGTGCTGTTCCTTTTAGTAATGTGCTTCCCTGATTCTTTTTGTTTTGCTTCAGTTGCCAGAACAGTGTCGCTTAATGCACATCCAACCACCTAAGAAAAAAAACAAGCACAAACACAAGCAGAGCCGTACCCAAGATCCTGTCCCTCCAGGTAAGACTGTTGATGCTCTCTCACACACCCAACATAGCACCAACAGTCTGGCAGAGCTTTCCAAACTTTCCATGTTGGTGACATACTTTTTAGACATAAATTCTTTTGTGACACAGTAATTCAGTTTTACCAGCAAACTGAAGGTTAAACTAACTCCTTATAACAGGGGTCCCCAAACTAAGGCCCGTGGGCCAGATGCGGCCCTCCAAGGTCATTTATCTGGCCCCCACCCTCAGTTTTAGACTTAGGCTCGCCCTAAGTCTGAAATGACTTGAAGGCGCACAACAACAACAATCCTAATTAACTTGATTATCTCGTTGGCCAGAATCAGGCCCACACTTCCCATGAAATCCTGATAAGTTTATGTTGGTTAAAATTGTTCTTATTTTAAAATATTGTATTGTTATTTCATGGTTTTTTTGCAGTACAAATAAGCATGTGCAATGTGCATAGATATTTGTATTTTTTTTTCAAACTATAGTCCGGCCCCCAAATACTCTGGGGCACCGTGGATTGGTCCTCTGCTTAAAAAGTTTGAGGACCCCTGCCTTATAAGAGATACAGACACATACATAAATTGTAATAATGAAATGTGTAGGGACACAACATACCTCATGAAAACTTTTCATTTATATTTTTTAAAATGCTTCCCCACTTGACTTGGCTGGGGAGCACATGGCTGCCTAGGAGGGGCCTCCTGCAACAGCCAGCCAGTGGCATCTTTGTTCTTTCACTACTCTGGCAAGCTGGGTGCCATCTCAATTAGAAATGGTGGGATTGCTCCTCTGAATCAGCTTGGCAACTGATCCAAGTGGCTGCCAAGACTATTCAAGGGAGGATTGGTGGGGGTGGGGGTTGGGGTGGGGAGCATTTTATCACAATACATCTAAGGACTACAGGCAATATATTAGTGTGTTGTGACACAGAGTTTGGAAAGCTCTGTTCGAAAGTACCACAGTTTCTGTCCCACCAGTCCACCTGCTACAACTAATGATTGCTCTTTTTTTCTTGGCAGAAACACCCTCAGATTCTGATCACAAGAAAAAAAAGAAGAAAAAAGAGGATGATCCTGAGCGAAAAAGAAAGAAGAAGGAAAAAAAGAAAAAGAAGGTAAGCAGGGGGTGTCTTACATCACCAATCTTCTACACCAAGAACTATGGTGTAGAAAAAGAAAAGAAAACTGGCTACGATGTGAGTTTCTGTTCCTAGCTTTAAATGTATTTATGGCAGTCGTTCGTACGCAAGTAAGACTTTCCCTTCTTATTTGCATTGTGCTTTTGATTTTCCTCAGAATCGGCATAGCCCTGAACATCCAGGCGTGGGCAGTTCTCAAGCCAGTAGCAGCAGCAGCCTCCGATAAGAGTCCTGCCAAAGATTCGATTGGGAAGAATGCTCCAGTAAGGTACTAACAGGGAGGACTGGCTAAGAAGGAAGAGCAATAATGTTGGAGCCACTGTCAACTCACCTGCTTCCTTTGCAACTTATGACCCTGGGTGAACATTTTGGGAATCCACTGGTTTCATTATCATCGACACGGACTTTGCCTCGGACTTGATGCAGGCTGGTGTCTTTATATGGAAGCTCTGATAACCATTTGAGGGTTTTTTTGTACGAAACTATCCTGATTTCATCGGGATATTTCTGTTTCACATTTTCATTAAATCTCTCTTGGAGGAGATGCTTTTGATTTGATGGAGTCCTGAACTCTGGAAATTCACCCCCCCCCCCAGCACACACACAATGCACATGTTGTGGGCTTGCAAACAACTCTGGTTGATCATTGATGAACAGATTCCAGAGCTGCTTATTGTGGTGGGGCATTGCCTGAGGCTGGTGGATAGGACAGCAGTCTGCTCTATTGAGACTTCATGAAGTAATTGTAGATGCAGGAAATGTCTAAACTGGGAATAAAAAGAATACAAGGTTGAATTTCACCTCCCAGCTTCTACAGTTAAAAAGCATTTACCAAAATTCCTTTAGCAGTGGAACATGTTGGGAGTTGAGCAGCTAAACTGTGAATCTTAGAATATAATTTGTTTTGGGATTCTTTTCCCCCAAGAGCTTACTTACTGAGGGAAGACTTCTTAGCGTGTTCCTTAGTAAGAGGCAAGATTCCATCTTTGCCAGCAGGTGGAAGAAATCCCCAACAGATTCAAACTGAAAAGACGAAAGCCTCTTCCACAAATTCTGTACTGGGCAAATACAAACTATTAATCTGCTCAATCCCTTCTGTAATATTTTTATGTATTACTACCTCATTGTGAACACCATGGCAAAGATCGTTAATTTTCAGATAGTCGTCTTCTCTGTCTTTGTTCTAAACTACACACAAGGTAATGACAAACCTGGCCTCTCAGTAGCAACTGCTGGGTGGCAGATAATAAAGGAACACAGAGCCCAGTGTCACAGCTGCCTCTCCTTGTCTCAAGGGAGGGTCATCCCACCTGCTTGATGCCTAGATTGGAATGTGGCTGTGTCTATACTTTGATCACAGAACCGCTTGCAGACAATTTAAACATAGCAGGAGACCTCCTTGATCCTGCAGTGAGGTGGAGAGTTCAGCATTGAGGCTGTGGCTTGGCAAGGAACAATTCCACAAATTAACTACATTGCTTATTATGTTTCCCTTCTTCACTGCTAACAGTTGCTTCATGTTCTAGGATTACATAGGACAAAAGTTTTAAGGTGCTGTGGATTGAATCCAAATTCTTCCAACAGCTATTACTTACAAATAAGACACTTGGAAATCTGCCCAGGGATCACCCCATCAGGTTTAGCTTGGCATTTTTCATGAAGCTAAGCTGATGAGAGGCAGAGAAGTAAATGAAGATGTTTTGGCTTTGATTATTATTAAATGGTTTTCAAATGCTTTGCTCTGTATTTTTACTCTCTCTTCTGCTGCCTTGTTTTTAGAGGCGGGTGTGTTTCATCCTAAAGGAATGCATTCCATGCAGTGGAGCAATTCCTACACCTACTCTTTTTCTTTGTTGACTTCCATGTACTTCATTGCTAATTGACTAGGAGAGGAAGAAATGATTTTTTTTTGCAATGAATGCGTATTGTGAAAAAGTATTGAGTGCAGAGTATATATATATTACACACACACACACACACACACACACACACATATATATATATACATACATATATATACACACACACATACTAGAGCTACTTATCCAAATACGTCCTTTAATAACTAGCTTGATGCAATGATATGGACAGGTTAGGTGTGGGAGAAAAATAATATAAGAGTCTTGTTTCTGGTGAACAAACTGAAAGGGTAACATTGGGTTCTCGTTCCCTGCACCAAGCTTTACGTGGATAGTAAAATATTTAAGCAGTGGAAAGTTCATTCAGGTTCATAAGTACTGTACTTAAATGTAGAGATTTGGAAATCTAGAGTAAGGCAGTAATGGACTGAATTGCAGTTGTATTGTGTCGTTTTTGGATCAGAGCTCTCTATATTTCCACTTTAAAGCTTTCTGATCATTGGACTTGCAAGGAATATTCATGTGGGTTGCATTTTGACAAGTCATAAATAATAGCAAGGTGACTGTTGGGTTTAAATACTGCAAATTCCCCAATCCAAGTGCATTGCTGCTACTGTCCTGCCTGAAAAAGGCTGGGTGCTATACAAAAGAGAAGTAATGGAAATACAAGTGTATTTATCTCCCAGAAGTGATGTTTTCTTGCTTGAAAAAAAATCTATTTGAAATTTGTTCCTTGCATATGATCCTCCCAAGAAAATCTCTTTATAATGCCCTCTCTACCAAAGAGTGGTGCTGCATTCCTCCTGGAAAAAATGGGGACAGGGATGTCCTTCCCTTTCTGGGTTACAAGCTACATCCATCGAACGGTTTAATAGAAAGGTCACTATCAACCAGCACTTGGCACAGGTGGTTGAGCCAAACCATTACCGTCTCAGTTGATGTGTTTCAAATATTTAAATATGTATCTTACCCCTAAATATGCACATGCATGTGTAATCTGTGACTAGGATCTAAAGCACTCTAAGCTGCTCTTGATATTTTTTCCTGTGCTATTTTTTCTTGGTTGCTTCCTATAAGGCTGCAGTGTAAAAGTTCTAAGCTAAATAGGGATGAAATGGCTTTATGTAGCTTGTTCTCTGTAGGTATTGGAGGCCTAATTCTAACCCTCTGCTTCAGCCTTCTTTTCTTGCACTTGCAGCTACAAGTCTGAAACAATCTATATTTAAACTACTACAGTAATTAAATTTACTAGATTGTGGAAGCACATTCCAATGTAATTTCAGTGTGGCAGTGCTGCTACTGTCCTTGAAAAAATTGACTGCAGTTTGTTTTATTATTGCCTTGGTTGAATATTTGGGCCTATTGGATTTAAAAGACACTAATAGTTCTGTATTCTGCCCTATTTCTCCCCCCCATTCTCATCACAAAGAATAAACTAATAAATTAGGGCAAATTTATACATGTTTGTATAACAATAATTTTTTACTCTTAATATTGTATTAAATCGATTCTATGGAACACTCCCCCAACCCCGTTTTAGGCGTTCCAAAAACGGGATGGGCAAACAATCAGTAGCACCTTAAATTTGCTGGTTTTGCGCTCTCTCTCTCTCTCTCTCTCTCTCTCTCTCTCTCTCTCTCTCTATATATATATATATATATATATATAGAGAGAGAGAGAGAGAGAGAGAGAGACATATACATACATACATACACATACATACACTGTGTGTGTATATATATGTGTGTGTGTGTGTGTGTATGTATATATATATATATGTGTGTGTGTGTGTGTGTGTGTGTGTATATATATATATATATATGAATGAGGTTTTACCTATGAGAGAGAAGGAGGAAGGTGACACACAGTGGTTACCAACCCCCACCATTTTGTCCTCAGTCTCTGCCTCTGATCTGGCTAAACACCACATCCTGCTTCCCCTGCCTCCTCAGCTTAGGAAGAAAATGCTAATGCAGACAATGACTTCCAGGTTGAAATGCAAACAAGATATTGTGCTGTGCAGAAATCTAAACAAATATTCAAAGAAAATTCCTCTCCCCCCCCCCCCCACAAAAAACCCCCCTGAAACTTCAAAAATGGGATGCGGCTTATACTCAATGGCACCTTAGATTCAGTGAAATATGGTACATTTACCATCCTGAGATTGCTTTGGTGGCGTATACAGAAAGAGGTAAAAAGAATTTAAAATTCTATAGCCTGAAAATAAAATAGTATAGCATATAAATCCTTACTACTATGATGAAGAAAATGGTTGTTTTTCTCACACAACTGTGTTACTTTTTACCTGGAGAGATAGCCAAATAAAAAGAATGGCATAAAAGTTAAAAATGTAAACGTTTGAAATTAAAGAAAGTAACTTGAAATTAAAGAAAAATTGCTTTAATTGATACACCATAATCTTAAGCATCATATTACTTTTTAAGTTACACTATTGATCCCAAAAATAGAATATACGAGTCACCATATTACATACGACTGACCATTCCAGAACTCTAGAACTTGATTCTACACCCATTCACTTCCTTCTGTATGTTATCTCAAATCTCTTCTGCACTGCTGCTAGCGGAGGAAAATTGTTCTTGTGTGCCTTCAAGTTGCTTTTGACTTATGGTGACCCTAAGGTAAATCTATCACTTAGTTTGTTCAGAGGGGTTGTTTTTTTTCTGAGGCTGAGAGTTTGTGACCTGCCCAAAGCCACCCAGTAGTTCTCCACACGAGTGGGGATTTGAGCCCTGGTCTCTAGAATACAACACTGAAATCATTACAACATGCTGACTTTCAGAGGAAAGAGAGGGCTTTACGTATAGCACAGTGACAGCTCTATGCATATTAAGAAAGAATGAGGTGGGCAGTGCAGACAAGTTGGGGAAGACAGAAGCAAATGGTGTTCAATAGCTTCTATTACGTTCTCTGGGACACAGCAAATGGGATGCAGTATTGGGCACAGTTGACAGAAGGGAGCTAATATTAAACATTGCCAGGAGACAGGCATCCACCTCTGTATTATCTATATATATAAAAGAATGATGGCATCAGGGCAGCGGACAAAACAACAAAACTACAGGCCCCCCAACCTCAAAATTTGACAACACAACCCATTATCCACGGCTCTAGGTTAATACAACAAAAAGAAAAGAAAAATAAAGTCCTAATTAGAGGGAAAGGAATAATTGTTTTTATCCAATTGCTGCCAGTTAGAGAGCTAAGCTCCACCCACTTGGTCTCCAACAACCCACTCACCCCAGGGCCTCAGTTTCGCTGTTTTTTGGAAATTATATTCCACCCACATCTTTCATATTATTACTAAATATCATTCCTATTGATTACAGCAGCCTGGGGGAGGCGCCTTCCACTGAGCCCCGTCTTCTGCTGGTCCTTCTTCAACTCCCTGGACAGGAAGGGAGGGGGTTCAATCAGGGCCAGCTAGCACCTCCAAACAAAGGAATCCCCCAGGGAGGAGGCAGCGAGGCTTTGAAGCTGCAAGGCCATTACATGCTAATCAAGGTCACTAATAACAGCATGCATACCTGTCACACCGAGACTATTCAGTGTATTCCAGCTCACCAAACTAGGATTACAATAGGAAGAAAACGGCCACACTTTGCGGCTGCAAGGCTATTCCCTGCTAATCCACCTGGCCAACAAACAAATCCAAAAAGCCACAGCAACGCGTGGCCGGGCACAGCTAGTTAAGATATATAGGGGGTGAACACACTAAATACCTTAAAGGAAGGAGATTCTGTCTGATCTTGGGGCTAAGCAGGGTCTTTGTACTTCAAAGGAAGACCACCCCAGAATACCTTTTAAGAAGGCAATGGCAAGCAACCTCTGAGTAATCCTTGCATAAAAAAACCAATGAATACTATACCTGTGCTGTACAACTTGAAGAGTTTTGCAGTTAAATAATGTAACAGGCAGATTAACATCTAACACCATTATTATGTTGGAAGCTTTCCGACACTACAGGCCTCTTTGTAAAAGCTGTGAAACATTACCTTAGTTGACACACACATACTGTATTCTTAAATAATTCAAGTGTTGAGAGTTTTAAGTTCTGTTGATGACATGCACAGTGCACACACACCACCTGAAGTTACACATATACATGTTATTTTCTGGATGTTGCAGAATGAAATATTTACAACCTCTGTGTGCAATACACCCATTTTCTCCAATAGCTTTCAAGTTCAGCAGTATATGAGCTTGTACATATACTGACCAGGGAAGGAAAAGGCAGTATCCAGCCCAGCTGCACTTCTGCAACCAGGGGAAGAAAGCTGACCTTATCTTTCCAGCTGTCCAGCAAGTTGCTGAAGATCAATAAGAGCAAAGTCTGTTTTCTCCCAACTGCAAACTGAATCTGGATGCTACTTGACTGCATTCTCCCCTACCCCACAGCAAACGACTAACAGCAACAAGCACTAGCACACTGAATCTGTTTTTTGGTGATGCAGAAAAGTGCAAGTGAAGCACTACACACAATCTACCCACTGTGGGATTGTTTAAAATGGCAGGAAGTCTAGCAATGCAAGAGATGTACCATATTACTATGCAGAATGCAAATGAGATCCAGATAAAAGAAAAAAAACCCTGAAAAAATTGAAAAAGCTGTGGCCACTCCCAAATGATAATAAACTGCTTAGACATGATGGTACACTTTATGAGACAATGACATAGGGAAAACAACTTTTGGTCGTGAGATAGCCACTCCCCAACTTCATTAAGTTGTGGAATGTTAAACTGGGAAATAAATACCAGGACCACCACCAGCAGCCCAGAACCTCCCTTTGAAACCTTTCCATAACGTATGGCAATATGAAAGTCTCATAAGCTAATGGGATTCCCTTAATAAACATAAACATTGCCATACTTAATTAGCAAGGAATAGTGGATCACACCTAGTCTGTCTTGTTCTTCTGATGCGATCTCATTTTCATTTGTGTTCATAAGTCTGGGAACCTTTTTGGTGGAAGGGTGGGGTATAAAATATAAAAACTAGTCATTTGACACACCCTTGTCTTGCAGTAGTGGGTCTGCTGGCTATGGGTCCAGGAATCTGTATAGGTTATTGTGCGGCATTTGCTGGAAAGCATTCCCCCTCATTTCATTTCAGATGCATTTTTGTTACACTTTCCTCCTTTGCATCTTCATACATGAGGGAGTCAAGCTGCTAACCTCAATCAGTTTTGGGACACCCGTAAACTCCACCAGCATGGTTCATGAATGACAGGAGCTGTAACCCAATGTTGGGAGAGCAAATGGCAAGGTCAGACCATCTGTCTTCTTCTTGTCAGCCAGTTTCTCTACAACCCACAGCCTTTTATCCTCCCACAGATCGGTCTGGATCCTGATTTCCTAGAAATGTGAGAGCTCTACTTAATTGGAGACAGGATCCATTCTAGTCCCATGCCCACCACGTGCTTTCAAGAAACCCATCAAAAGAGAATCAGTTTCCTTTCTGCTGTAACTCTCATGTATGGCATGCCACATTTGAAAATTGATGTTGCACAGCAACGGCATGTACATTAAGAGCCATGCTGAATCAAATACAAAATTTTCTTCATAACCCAGCAACCTCAGGTAGTATTCATCACTGCTGGGAGGAGTGAATTCTATGCATTTTATTACACAGTATATGGCATTTCTTTGGCTAGAATCCACATCTTATTACTTGCATTCAAAACCCCTGAACTACATTCTATTGTTAATCTCAATCAACAGTAATTGATTATATTGAATCAATGTCATTGACCTATTTGTTCATTCACTTCAACAGTTGTCTCAATTGATCTACTCATGTATGGTCAGAAAGGGAATAAAGCTTCTATGTACTTTTTCCATATGTTTTATTTGGATTGCTTTCTCCTGTAGCTCTCGAAGTTCTACAATATTTATTTGAAATGGGGCAACCGGTACAAAGTGCCAAATAAACACCACTGATTAGTATAAAATGGAGCGTTTTATTTTCAGTGCCTTTCTAATCTGCTCTATTTAAAATGTGCTTCACATCTCACAGTGAGTTGACCTTTTCACTTAGCTATCCACGTGAAACTGACAATCTTATTTTCTAGATTGTCTATAAAAGCAGAAATCCTATCAGCACATATATGAAGTTGCACAACACTTTTTCCATTTGACGTTTACCCAGATGAAGAAAATATGAGGCCCTCTTTCTCTGGTGTCAGAAACAGCACAACTAAACATAGAAGGCTTCTGTCTCAGCCATTTACACTTTCTGAAACTATTGGACACAGGTTAGTATCACATACTGTCTTAAAGATGACTGAAGAAGCTGGTGCCAACTTTAAAAGAATGTCTGACTCCAACTACAGAATAAAAGTATAGGTGAGCCAACTACCCTATAGTCAAACCTCACCTTCATGACCATATACATTCTCATAAAAGAGGAAGCCGATTACAAAACAGTCTCTAACATTCCCCAAGGGGGCCATACACACAAGTCATGAAAGAATCTGGATTCGCTCACAAACTCATGTGGGAATGAAAAACAACAACCACGCAACCATCTGATGCACCTTTTTAAATACAGCACTGGAATTAAGTGAACCCAGCTATACGAAACCATGGTTATAAGTCAGAAACACTCAAGGTTCTTGCATGAAGCACCAGAATAGGAATTTATTTAACAAAATCCTAGTGTATTGCTTTTGCTAGAATTTTGCCCATCATAGCCAACTTAAAAGTGTTTAAAGTCTGTTTTATTTTAGAAATCTGAGGGACTTCTTACAACTAGAAAACCTGTTTTGGATTATTTTGGCCTATAGCTTCCAGTAGTGCTAGCTGGCATGACCTATTTTTATGGAATTATGGCAGTTGTTGTTTCTGCCGTACAATGACCCTATCACAGGGTTTTCTTGGCCAGATTTGGTACAGGGAGTTTGCCTTTCTCTGAAGTTGAAAGAATGTGACTTGCCAAAGGTCGCTCAATGGATTTCCATAGTTGAGTGTGGGTTCAGACCCTGGTTTTCCAGAACTGTAGTCCAATGAACTGTAGTCCACTGCACCACATTAGCTCCTATGGGAGGTGTGGTAACAAAAAATCCGAAGGGCTACAAGTTGCCAGCTCTTCAGGGTATAGTTGTCTCGCATATCATTGTCTTCTTCAGAAAGCATGGGTGCTTCCATTACAAGTGGATTTATGCTATGCAAACATGTTTTTATTGTCTGCTTATGTTTCCCCTCAAACTTTTATCAAATAAACAAAACATGTTTTTGAGTGGCAGGAGCAACTGTTCATGTTATCTTTTTCAAATATACAATATTTTGATCACTTCTTTTGATCAACATTGGCATATTATTTTTTCTGGGCATCAGCTTAACTATTGCAAAAAGGCCAAGCTTACAGCAATCTGCAGACAGCTCATTGTGAGATTCAAGTAATTAGTAGCTATTGGTATCGATATTTTTAGCACTTTTCCTTATCCAAGTGTTTTACAGTGTTTTTTTCATGAAGCTCATATCTCACAAGAAAAGGAAATCTGGGGTTAAGAACGAGGCCCCAAGTGAAATTATGGCAGACTGCTGACGTAGCACATAGCCCTATTCTTACCTCTGGACACCTTGGCCTTCAAGAAACCAGGTTACAATGCAATAGGGTTCTGCAAGACTTGATTTGGGGAGGGGGGTGCAGCCAAAATTGTGGATTCAAGCAGGTCATGAAACATCCAACGGTTTCCTTCTGCAATTCAATTAGACTGGAAATGTGATTTTAATATAGTTAAAACTAATTTGATGTGGTAACTGGCCAAAGGACCAAGGGTTTGTATAACACTTAAGATCTCTACATTCACAATGCTCCTGCTTGTATCTTGCAACACCCGTTTGTCACCTGGCAGAGCTGAGCAAGTCACTGCTAAGCGTGGTGGTAGAGCCCGAGCTCCAGATAAGCACTCTTATGAAAGCTGGCTGTAATCCTACTGCAAGCAATCTGCAAGCAAAGGGAGTTCCCTGTGCTGACTAACAGGATTGCAAAAAGGCTTAAGTCCAGAGCCTATGGATGGGAATTGTCAAGTTGCTTTATAATGAACACTAATTCAAATGATCCTGGAAACTCTATGAATAGCTTTTCATTATCTTTTGACTGTTGTTTGCTGATAGGCTTGTGATTTTTATGAACTGTGTGCCTCACCATGTCATACTTCCATATCACAATGTGGTAAATTCATCTAAAATGTATGTGATAACCTATGTGTTTTATAGAACTGTTCTAATTGTGTCTTTAAATCCATTTTCACTGTTTCCTCTATAAGCAAGGCTTGGAATGGAAACTAAGGCAGATGCACTTGTGACTCACCTGTTATGAGAAATTTGCAGTGATTATAAGGATCATGAGAATAACTGAAGTTCAAATCAGGAAGAGTAATGCCTCAGTGAACCACTTTCAATACTGTGTATACATGTCTTCAAGTTGCCTGCCAACTTACTGCATATTGTAACATTGAAGGACAATTACTAGAACTGCCGCGTCAGTTAATACAACAAAAATACACAAGCATGGGGGGAGTGGCTCATTATATTTTTTATTCCTCATTTTAAAATGGCTAGTCATAATAAAAATAAAAGTGTGGCTCAGTGGAGACCACAGTTAACATATTGCCATACAGAAAGAATCAGTAGAGACTGTTGAATTCCTGGGTTGCTCTGATTTTTTTCATGGGTGTTTATGGGTGGAAAGAAATTTTTGGCATATGGAAAAATATTGCTTTTTGGTATGTTTGCATTTTTCCTCTTCTTTCTCTTGCCCAGTTTGGGAATAAAGAACCATGACATCACAAGAAATCAAATGGAGCAATTCATAAAAGTTCTGTAAAAAAAGAGGCAGGGGAAACCACCTGGGGAGGGCTTTCTAAATATATGTAATATCTCCTCCTGAGGGACCCAGCTCCAACACCACTGCCACCCTACGCTCTTCACTCAGCACCCCAGATATCACTGTGGTTGAGCACCTACTGCTACCAGTACTGCACATGCTACTCTGCTTGGTTTTCAAGAGATACAGGCCTCTTGCTGGGAATCCTTTTCTTAAGATAGTGTTAAAAAGTCAGCCTGGAAGGTGCAAACCCTCAAAGCCAATGATTCCCTTGGTTCTCCTAAACCCTCGAAGCCCTTTGGGAAAGAAGGGTCTATTCATGGGAAAAACCTTCCAGTAAAATACAGTCCGAGGGGCAGGGATGAGGAAGGCAGTGCCTGTGAATGCTCCTTCCTGGAATGCACATTTCAGAGCTGGGCAGAAGTAGCCTAACTCATAGCTCACTGCGGCGTGACCCGGCCAGGTTGAACGCCAGCATGGCTTTTCCTCAGCTCTACCTGTCTTGGGAGTAGTGGTCTCACAGGGGTTCAATATTATTTGTGGGCCATCTGGTCCATTCAAAACAAACCAAGTGGCTGACTCAGTACATCCCCTCAAGACTCCTCTGAACGTATACTATTTATACATGGTTTCCTCAAGGCGAGCAAATGGAGCCTGCCTGGGGCTGCTGTCTCCCTCAATGTGGGTAGATATATAATTTCTTTTTAATATTTATATTTATATATTTATAGATATTTATATATACACACACCCAGCAACTCAGAAGAGGAAAAAATAGAATCCGTAACAATAATAAAAAATGTTTTTCAACGATCCACTCCTACTGCACTAGGTGAGCGATTGCACGAGGTCCACAGTTGACTGTCCTGTTAGTAGCAGAGCAGGCTGCACCCAGCACCTGCCATGGAAGGGTGCTGGCAGCAAGCCTCTCCCCCTTCTTTCTCGGCAGTGTGTGCTACAAATTGCAGTCTCTTAGTTGGTTGAGAGGAAGAGTAGAGGTGGTGGAGGTGAGCCAGGCTGGGATCCTGCTGTAGTGTTTAGAGACTCTCCCAATCCCACAGTTTAGTTTGAAAAGGTATTTGTCCACTCTGCTTCCCCACCCCACCCCGCCCACAAAAACTGGATTCATAAAAAATGTCCATGCATTGAAGGGGCAACTATTTGCTGAGCAAATTCTTGCCTCCTGCTCATCAGCCAAAGCGGAATTGACAGTGGGGAGATCAGCTCCTCATACTGAGATCTCATATGTGGTCCCACCCACTCCAGAGACCTTCTTGACTCCTCCACGAGTGGGACTGCTGAGAGGTGGCTGGCCAGGGGAGGGCGAGGATGACCCCAGGCTCTTGGGCTGCCCATTGGACTTGCTGTAGGAGGGTCTCATCTGCACCTCGTCTCTGGGAAAAAGGAAGGATACAAGGGCATCAGGAAGTGACCACTCATTCAATGGCAATGGAAGTGAAGGAAGCCTCACACTCTGATAGGGTTAGGAAAAGGGAAGCTGCCTTGGCTTGGGGAAGGACAGGGGACTTTCACAGCTCACAAAGAACTGGAAGGACACCACAAACATTTTACAATAGGAACAGGTTGTAGCCAAACACACACCTCTCTAAGGGAGGATGGGAACCTAAACAGCCAGAACTATTAAGAAAGAAAGACAGTTGCCCAAAATACCACATTCTGGATAGAATAAAAGGAACTGCATGGCATTAAAAGAAAATTCCCCAGGAAAGAAATAGGAGAGATCATGCTCCCAGCATCTTCAAAAGGACAGGCTATTTTTATTATCTGCCCCTTCTTGATGGAAAAAAGAGGGTCTCTCACATGCACATAGACAAGGCATGGAAAAGGAACACACTGAGCAAAAGGGGAAGAAGGAGCAATCCCATATATAGTGCTTTCAGCTAGAAGGTAAAAACCAGGCAGTCATCTCACAGAGGATCCAGAGATCATGTATGGAAGTCAATGGCCATCTCACACATCCAGGAAAAGTGAGGATGCTTAAATCCACATACCTCACAAAAAGGAGGTGGTTCTATGGGATTAACAAGGATGAGGAAATGGTTCACACACTGGAGGGCAGGAAGGAAGAGGAGAGGGAAGACAGGGCAGACGAGAGCAGGCACTATTTGCAGAACACCCCCCAGCCATTCCTTCTAGATGCTGCTAAAGGAACCAAAACTATCTTGGGGTCCTCAGTCAGAACAGTGATGGGGCAGGACTGAATGTGGTTTATCCCTCGGACAAGTCAAGGAACACTTAAAGCACAAGGCAGGTGTCACTTGTACTTACTTTGGTGCCAATAAAGGCTGCAAGGCCACCTCCTCAGTCTCTGGGACGATGGCCTGGGGCGACTGTTTTTGGCTGTAAGACACAGATTTGCCCAAGTGCGGGGCTGCAGGCTGGTCTGGTGAGCCCAAGGAGCGTACTCTGAGCATATGTGATGGTTCTGGTTTGCCAAAACGAGGAGCCACCGGGCGAGTGAGGGGGTTCTTGCCCAGTGGGGAGCGCTTTGAATCGTCCGAGGAGGAGCTGGTACGTGGGGCATTGCTGGAGCCTGGTGTAGACTGGATGCCTGAGTCCCCCAGACCTGTATCCTCCTCTTTGGCCAGAGGTGGAGGTGTGGGAGACTGTTGCAGTAGCTTCTCCCGCTCCTGCATGGAGGCCACAATGTGGCGTGAAAGATTGTCATAGCGAACAGGTGAAGAATCACGAGGGGGCTGGTGCTTGGGTGAGCCAGAGCTTGGGAAACGACTGTGCAGGTCTGCCTCTCGTTGTTGAGCAATTCGAGCAGATAAGAAAGGAGACATGTAACCCATTGGGGGTTCTGGCTCGGGGCCTGCCTGCACTGACTCAAAGTCAGGGCTATCTGATGGTGTGAGAAGGCTGTCGTATGACAAGCTCCCATTGCGTGTCTGGTTCACCAAGCTCTTGTAAGATGTGGATGTGGTACCTTCAGAGCGAATTGACTGAAGGTGGCCCAATTCAAAGCCTGTGCCTTGAGCAGACTTGAGGCTAGAGGAACGCGAGCCACTGGAAAGTGGATCAAAATGGAAACTCTTCCCAAAAGTGGGAGAACGAAAACTCTCTGGCTCCAGACTTGGTTCAGAGCGGTAGCTGGGGTTTCGACTGCTCTCAGCAATTGAGGTTGGTTCTTTCAGGCTGTCTCCTCGGCTTAGCTGCAGTGGGGGAAGGATAGGTAAGACAGTCATTTGCAAGACTTCTCTGCTGTACATAATCATTCAGAGTGCAAATTTTGCTTCTTCAAACCATGCATTGGCAAGAACCTATGCTTACTACAACCCCCTTTCCCCATTTCTTAATGAAGAAACCTCAATTTTGAAAAAAAAAACATATAATACAATAATCTTCAAGTTAAACCATGCAATAATGCCCTTACTGAGAGTCAAGGTGATATAACAACTGAAGTATTAGACCTGGAGACATAGCTTCCAATTCTCTCTCAGCCATGAATTTCCTGGCTGACACTGGCCCAGTCTTTCAGCTCAACCTACTTTATGGAGAGGTTTTGAAGTTAAGTAATAGAATCATCCCATGTCTGGCTTCTCTAAGAAATAATAGGACACTGATGCATGTAACATAAAGTAACAAAGAGTTGTTTTGTTCAGTCATTTTTTGTTTCTTTAACAGTTCCTACATAGCTACAAAAGAGATATTTCTCTATTAGATGAATATGTAATAGCGAACTCAAGTGGTAGAGTACTTGGTTGTTTGGAAGTAAAACTAGGCCACCAGAAAATAAAGAGAACTCCTTAAACACACAGACAGATGCAGATTTGTGATTTAAAAGGAACATGACTTTTATTTTTAAAGAGGGACTAGCTACAAAAGAGAGGTATATATCAACCAGAATTTGGGCACATTAACTGATTTCATTAGTTTAGTCCACTGCTAAAAGCAACTGAAAATGGAATATTAGGAAGTTAGACAAAAACTGTTTCCCTATTATGGCTTATTCCCTCTGCATCTAAACGGCATTAAAATGTTAACTTTTCTAGGCCCATTAGTACCCCAAAGCACTCCTAGAGAGAAAATGGATACACTGCAATATTTTGTTGCAGGTTTGTTTCATTTTGTTTGTTTTATTCATTTATTTCTCGCCTTTCTTAGACTTCTGTGACTCAAGACAGCTAACACCACAATTAAAGGCAACACAGATTTAAAATGATACAAAAGTATCAGTAAACTTTATAAATATAAGAGTTTTTTCAAAGCAGTTCAACAATTTGTATAGTGGAAACCCTGAACATGAAATTCATTAAAAGACTACATACAAACCTTAAAAATAGTACCACACAGCATTAAAACCCACTCCAGTCAGTTTCTAAAAGCATGGCAGCATAAAATGTTTTAACATGCTGATGTAAGGAAAGAAACAGCATGGCCTACCTAGGAAGGAACTTCCAAAGTTTGGAAGCAGCCACCAAGAAGACCCACCCCTTGCTCCCACCAAATGAGCCTGAGAAAGTGGTGGGACAGAATGAAGGGCTTCCCCAAACCAGCACTTTGGGGGGGGGGGGGGGGGGAGACAATTCAAGTTTCTGAATACTTTTCACAGCCAGTCCCACACAGATCACATTATAACAGTCCAAACAGGATGTAACCAAGACATGTGTTACTTTGGCCAGATGCTATTTCTCCAGGAATTAGTGCACTAACTCTACAAAAGTAATTCCTGGTTACTGATGAAATCTGGACTTCCAGACTCAGGGCTAAATCCAGGAGTACCCGCAAAGTGAGAACCTACATTTTAATGGTATCTATAACCCCATCTAACACCGGTTATTCCCAAATCAGTTTTATTGAGTATGCCTGCAATATTAAGGATAATACTGTACAAAACATATTAAGTAGGTTCTGTTACATGAAAATGTATACTACAAGTAGGCTATGATACATATTTATTTTTTAAACTCCAGAGAACTCAATGAAATTTACTTTTGAGTACACATACATATTATTGCACTTCTAATCTGTTCACATTTAAGGTGCCACAATATACTTTGTTGCTTTTTTCTTCAATAGACTAACATAGTGATCTCCATCAAGCAGTGCTTATTCGATGTACATCACTTTGAGAAAGCTGCTTATTAGATGTACACCGCTTTGAGAAAGATAGCTCTCACCACAAGAGTGCAATCAATAGTGGAAGAAAAGATTGTGCATGCAATTACTCATACAATATCAGAAAACAGTAAGGAACAAGAAAACCATGACTAGAATCCATAGAAAGAAACAAGATGTAGAAATAGTCACTCTGGCCAATGGAAAGCTCATGCAGAACTTCCTATAGGGTCAAAACTTCAAACTGAATGCCTTTTGGGACCACTGAGAAATATCAGAGTTCTTAAAAAAAAAAACACCTGACAGCTGGGCTTCATTACTCCAGCATTTTGTATTTGTAGCCTACCCGCAACCACATAATACATCAAGAACGAAGAAGATAAAGCAATCTACCAGTAGATCTCTGGATGATTTATAGTAAAACAGCAAGGGCCTCATTTTTCAAGTCTTTACCAGTAGCAAAGTTATGGTCTGTCAACTCTGAGCCATTATTTTGCAATGGACTCCAACTGATAGACCTTGAGTGTTTCTAATATCCCTTAGAGGTCTAGTTGACATTAGTCCTATTTCTATCCTAAGTTAAAACCTGGATTTCTACTTTTTTTTACAAATGCCTTTGGGGTCGAATGACTTCACTCAGTGGTACTGACATACAATTTTATATAGTTTTAAGGTCAACTTTTAAAATTATGCTGTGCTTAATTTTATAAAATAAGTCAAATGTTGTTTTCTTATATTTTAATTTTTAAAATTAATTTTATGGTAACCTGCTCAGAGATTATACAGAACGGGATGGAAATAATTGTAAAATACAAAAAAAAAGTTGATACCGCAGGAGTCTGAAGTCTCCCATTCCCTGTTAGAGAGGATACATGTCAAATCAAATTATAGCTCTAGAGCAGTCTATTGTCATAAAGCAAATTCTCTTCCCAGTTCCTTATCTTGCATGACACTCCACCCCCTGCCCTTCACGCTAAACAAGCAGAGTTTCATTACCTTGGCGCTGGTGGAGTGAGGCATTGCAGCTGAAGTGCTGCCGGTGCTATAACCAGGTCTGTACTTATACATGGTAGGAGTTGGAGGGCTGTCTTTGCCTAGCAAACTGCTGTCTGCAGAGAGAAAGGGAGATACACACATGCACTCACAAGCAATGCGATACACAGTCACTTGCAGCTTCACCCCAGGAGGTACCAGAAATCTCCCTCTTAGCATTGTACTGAAGTTCCACATACAGCAAATGACTGATCCGTGAGAGTCAGGTAAGAGCCTATGGAAGGTGGAAACACCACGGAGGTCAAAGAATCAGTCAGCAGCTAAGAGATATAGAACTTGGGTGGAGGTGAAATGGAACAAGAGGAATGTTTCCCCAATAATGAGATCACAAAGCAGCTTCCAGTCTCTGCATGCAAGCCTCGCCAGTCCTGACTTCTGTGGCTATCAATTTTCAGCACTACTGGATGGACAGTATTAAAACTAATTGGAATACTCTAAGGCAGAAACTGAAAAAGTGGTAAAAATGTCTTGACACATCATATATACTTTCAGGGTGTTGCTTCTTCTTGGAACACTGCAGCAGGCATATTGCCTGAAAACAGGAAAAGAGGGTGTTTTTTTCCTTATTATTTTTGTTCCATATCATTTCTATGATAGCAGAACATTATAGAGACTGTCCTCCTTCAGAAGCTCCACTTTCCACAACCAAAATAAAACAGCTGTAGTCAATCCCCAGATCCTAACTGCCCTCAGCAATCTTCACGTCTCACCCAGAGCCAAAGCTAGAGTTCTAGATACAAATAACCTAGCTACCAATGCAGTATTTGTCAATACATTTGCTCCTTGTTAGAAAAGCAAGACTGACATGTGAAATAATGCAATTCCCTTAGTATTTGGCCAACAGTAACCAGTAAAAGGAGGCCTAATGATTATAACACACAACCATCAGTAACAGCCATCATCACTACTGGATAGTGAATACTGCAACTGGGGACTAGATCACTGAATGAGTTGGTTATGTCCCTTGTCTCCCTAGCATGCTCCTCTTACCCTCATTGGTGGTCAGGGTTAAATGCGTCCTCAGACCTGTGTAGCGGCTGAGGTCTGGCTTAGGTGGGGGTGGTGGCTCAGCATCAGCAGATTGGCTCTCCATCACTTCAAGACTTCCTTTGGACTGCAGAGACAAAGGGCAGAGGAGTAATCAGAAGAATGAGGCAGGACTCGAAGTCCTGAACATTGTCCTCAGGTCAATAAAAGCTCACAAGTGATTAGAAGGACCTGCAGCTATCTAGCACTTCTGGAAGGGCAGTCGTAGACTGTGCATGTCTTGGTGCTGGATGAAAAGGGAAAGGGTCAGATTATCAAAAATACAAAGGGAGCAACTCTCATGCAGCAGAGGCCACATGGGAGGGAAGCAGACCTTCATTTAATGGGGAAAATTGAAAATAAGGACAATAACATGCAGGAAGAATGTCCAAGTTCCTACTCACATAAAAAGCAGCAAAGTTTTGAGAAGGCCACTGCCTGGGCAGCACCTTCATACCCTTCTTACCTTTGTTCTTGTCAGTTCAGCCTGGATACCATTGTCCATTATCTTTACAGCAATCTGCCCATCTGATATTTCTGGCCGCAGGAATGGTGGCCTCACTAATACAGTCTGTTCTGTCTTTGGCCGCCCAAGATACCTAGCAAAGTACCAGATGAAAATAAAAAACCCATTGACTAAAATCAAGAAGAATGAGGGAGCATCCTTCTTATAAATACAATGTGACCTAATTATGTTTACATGTTTCAACAAAATAAGAGGAAGGGTTTGAGGCATTGAGTTCTTTGTATTCAAAGAACTGCAAAAAATCGCCACCAGGGAAGAGACTGACTTTCCCATGATTGTTTTCCAAGATGTTTTGTCCCCATGATTCTCACATGTAATAATAAAATCCCAATGTCATTTGTGGCACATGCTCTTGTGGTTCTCTCTGTAGGACAGAATGCATCTTTCTCTCAGCTTTGTATCTTAAACAACTGGCTATATAACCACACTCTCATGTAATAATAAAAGAAGGAAGAAAGGAAGTCACACAAGATGTTTTTCAAATGCCATCAATAGAATTCTTAAAAACAAAATGTCTTGTATTTCCATAGAATAGATACATTCCAGATTGAGTAAAGAAAGAGACTAAATTGCCATCTTTGTTCTCTTCATTCACTGGAAGTGAAATTAGATTAAAAACAGGAAATAATATTTAGCCCCTATACTCTTTAGTACACAATACTCTTAGTAACCAGAACTCAAGCAAGTGGAACTCAAAAAAAGAAAAAAAAGAAAAGAAGTAAAATTGCATGCTGTTTTAATAATACAATAAAACTAAAACTGTGTTACATTAAGTTATGTTTTTTATTTGTCTTCATTTACTTTTAATTACTGTATTTCAATATTAATATAAAATCACTACAGAGTTTATGGTACAATATAGTTTTGGGTATAGTATTAATTAGGCCTATTATCGCCATGATAACTGAGAGTCTGCTGTACTATTAGATTCTCATTTACAAGAGAAGATCACAAGTAATGTACAAAAAAGCAATCTACTCAAGTGGTAGAAGCACATTAATTATCTCTGAATTGCTATATGGAAAGCAAAACCCTGCTATAAAGGAATGCTGATTAACATTTCAGATTATGGTAATCCTTCAAAAGATCTATTGGGTTTTACAGAATTGTATTAGAGGCAATATTTGGTGCACTGTGACACAGAATACATGTATGAGGCACCAAAAGTTTATCAATGTAAAAGGGCAATTCAATTGTGGCTGATGAGCTTTGTGCATCGCTATACTGTATATAACACACAAACCCTTTCCGCTCTAAAAAAAGACGCATGCTAGATGAATAATGACTTATCTCCAAAGGTGATCAATGTTAGCTCATCTGAGGTGAGCAAAGCTGTGGGAAGACAACTAAACCTCATAAAGTCTGGTTATAGCCATCACTATGTAAAAGCAATCAGATGCTCCTTCATAGAAGACAGAGTCCAGTCAACAGTCTATATACACAATTAATTAGTGCTATTCCCACTTATCTGGAGAACTTCTAGGATTCCCTTTCTTAATTGAGGTCTAAAAAGGGCAAGAAAATCAATATTCTAAGGCCGGATCTGGCTGTCAGCAATTATTATCACCTTCTTAGAGAACTTACCTGGGTGCTGGAGAACTGCAGAGGACACGGCTAACATTTTTACAGCAACCATTGGTGAATGGGTTTACCCCACCCCGAAATTTGCCTGTAACCTGCAATGGCAGAAAATTGGTCAGGGGAACCAACGTATAATGCATCAAAGGAAACCAACAGAGAGATATAGTGCATACCTGTTCGTTGGTAGTGCGCCCTCGGGCTACCAGTACCACATGGAATCCTGTAAGGCCAGCTACAGGAATGAAAAACAAGCCAGCCACACACATCACCGCCATGCTGCCAACAAAGTCAAGGGGTAAAATACTCAAAGATCATCATACATTTCTTATTTGGGGATTCATTTCCCAGCCAAATACCCACAGTCACTGTTCCAGTGGAACACCAAGATTCCTATTTTTCAAAAGGAATTCCTCATAAAGGAAGGATACGTTACAGCCATGCGGATTCCAGAGAGCTCCTCTACTTGATACAAAACATAAAGCAAGCCAAAACCAAATACGCCCATGATATGTGCTGTAAGTGAGAGCAGGAAGAGGAAGAAATAGCGGTAATTGCGTCGTCCAATGCAGTTGTTGACCCAGGGACAGTGATGGTCAAACTCCTACCAGTAAGAACATAAAACAACAGAATTTTAAAAACCCTTCAATTTCTAGAAAACCATGCTACAGTCTAGTTATAGTATTTACACAACTAGTCCAATCTTCAGCAAGTTAGATACCAACACAAATGTATAATCCTACAAAAATCAAGATGCAACGTATTTTTGCAAGGGTATGCAGAAAGACTGTGGTCAAGGGGCGGACTACAAAAAATTGTAGACTGACTACTTATGCCTTGTGGGACTCCTTCCTTTTAAAAGTATGTTCATTGTAATGCATTGAACAGTTGTATACCAAGCAGGAAGAGACATGGAAGATTATTGTTGTTGTTGTTTATTTATACCCTGCTTTTTCTCTCCACAAGGAGATTCACACAGATACATGTAAAACCCCACCTTTTTTTGCATGCAAGGTCCTGTAATAGCCACATAACCTCCCTTTTTCTCCAAACCTGCCAGTCACCACAGGAACAGGCATGAGAAGCCTCAATTGATCATTTCAATCTTTACTGTTTGATAGCAGAGGTATATACCAAAGAATTATTATCGTGTTGCATTTTATTTATATCCTGCCTTTTTTTCCAGTGTGTAATTTGAGATAGAACACCACTACTTCAGATACACTTTACATTGCTTGCTCATTAAAAAAAAAGCCTTGCTCATCTGTCATATGATTCAGGATTAGAACATTTTCCCTTTTCTCATTTGTATCATTTATACTGTAAAATTCTATAGGCATGAAGACAGTTAATGTCCTTGTTGTCACTCTCACATTTTGTTTAATCTAAACTGTTAATAACACCAGTGTTGGTGTGATATGTATAGTTTAAGATGCAATGTTTGCCATTCCCCCCCTTTTCTCACCTCTACGCAGTTATCACAGACACTGCAATGGGAACAGCGTGGGGGTCGGTAGAAGCGGCATGTTGCACACCATTTCATGCGCACCTGAATACCCTTTATCTCCACTGTCTTGTACAGTGGAGCTCGGAAGTCATCTTCCTTATCCTCATCTTCTTCAGCTAAAGTAGAGGAAAATAATATCAATGAAGCAGTGCCATCCTAAGCTCAACATCTACCCCATTCCCAGGTTCACTCAGCTTGCCTCTAGCATGTGCTGTTGTAATTTAGCAAGATGCTTCTCTATTCTTCCAAGCTTGGAGAAAATGTGAGAAGGGACTCATACTTGGCCTTGGAAAGCCAAAAAAGGAGCAAAATGTCAAAATGTTTGATCTTCTCTCAGGCTCAGCAGGATGGGGGAGAAACTGTTGCACCAACTGAAGTTATGAAAAAAGACATGGCTTTCTCCCTAATTCTGTGCTGAAAATAATTTATGAAGAACACAGTTGGGTTGGTTTCTGCAGTAGGTCCATAATTATGGACTAATCTCCATTCAGCCCAAACACTGCAGTAGCTTTCAAGAACTCATCTTCTCCTCACATTGAAGTTTAACGCAGCCAGACTGCTGGTTTCAAAAGCATTAGATTAAGCTTTATCTATGTTGCCTTAAGAAAACGTTCTAAAATGGCCTCCCTCAACATGGATCCACAAAGATGTGTTGGACTCCCTATTATGGCTTTCTTTCCTTAGTGGAGAAATAGAGTCAAAGGCAGGGATCCTATTCTCTTATAACAGTTTGTTACATTGGCATAAAACACTTTTTTCAGAGTTGCACAGCAGAATCAAATGTAAAGTGAAATGTATACTCCCAGCTCTTAAACAGACCGTTTTTGAAGGCTGCCACGGAAGATTGCAATTGCCTACAATTTCCTAGGCAGCTTTCCCAAAATGCCTTTAGCTTCATGTAGACAATGGGAAAACAGGCTGATCAGAAGCTGGCACCTTTATTTCTGAACAGCAACAAAGAATTCCCTTCCCACTGCTACCATCATCATACCTTTTTTTTTTTACTACTGCCAACAGATTCTTGACCCAAATGCTCTCACTACACAATTTATTTCAAACATTGTTTTAAACCTCTGTGGAGCTGGTCAACAAAATCAAGAAAAATGTATACCCTTCATCTAGAAAATTGAGCCAGACATCATCAACCAAAACATTTCCAGATTATCAGTGCCTTACAAGATGCTTCCTGGGCAGGAATAGTTCTCACCTCGAGGAAATATGCCTGGATCCATGAAGGTAGCCATACTGAAGTTGGCCAGTACAAAGAGAAAAACCACAGCATTGTAAATGGGTATGATTGGAGAGATATAGAAACTGAGGCCCGGGCACCTGCGCAAACAAAGAAAAGGTAAGCTAAAACAAAGCCAGCAATCTTTCCAGTTATATTAACTATATTTTGTTTCAGCATCAAATAAAGGATCTGAGAGCTTTCCAACTAAATAAAGTCAAAGCATTAGCAAGCGGAAAAGAAGCAGCACACAGCTGTCTCCCAATATGCTTTGAATGAGAATGAATGTGTCCCCAGTAGTCACTACTACATCTATTTTTATAGAATCTCAGAGTGAATGAAAGTGAAGTGGAGAGCATGAGAATATGGATGTGAAGAAACTGGACAAAGCTTTTGTTATCTTTAAGCATCTCATCGAGGAGGGGAGGGTCCGATATTAACCTTTTCAATAGGATCTCCACTGGACACAATGACAATTCAATTTGTGCACACTACTATCTTTACTTGTGTATAAACTGACCTCATAAAAGTTGAGGGCATTTTGGTATGACCCATATACAAGTCAAGGTTAACATTTTGGCACACAAAACAAATATTTTCTTCCCTTTAAAAAATTTTTTTAGTGAAAAGATAAAGAGAAGGACATATGTTTATTTGAGTGGTTACAATGGGTGTGTAAACTGCATTGCTGATTTTTAAATGTCTACATCTATACAGAAACAGGGAAAGAAACATAAATTAGGAAAAATTATAACCAGGGAGGGGGAGAGAAAAGCAAAAAAAAAAAAAAGACAAAAAAAAAGACACCTGCCCCTATTTGGGACCCAAGGCAAGAGCAGTGACAAGGAGCAGAAGTAAGAAACTCATACCCCATTACTTGGTGGAGGCTCCTTCTTTGGAGGTCTTTAAGCAGAGGCTGGATGGCCATTTGTCGGCCATTTGTGCTTTTAATGCGATTTCCTGCTTCTTGGCAGGTGGTTGGACTGGATGGCCCATGAGGTCTCTTCCAACTCTATTATTCTATGATTCTACCTTTCCTTTGCCCAAACAAAGACAGTCCTCCCTCTTTCCTCACCTCTTTTCCCCACCTGAGTGATGTTCAAAAGCAAGATGCAAAAACCTAAAGAATGTGGTGCACCTGCCATTTTGTAATGAGGTGGAATTGATCAGTGGTAGCCTTTTTAAATAGTGGATTACTTTAAAAGCCTGTCTGCACCTATTAAAAGTGGCAGCCACCGCATCAATTGCCTAAAATAGGGGAGAGGATTAGCAACGTATTTTTCATGCTCCTTCAGTACTGATGAACATTGCTCAGGTGTTCTTTAGGCAAGGCAGGAGCAATGGGGCGGGAGCATCTGGCCTTTACCTCTTGCCACCACCTTTAGCCTAGGTCCTTATTTCAGCACTGACTCATGTATAAGCCAATCCAGGTTTTAAAGATCAATGTTTGGTTAAAGTTATACTCAAGTACATATAGTACTTTGTTTTCAGTGTACAGTAGAGTCTCACTTATCCAACATAAACGGGCCGGCAGAATGTTGGATAAGCGAATATGTTGGATAATAAGGAGGCATTAAGGAAAAGCCTTTTAAACATCAAATTAGGTAATGATTTTACAAATGAAGCACCAAAACATCATGTTAGACAACAAATTTGGCAGAAAAAGTAGTTCAATACGCAGTAATGCTATGTAGTAATTACTGTATTTATGAATTTTGCACCAAAATATCACGATATATTGAAAACATTGACTCCAAAAATGTGTTGGATAATCCAGAACGTTGGATAAGCGAGTGTTGGATAAGTGAGACTCTACTGTATTTGTTATGTTCAAACACAGAGATCTTGTTCATTCAACACAGAATGTCGAATTCTGAAGAATTTTAGTTTATGGTGATTTGTGAATATACTCATAGTACACATAAATAGCCTGAATAGTCTAAAATTGAACCCTATAGAAATCTAAACAAATATATAAACTGTTTAAACATATTTAACTACTGTTTTCTGCTTTTAAAAGTTTAAACATTTTCCACATACTGTTTACACAGTCTTTTGTCTTAACACTGCAGGCCACTTTGCTTTCCATAACGGGAGAAAATTTAGATATAAAAAAATTCTGGATGGACAATAAATATAGAACTACAGTACAGCCCTTCATATTCTGTCTCCAAAATGAGAGGATGAAAACCATCAATATTCAGCTCCACTGGACAATGTCTTTCCAGTAAGAAGACATTTCAATATCTAAGCTCTTCCAAATTGCACTACTATTTACATACCACTCCTTTTACAATCATACAGTACAGTTGGCCCTCCACATTTACTGGTTTGGGATTCATGGATTTTATTATTCACAGCTTTGCTGCCCCACCCTGTCCTGAGTTCTGAAGCTGCCATATTCATGCGACAGTCTTGGACTTTGGGAGGGAGAAACACAAGTTATCACCTTAGTTGCTGCCAATTACCTCCGAGACCTGGAGCTGCTAAGTGAATGTGCTTGCAACACCCTCAGGCTTCAGGGGAGGAAAATAACAGTGATATCTTTTACCAACCACTTAAGGAACTGGGTTGCTGTGAGGTTTTTGGACTGTATGGTCATGTTCCATACGTCTCTCCTGATGTTTCGCCGACATCTATGGCAGACATCCTCAGAGGTTGTGAGGTCTGTTGGAAACTAGGCAAGTGAGGTTTATATATCTGTGGAATGTTCAGGGTGGGAGAAAGAACTCTAGTCTCCTGAGGCAAGTGTGAATGTTGAAACTGGTCAGCTTGATTAGCATTGAATAGCCTCGCAGCTTCAAAGCCTGTTCTTAAGAGGCTGTCCTTGAGAGGATCAAGGGATCCTCTTACCTTTACAGGGGTCTACCGTATACCATGGAGTTGTGGACAAGTCTACATACGAACCACCAAACACAGTATTGCCCAAACATGAATCAAGGAATATGAAAGGTACTTCAGACTAACTCAACCAGAGAAGTCAACCATGGCAGAGCACTTGATAAACCAACCTAGACACAGCATATTATTTGAGAAGACAGAAATGCCAGGCCACTCTAATAACCACTATGTCAAACTACACAGCTAATGATGGCAAGACAAATCTGAATGTCTTCCTCCTACGTTTATGTGGACTCATTTGGTGTTTTAAGCCATACCTAGTGATGTGAACTGAGCTTATTAGATAGACTTAATCAAGCCACTTTTCTGTAAGCTTCCCTCACCAATCTTCATTATGACAACAATATTATTAGTCCAACTTATTGGATAACTCTATGAATTACTGTGATAAAATGTGCAAAGAGATTTCAAAGGTCACAAAAAACCACAATAAAATACAATTTCTTATCATGCATAATGCTGTCAGGGCACTTAAAGCAATACATAAAACTAAAAAAAGACCAAACCAAAACTGAAAAATAAAAGCAGAGACCCAACTTCCTTAAGACAAAGCAGAGAACAAAGTTAAAATTATTCAAAGATCTAACAAAACAGACCGGCTTCCAAAATGTCTGTTTAAAACGTGATAAAGGTGGAGTCAATTTGACATCCCTAAGGAGGGAGTTCCAAAACCAGGTTGTGACTACAGAAGAGGCTCTGTCATGTATATTCACTAACCTAGCATCTACTAGTAGCAGGATATAAAATATGGTCTCTCATGATGAGTCTCATATGAGATGAAGCAGCCTTTCTGGTATGTGACATAATTAATGAAGTCACTTGTATCATTGGAATCTACAGCTCAGAAGTTTTAGATGGCTGTTATCTCTCTACTAAGCATACACGGCATGTTAGGGTATCATTGCCTAAAATGTTTATGTGAATGGGAAAATACCACTAGCAATATTGACTTGCTTGGACTATACATATTATGTGTACATGCTTTATAAGATTGTGAATCTTGTAGAAACGAAAAACTGCTTTAACCCAATTTGTCAAGGAACACAATGTGGCAAGGACAGATAATCAAGTCTAGCTTGTCTGACTAGAAAATCCATCTTAAGAACAGCACCCCATGAAAAGTGGGGAAATATGTGCAAATGTTTAAAAAGGGGAAAGCACAAAAATAGTTTGCTTCAAACAAAACTAGACAACTGCAAAATGTTTATCTACAAGACTGAAATGATGACTAGAAAGGTATGTGGGAATATGTCACTGCTAATCCATATTTCTCTTTAAAGGGACAGAGTAAGGCAAACCCCCCTCCCCCACTAAACCTGACTGAAACAAAGAAGCAGCTTGAAGTTCCAAATTGCCATTTAATGTGGATTTTACCAGGTATAAATGATGAGTATGGGTTATTGCTTCAGACTTGCCATGGAAGACCAGGTACAAAATATTTTTCCAATCAAATATGAAAAGGAAAGAGACTACATCTCCAGTACCATACTTAAAACAATTCGACCCCTGTCAGTTGCCCCTTTTCTCGCTGTTTTCATCATTTCCATATATGGTATTACTTCTACATTAGCAAATACAAGTCAGGAGTCCTTTCACCATATGATAGCTCCTTTGTGGCTTGGATGTATTAAACTATATTAATTTTGTATTAAAATTACTTTTGAATGTTGTTGAATGGTTGGTCACAGGATCTTTATTTTTGCATGAACACATATTCTAGAAATGTCAACACAAAGCAGATATTTTTACATATACAGTCAATGAAGCTAATACAGAACTCAGTAACTAGGCCTCCAAGATCTGTTGAAGTCAGTTTGTTCCCTTTATCATCAGAAGAATGCGTTGTAAGTATGTTAGTTTGGGCTTGGCTGGCAGCTAGAGGAGCCAGTTTTCCAAGTGACAATAAAGTTCATTTTTCTATGCAGAGAAGCACAATCCTCCATCCTTTCTCTGAGAGAGAAGGTAAGGCTTTGGGAGACAGTACCTAATGTCCAATATCATCTGAGCCATAGGATTACTGCATATTAGTTGTAAAAGACCACTCTTTACCATTGGTGCTGTATTATTCTTGTATTGAGCAACAAGTTTAAAGAGAATAATTAAAATGCTGGCATACCAAACCCCTCCACCCCCTCTCAAATTTATATTGTTTGGCCAAGATGTTTTGTTCTGACAAGTATCTGAGAACAGGAAAGAATAATTTTCATAGTTTAATTTCACGATTTCAGAGATTTGTATCTTCTGCTCCTGATTCTTTATAGTTCTGTGGTAGTCTGATTTTTTTTTATATCTGTCTCGAAAACTTGAGCACTGTAATTGTAACAGGAGACCAGGGGACTATCACCTAAATTAAGTACCATACTGTCATTCAACATTCACATATCACTGCTAAGGCATTCTGCAAATCCACCTAACTTTTTTCAGTGACTGTGAAACCACTACTGCATCACTCCTGTGCTTTCCTAGCATCTTAAATTTCTTATAGTAAAAAAGAAGTGATCCAAATGCTTCCATATGGTGGGGTTGGGAAGGAGGTTAAGCAAAAATCTGTGCAATTGTAGTTCTTGAATACCCAGAAGTAGAGTGAGAAAGGAAGAAAGCTTTTATCCTTACAACAGCACAGTTTGCTATCATATTTGGATGCTGCTCAATAATAGCAGCCATTATTTGGACTTCGTTGACTTATCAATGTGTAGCATAGTAAATCCTCAAATATGATGGAATGGAGTGACAGAATAAATTTAATAGTCTTTAAGGTGAAACAAGACTATGGCTTATTTTAATATGTTTCAAAATTCTGTCTCAGAGCAGAACCTTAACTCACAAAAAACTAGGTCTACGACTCCATTCATTTAGGAGATACACAACCTACTGTAGCAGTGCAAGCACTAATCTCAAAGGAAAGGTTACTACCTATCACTTTCCTAAGGTAAAAGCTGTCTATTAGTTGAACAGACTATTTCACTAGATATACTGAAGTGTAAGATGGACATGTAACTGGCAGAAATGCTGGAGATACAATATTTCTGCTCTGAGAAGTAGATGGTGGACTAGAAGGCCCCATAGTTCCTCACAACTCCAAAATTTTATGACAGAAATATTATATTGAAGAATCCTTTCTATGGAAAAGCCTGAGCTCAGGAACCAGCGGGCTTTCCCATTGAAGATACTAGTGTAATACCCTAATCTTCTTTGTTGCTGGGAGTTTAATCCCAGAGATTTAGGGCAGCATCTGTCCCTCTCTCCCCAATCAGAGCAGTCTGTGATAAACAGATGGATTTATGCAACATGAGTGAAGAGCGGCTAAGAAAAATGCATGGCTACTGTAACAAAATGACATATGGAGCAAACCATGTAATTGACCAAAATTCAGAAGCCATTTAAGGTGTCCACAATTCATATATTAGACTAGTAATGATGGTGAGGCATATATCTCTGTTTATTATATGTATAGTTCCATTGCCAAAATATCCACAAGGCAAAGCCTATTCAATTCCTTCTTTCATTTGTGGGTCAGTGGGAGCACAAGTTTAATCTCTAACACAGGGCAAGCAGGAGGCCAAAGTAACAGCTAAATACTGACTCAACAAACCCTGCCTACTGGCACTGGACATGCTAATCATTGAAACTGCAGTGGGGTGGTGGTTGGAAACAGGGAGAAACTCAGACTTCAGTGTTTTCTGAACAGCACTATTAGGCAATGCAAACAGATTCACAAAGCCAGGAAATGAGATCTGCTAAGTATGTGTCACAGAGACACATCTGTAAAAGGAAAGCAACACAGATCCTTTTGTGCAACAAAGTCACCTTCACTTCCTTTCTTGTGACTCAAGTGTCACAATGATAAGGAATCAGATAATCTGAGTAAATTTATCCCCTTATTAGAACATCCAGAAGAGGCTAAGGTCACAGAAAACTGTCCAAGGATAAGGAGAATTAGAGCATCCTGGAAAATAAGACAGAGGGAAGGATATGACACTGCAAGTGCTCAATTCAAAGTGCTTCACATTTGTTTATTTTTAAAAGATCTCTTCTTAAAATACATTTCAGCAAGTACATTTAAAAGACAGAAGAACTACGTGAAGAGGCAACATGTAGCAGGCGATGATGTCGCTTTGGTCTTTTAATCCTTCAATTCAGAAGGAGCTCATCTATACGGTAGTTTAATGTTAAAGTCTTGAAGAAAAAAATGACAGAAACAGCAAATTAGGATGGTGATGGCAAAATTAAAAGCAGGCAAAGTGTTCAAAGCAGGTGCCAGAGGCTCCACCCTAGCGGAGGAGGCAACATATCAAAGATATATTCTGGCTGGAACTTTCACAGCCTATCCTAGTAATTAACCCAGTTTATTTTATAACTTTCTTTCTCCAGAAGAGATCCTTTAGGTCAGAATAACTCCCAAACATGAAATATGACACCAGTGCCGAGCTTACTTTTATATTTTAAATGTTGCAACTAACTGGTTTGGAAAAAATTATTCATTCATAACTGTACATACATTAACCTTCCCAGGTCTCCAAAGTAAAGTTCTGAACCAATTCAGAACACCATATAGCACAACGGCAGAAAATAGATACAGCCATTACCCTGAAGGACCTGGATATATTCATGCCAGTCGTAACAGGTCACATTACTGCCTCTCCCAAACAATACAGTCATAAGAATTATAATTTTTCTAATTAGTACTCACATCCTTAAATGTATACTCCCAAAAGGAGCATCTGCCACCATGGATACTGCCAGACTGTGGCAGGAAAATATAATGGGCAATTCTTTGGGTATCATACAGCATGGCTGAAAACAGAAGTGAAACAAATAAATCTGGGTTTACTAAAACCAAAGCTGGACATAGGGAAACAGAATCACTCTAGAATCTGCGTTTTCCACTTCATCCTGGGCCAATGATACGGTAAAAAGTCCCGGGATCCACTTTATCATGTGGTTAATGCTCATCTTGTGCAATCAAGTAAGACTTCAATGAACTACACAACAGAGGAATTGCATAATACAGGGGCTTTTAAACTGTGCTCTGTGGAGCCCTTGGGACTCCGTGGTGATAGTGAGGGGCTCTGTGGAGCCATGCTGCTTCCCACCTCTTCCTCTTTCCTCCTCCTGAGAAATGCAGGGAAACAGCAGAAGCATCTTCCAGGGGCACCGGCTCTTTCTCTCCCACCACCCACTCTTTTCCATGCCGCCCAGACCCTTTCCCCCTGCCCCCCTCACTGCCTAGACTCATTTTCTCACTGCTCAGACCGTCCCTGTTCTGTCCCCAAACTATCTTAACTACTTGGAAGGCGAACTGGCTGTGCAGGGAACAGATAAGATACTATATGGTTGAATCAAACAAGAATTTATTAACTGACAAGAATTTTAGACTTTCTCTCCTCCTGAGTCTCACTATAAAGTCTTTATTAGGAGAGGTAAAGTCTTTGAGAAATGCAGAAAATTCTGCCCAAACTGGGGCTCTTGAATCTTTATTTCTTCTATTGTCTCTTTCTTGTATGATATTCAACTGTCTCAATATTTAACTCTGACTGGACATGAACACAGCTCCGACTGGACATACTATTTTGTAGACTTTCTGGCCTTCTCTCTTCACCTTCCAGTTACCAAAAAAGCTGACTCCGCCAAGAACCAGAAGTGCCTTGCCTGAGGCTCCGCCCCTGACAGGGGGCAGGACAACGGAAGCTTCAAAGCGAAAGGGGCTATATAGACTGACCCCGCACAAAACTATACACAAAAACGCTAATTCTCTCCAACTAAAAAGTGCTGATAGGGGTAAACAATAAGAGTTCTTGCGGAGGCATGACACTCCCCCTTCTTTGCTTCTAAAACTCTATTTCCCTCTCACTGCTCAGGGGATGTTTTGATTGTGTTTTTCCTGCATGGCAGAAGGGGGTTGGACTGGATGGCCTCTGAGGTCTTCCACTGAAATATTGTTACGTTTATGTTGGTTAAAATTGTTCTTCATTTTTAAGTATTGTATTGTTCATTCTTTCCTTTTCCTTTTTTTCTTTTTTGCACTGTGTGAATTAGTTCACACAAACACTCTCCATTCATCTGCCACTGGCTCGGCCCATGCCTGACACATATATATTATATAAATATATATACATATTTCGGAGCTCCACAAGAAACTTCTGCTTCAAAAAGGGCTCAGTAGCTGAAAAAGCTTAAGAATCCCTGGTATAATATTTTGACTGTGGTTTCATGACCCAATGACAATCATAGCTTTTTCAAGGTTTTGAGAGTGCAATATCCTGAGACTCTGCCAGATAAATAGGCAACATTTTAAGCTTTAGAATCCAAGATGCCAATACCATGTCTACTGAAAGTGGCATGCTAATGTTGGGGTGGATGATATCATGACAGAAGTCAAACTGGATCAAGACATCTTGGCTTGCATAACTATAGCAGCATCCCATATCATTTGATCAGCTGGTGATAAACACATATGAAATTAAAATGGTGCATGTGCATACTTACATTAGGCATAATACAATCCAAAATGTACATAGATATTACAATCTGAGACTTGACAAATCTAGAACAGCATTCTTAATTTTTCTATGGCACACATACACACATCTCAACTACAGTAATAGACAGACTAAACCACTGGTGAATCTTACCATCCCCTTTGGCTAACTGGACTGACTTCAGGTTAAAAAAAAATCAGAGGACAGTTCTTACATTATTTTACAGAAAAGAAAAAGAAAAAAAATGTGATGTCTTCATCATCTACACTTAAATTACTTAAATAAGTTGCTTTTGTTTTCTTAACATTCGGTTGCAACTTTGCTTTTGCCCTTCTCTCACTTTGATCAGTAGTTGTTCTAGGTCTTTGCTGCCTTCTGCTAGTAACATAGTAACATCTGCATATCTTCCATTTTTATGTTCCTTTTAACAATTTTTATCTCCTTTTGAAGGTCTTTGTTGTACAACTTGAGCATCACATTGCTCACAATGCTTACTACTAATTTTTATCTCCTCTTGAAGGTCTTTGTTGTACAACTTGAGCATCACATTGCTCACAATGCTTACTACAATCCCTGGTGTCTCCTTTCTTGGGGACTGAAATGTAAATTTCCAAATCTGGAGGCCACTGTTTTGCTTTCTAAATTTCTTGGCAGAATTTTGTTAGAATTTACATGAATTCTATCTGTAGTTTGGAACAGCTCTACTGGCATACTATTTGTGTATGGTACTTTCCAGTACATTTAATCTATCTGATTTGGGAGCCCTAACAGTAGCAATGTTCATAGCAGTATACCTTTTCATGTCATGGGAGAATGCAATTCCACCTCAAGGAAAGAGACACTATGAGGCGTTATTATTAAACTGGAACAGAAAGATCATTCACTTCTAACAATCTATAAGGAAAAGTTTTCACTTTTAAGTAAAATCTGACATTGGTCATATGAGAATTAGCAAAGTCAAGTTCTTGTACTACCACTATTTTTTAGTTGTTACTGATAAAATTGATTACTTGAGCATATAATTATTCCAGCTTTAACACAAAGACAAAATCCAAGTGAACATACAAGACAGATCAGCAGAGATTACTGTAGAGCTCTGTTAGACTCTCCTACAAGCATGACAATAGTTAAGAAAGGTTTTGACCATCTGGTATCTTTCAACCACATTGAACTACATCTGTTATCATCCACAGAACTTACAGGCCATGCTATCTGGACATGATGGCACTTCTAGATCAACACATTTAGTTAGGATGTACAGTTGGAGAAAAGTTGAATCAAGCCTTTATCTGGAGGTTTTTTTTAGCACAAGAAGTGGGGAGCTTCTAAGATCTGAGAGCAAAGATCTCGGAAAATACACATTTTTGGCATTTTCCAAATTCTGACTCAAAATGGCATCTCTAAGGAACATGGAGACAATTCCACTTCTGGGAAACAGTCTAGATTCCACCTCACAATAATGTTTTTTTAATGGAGGCATTTGGGCGGTGTGAGTACTGCTGGCTACAGTGGCTAACAAGTCAAACTCTTCCTGCCCCTATTTTGAAGATTTGCCTAGCTTCCTAGGCAGTTTTTTTTAAAAAAAATGGACATTTGTTTTTTTGCCACACTGCAACAACCAGGATATCTAAATGAGATCCAAGCAATGGCACTAAGAAAGCTTCCAACTATCCTCTTGTAACATTTTCCTAATTTCAATCAGTTTTACCACTAATCTGTGATTTGGTCTCCTGGAATCAAGCACCTGTTGGCTTTATACAGAAACCCATTTGAAAGACAGTCCAAACATATAAAGCAAAACAAAGCTTTAAAATAAGCAGCCAAGGGGACATGTGAGTTCTTACATTATACCAATGTGAGTTACTGGAAAAATTATGAATTTGAAAAAAAAAAAAACATGCTGTGTGTTTTTTGAAAGCGAAACAAAAATTAATCGCAGCTTAGTTATGTTTTTTATTTGGCAGGCATAATAAAATTGTGAATTCATAACCTGATATGGTCAGAATTTCATTTATATTAGACATGTTATTTATTCTTCCTAAGAATAATATCCAGGGAAAGGCTAAAACTCAGAAACTGAATTGCTTATATAATAGTAAATTAGCATCCATTCATTATTTCTGATTTTAAAAAAAGAAATGGGAGCATTTTCTTTGGAAACATTACTCATGTCACTACAGAGTGCTGTAGCAACAACAAGCTCATTCTCATGATAAAGAGTAATTTTCCGATAGGTCTCAGGACAAGGTACGCTTGTATCAACAGGAATAAACACATTTGGGATGATGTTCAGTGTATGGCATGCTCAGAAACCTAATAGTGGCTATCTGTGGCTACATGAATTTTTACTATAGTACTTTAGTCCATGTAGCTTCATGTTCAACAGAGAATTAAACTGAATTGGCGATAACTTCATAGAGTTCATTCCAAATCTAAGCATGTCTACGACCCCTTCCATACAGCTGAATAAAATCTCGCATTTTCTGCTTTGAACTGGAATATATGGCATTGTGGACTCAGATAACCCAGTTCAAAGCAGATATTGTGGGATTTTCTACCTTGATATTCTGGATTATATGGCTGTGTGGAAGGACCCTAAATTTCAGAGACTGGTGGATCAGTAAACAAGCATTTAAAACTTTCACCTTTCCAACCCTAAAACATTTCAAGCCAAGTGTGGGCAAAAAAGACAGTGATACATTATTTTAGCCAGCCTGTAGCAACACACAAAACACAGCAATGTCACAAATACCATTCTTTACTGTTGCTTTTCTACTAGCTCTGGCATTCAGAGGGTCTTATATTACCATTCTTAATCACTATTGTAGCTACTGTAATTTTTATCAGTTCAAACAACTCCGAAGTATTAGAGTGCTTTGATATTTAAACTAGGAATGTTCACCTTGGTTCACTGAAACTCTTCTTTCCCACTAGAACTTTTCCACGAGGAAAGGTTTACTGATTAGTTTAATCCAAATCACTTGATTTGATTCTCTTCATTAAATCCATACATTAAAATGGACTATAGGATTATAACTCCTAAACCAGGAGTTGATGAGCCAATAGCAAGTATGGCTTGTGAAGTCACAGGATGCTATATAGCAGCATCAGCAGAAGCACCCTTCAATTTGCTCCTAAATCTTCCTATGCACACCCTGCTGAAAAAATTGATTTGAAATAATGGCAAATAAAATCTCAAAAAGTATGAAATATTTTTAAGTACCTGGAGATTCCCCACCTTGCCAAATAAAATGACACACATAACTATGGAACATCTATAAAGATAATTAGACGCACGGAGTAAACAGGAAGATTCGAAGCAGAAAAATACCAAAAACTAACAGCTGGTGGTCTATCAATTCACTTTCATTGACTTCAATTCCTATTGCTGATGCTATTTATCTATAACCTGTCTTTTCTCCAGAGCTCGAACTCAAGAGGAATACAACTACAACACCTGTTGCCATGGCCAAATCGGGCATCTCGAGGAATTCAAGGAGGTGGCACACTAACTTTCATTGTTTAAATGCATTCTTGGCCCTTGCAGAGCTACCTAAGTGTCCAAAGCTCAAACTTGTGTCCAGGAAAACACCCAATCTAATAAACTTATGTCTTAAGAGGGCAAACAATCCCATCTACCAGGGGCAGAATTCCTATTCTATGATCTACCTGAATGACCAGAAGCACCATTGTCTTGTCTGGACTACACTTAATCCACGTCCCCTCTTTTAACCTATCACTTCCATAAAATACTAATTTAGAACCACAGCATTAGATTTCAGTGGAAAGGAAAAAAAATATGTTATCAGCATACTGATGGCATCAGATCTCAACATTCCTGATAACCGCTACCAATGATTTCATGTACTACATGCTACAGGGAAAAGTACAAAATCCTGGGTTATGGTTAGAACAGGAATTTTTCAGCAGAAACCTCTAGGTTCACCTTTCTAGGAAGGAAAAGAGACTCTCTAAAGTAGTACTTTCAAGTCAAATTCAAATGAGATTGTCCAGAACTGGCATGACACAGTTATTTTATGTAAACCTCCAATAGAGCTCTTGCCTTTGAATACTCTAATGCCAGATCTATGAAACAAGGACTGGTTTGAATTTAGTTCAGTAGTAAAAAGTTGAAAGACCACAACTATTTGAAGCTCAATTTGTCTGTAGTTTCTACGGTCACTCTCTCTAACCTTACTACAAAGAAGAGCTTACTTGGAAGACAAAACAGTAGTATACATTAGTCAAGTCTAAATATTTCTGTCTGATCTTGGAAGGTAAGCAGGATCAGCCTGGTTAGTACTTGGATAGGAGACAGTCAGTGAATACTAGGCGCCATAGGCCAAATTTCAGAGGACAGAACTGGCAAAACCACTTCTAAGTGTTGTTTGCCTAAGAAACCCTTATGGCATTTATGGAGTCATCATAAATCGATGGGTGATTTGAAGGCACATACAAATACAGACACATTACATAGAGACATCCATTTCAATTTGAGAATTCATTTGCTATCCCATTATAATTAAGGAACTATGGATGGCCCAGAAAAATAAAATTAAAAACTCAGTTCATACATGCATGCTTATTATAGGATGAAAAGAACCTTCATAAAGTGAGTGACATATGTAATATGTCAGCACAGTTCATCAGAGAGAAATTTTATCAATCAATGACAATATTTCTCCACAAGCCATTTAACTGCAATGAATCAAAAGATAAGAAAACAAGCAAGATATATGACCAAACGTGAATTGGCCCAACATTAACTTCACATCCCCCCCCTCAAAAAATAATGTGCTCCCACTGCCTGCACTGCTATCCAAAGAGCTGTGAAAATGCTGTACGATAATCTCAAACAAATGTACGCTTGGAAAGATCTGCAAAGTATACAGATACTATATTTTAGCAAGAGGCTGGATGGCCATCTGTCGGGGGTGCTTTGAATGAGATTTTCCTGCTTCTTGCAGGGGGTTGGACTGGATGGCCCGTGAGGTCTTTTCCAACTCTACGATTCTATGATTCTAAGTTTTTATAGGATATGTATTCAAGAGTGTAGGCAGTCCCCACCCCAAGTTATGAACAAGATAAGTTCTGTACGTTTGTTCTTAAGCTGAGATAGTATACCGTATAAGTTTGAACAGGGAAATTTTTAAGTATAACACTATCTATCTATCTATCTGTCTGTCTGTCTGTCTGTCTGTCTGTCTGTCTGTCTGTCTGTCTGTCTGTCTATCTATCTATCTATCTATCTATCTATCTATCTATCTATCTATCTATCTATCTATCTAGGGATAGCACAGGGAAGGATTAACAATCATGTGTTGTTTTGCCATCTATGCCCCTGTTCAGAAGATTTCACCTCACTTTCTCTCCCTATGTTAAATAGATTTTGAAACATTTGGCTTGATCTGGAAACAGGGAATAGTGAGAACTTAAGATCCAGATAGACTCATCTGGAGGAATAAAGTATTTCAAACAGCCTCTTTCTAAATAATGAAAAGTTGTTTTTGATAGCAGACCAGCAACCAAAAAAATATTGCATCAAATTTTTCACATCCTTCTTATAAATTGTCCCAGCTAACAGTGTAGTGTGGCAGCAGTATTCTATACCAGCTTCCCAATATGTTTCAAAGACAGCCCCATTTAAAGCATGTTACAGTAGTCAAAGACAAATGTCACTGAAGCCGCTATAGCCAAATCTTACAATTTGAGTAATGGGTGTAGTTGGTGCGCTAAACTAACATTCCTAGACAGTGGACTTTTCTGCAATGCCACACAATGTAACTACTGTTTAAAAATCTCAAAAAATCCTTCCATAATTGCTTTGTTCTTATGACCCATTCTACAGCCAAAACCCTTTATTCATGATATAGGACTCCAAATATACAGTCAAGTTATGACTAGTGGTGTTTTTGTTCACTGATTTACATGCCTGAAACCATGTACAGGGTGCAAGCATCTACAATAATGAAAATGATGAGTTATGTATAAATGTATTCAAGAGTTGCTAACTGATATAATACAGGCTGATTTTATTAGCTGCTGCTGATATCCTTTTTGAGATTTCAAAGCTGGGGAGGGAGAGAGAACAGATACATTTGAGAAAGGGATATTTACTCCTTCATAATCAGTACCATGTTTTGTGAGATAAGATTTTATTCCCAAAATGCATAGCATGACACAGCACTGAGGGAGTCATGAAGATTTTAATATTCTTCCAATGTCTACTGTTGGTCATTAATACCGTATGAGCCTTTTTATTTCTAAATAATAAAAACCTTAATGAGGTTTTTTTTGGCTTTTTGATGTGCTAGGCCACAGCATGTATGATCCCAGCCACTGGTTGTGATGTCTGAGGATGATAGGAACTTTATGGCAAGACATACTCAGGGCATCAAGCTGAAGGAAACTACAAAGTTCTTTTTATTTTATTATTAGAAGAAACTATAGTTTTTATTTTCAGGTTCTTCTTATGGCAACAACTAAAACGTATATATAGGAATTTGCAGCTCTCTTTTTAGTATTGGATACATTTGCAATTTTGTTTGTACAATACTAAAACATTTATACTTTAAAGATAATCTGATACACACATAAGCCAAAGCTTACTACAGAAATTGGCTTTCTAATTTCAGGGTAAATGTGAATGATAAATTTTATCCCACTATTTTGATAGTGATTTGGTTTTTATGACACTGTTCATTTCAATATGCCCTATAAGAAGTTCCAAGGCCTTCAAACAACAAGTATATTTTATCTGAGATTATTTGGCACTGGAACTGCATTCCACTGAATTAATTATGGAGGTAGTTGTACTGAAGCTTGTGTAGATATGTCACAGCAAATGGTGTGAAGATAATGAACAAGTGGTACTTTGTTTTTGCTTACTTAACATTAGTGCCAAAACACAAATATTGTTTGGAAGTATGGGAAAATCAAGAAAGGGGTAAAAGCTTCTGCAAGTTACTGTAGATACTGACTTTAGCATAGTGTGTGGCTATCCCCCCAAGGTGATGTTTCATAGTAAAAAAAGATACACACACACATTTTTTGTAATGGTGTTCACAGTGTATGACACATAAAAAGTCACATGGGTGAGGTAGCTACACCCTAAAAAAATTACTGAAGCCACTTACAATTGCTAAAGTTTTTCTTTGCTTTATGAACTATGTATGTAAACAAGCAATATGTTCATAGTCCTGATTATTGTCAACTATACGACCTAAAAGTGTAGTATCTTGTCCAATTTTTTGCAAAAGTTATTGTGTATTGATGGAACTGACTTCTAAATAACATTTCCCATCATTGTGTAGTTTCCAGTTGCCTGAAACTACGTACAGAAATGGTATTAAATTACATTTTAATATACTATTACAGATACACAAACACATTGCACCAATAATTTCTTAATAGTGAACTGGAACTTGATACTGCAGTTCAGTATACTGTGGATATATCAGCTAACATGATTTTTTAAAATTTTAACATGAGATATTAATTTCATTCACATTGGTATCTGAGCAAATGGAATCCCTCTCTTATTTTATGAAAAGAAAAATGTTCTCATTGAATTTCTAGAGATGAATGGTATCTGGAATGGGAATATAAGGCACTGTAGAAAATTCTTTGCACAACTATTTTATTTTGCATGCCCAACATATTAGTCTTTACAAAGACCAATCAATCATGTTCCTTTCAGAGCACATTGATAACTCTGTGCCCTTAGAGTCATCTAATAACATCACAGTAACTTCACACACTGAACAGCTGTATTTAAACTAAAAAAGGTTCTTTAAAATTTGCACACATTACCAATGCATAAATTGTATGAATGGGATGATTTAATGTGATTAGAATCTTCAATGAAATAAAGGAAAATCTTGTAAGTTCACCACATGTGTGGTTTAGGTCTGTCTTAAGCTCTGTACCAATAAAGAAGAAATATTCCTTTGATGTCCTTAAGACAACAAATGTAGAATACTCTAAAATATGGATCTACTACCCACTATTAACAAAGTGTCTTGAAAATTTTAGGCATTTCATTCTATCCTTGTTTTTATGATGACCACCCAAACCACTAGTTCCTATATTCTAAACAAAATATATCTTGCACAGTTGCAAACTAGTGTTAGAGATGTGAAAATGACATAATTACAATGGATTCTGCAAAATGCTTTACAAATTTCAGAGATCAGGCAAGACCATTAGGTTCTTAACTACAGTGGTTACAATCTCAAATGATTTTTTTCATCAGCATCTTAACAGCTCATATCTACCATCAAAATGTCAATTATAACGGATATATCATATTGAACAAATTTTCTTTGGCCTGTGGAAGATAAAACATTATTCAGAGCCCTATTTACTTTTTGGCAAAGGACACCACCACTCTGTACTGCAGGCGGATCTAAAGTGATCAACAGATGAAGCAGCCACAACAATGATCATCCAATTGAGCTCTCTCATTCTTCCTCACTCAGTGAAACTTCATATTCTATATTCATTCCCAATACTGCTTACAATGTGCAAGGATTTCCATCTTAAGAGCTGCAGGAATTAAAATTATCACAGAAACTCTAAAATAAACCTTGTTTACCAAAAGAAAGAAAGCTATAATGCCCTTGACATTTAATTCATATTAAATTAGTTACACATTTCAATAAAGCCCCCCCAATTAGTCTCAAAAACAGGTGAATTTATGTCTTGATTAGATTAGATCAAATCACTTCTAGAAAGTGAACATAATAGAAAGGCATGTATAGCTGGTTTTTACATCCTGTGGTACAAGATTTTCTTAATATGGGTAGTGGTTTTACAGGTAATTCTGCCAAGCCCAACCCAATCTACCCATCCCAAATATTAAATTCTCTTGACTCACGTAAAAGCGAAGAAGAGCGTTGTGGCTCCTACTAGGAAGATTGCAGCAGCTGATACTGGGACATACTTGCTGGGTTTGAATCTCTTTCCAGATGCTGCTGGCATGTTGGAGCTCTGGTGGATGATCCGCCCTGCAGCATAGCCCAGGCCCAACTGGACTCAGAAAGGACAAGAAAAATGGGAAGAGGGGCCCTCAGATTGGAAAGCAATGTGTGCAGGAACAAGTTTAAACAGTTTCCCAAGTCCTTGAAGTTAGTTGTTAGTGGAGTGAGAGCAGAATGACAATATAATCAATATAGTACGGATTTCAACAAGATCTTGAGTAGTTTTCACAACTGAAAGAAGTCTCATGAAACAACCAGGGAAATTCAGTACCTATTCACAAGACTTCTGTGGGGCAAGAAAAATTTAAAAAATACAAAATAAGAGCTTGTACTCCATTTTAAAATGCTAGTGACTCAGCACAAAACAGTGCAAATTATGCAAGTTCTTGGACAAAGCAAGCTCTGAAAGAAAATGTACTCTTTTAAGAAACTATTGGAGATGGTCCTCTTCTGAAGGTGACACAAATAGTTAAAAAAAAACGTAGCAAATGAAGTAACTGAATTGTATCCTCCAGTGCAAAACAGAAGGATAAGAGATGGATGATCCAAAAAAAGGTGAGAAAAAAAACTAAAATGTGTCACCAGTTTGGGTTTTAGAGTTTCATATATTACTTTATTTGGGGAAAGCCCTTTGTAATTTCCAAGGCAGAATTTGGGCAAAATTCTCCTTTTTATTCTGCTCTTTGTATAAAGTAGTACATTTTTGTGGTTGCTCAGGTGAAGGTTATCCTTCTATCAAATCTACCAGTCTTGCACACATCTTCTTCACCTCCCCCAATGGTCCTCTTTTTCTAGTGTAAAAGCACTCCCCCAATTTCATCAGGAATAGGGCTGTCTGTCTGGCAGTCGTTGTTTAATTTTGTTTATTTCTCTCTGGACTGCTAAATCCAGGCAACAGCTGGTGTAAGGTTGATCTGTAAAGCCTTTTCTTTCAAGGGGGAGTGAGGGACACTCTGGAGGGCTGTCGTTGTGCTTTCTTATTATTTGTGCCCTTGTGAACAATGCTCTGAATCCTTTGAAAATATTACTTGTTACCTTTCAAAACAGGAAAAAGAGTTTTGGGCTTCTTCTATAATGATCCATCAGTTATGTCTATAGTAGACTGAGACAGGAGATTCAGTTTTCAAATTATGGTTTTCAAAAAACCAAAATACAGTTGAGAAGAGGGAAACTGTTGTCTGGGCCTTCCATATCCATGATGTATAACACTTTGTCTTCTCCAGGTTACTCCACTGTCATGATCTCATAACACAAGACAAATCCATCATGATTCATTCATTCCTTTTGTTTTAATATTCTTAATATTGCTTTAAAAAGCTTTCCATCTTGAGCTCTTTCCTTCACCTAGAAGAGAAAAGATAGTATTTAAGAATTTAGGAATTTCCAATCTATAACATATTTATCTAGCACATGGCAAAACACTGCATCTGTAGCACAAATCTAAAGCAGAAGGAAAGCACTATACTTAATCAAGAACCTATAATATGTGATTTTCATGACTCAGTTTCCATATTATGGCATTCATCTCACATATTCGAACTGTCCAAAATTCAGCATACTATAAACTGTTAGGGGGCTCACACATGCTAATATTACACTTCTATTTCATCCTTTCTCCAAATTATACTCTCAGCACTCTGGTTCAACTGCCTTGCACATTTCTTATACATTGGAAATCACTAAGGACATGTGTTCGTTGAAAGTCTTTCTCCCATTTCTTTTAACACTCCTAAGCCATATTAGCCACTTACAAATGATCATCATTATGGACTTTAAGCCAACAATCAATAAGCAAACATTTACTCCAATTTCTATGAATTCATTCCCTACAGTTTATTTTCTTGTACAGAAGAATCACAAAGGATACCTGCTGCTCTACACCAAAAAATAAATACTATGCTTGTCTACATGTTTCTACATCAATTAATATGTTGCTGGTACATTTTAGGGTTAGATCTAGTAAACTACAATATTTCTCAAAACCAATAGCTGCTTTCCTGGCTGGATGGTTAACTGAAAAGGGACATTATACTATGATAGAGAAAGTAACAAATTATAAAATTATCTGAAAACTTAGCAATTTTCATGAAAAGACAGAATCCAATAAAATCCTGAAGGATTCAAACAGCCTGGATTCAAATTTCATTTTACAGCCAAGCTTTATTGTTAGAGCACTTCAGGGTCAAATTTGTACTTTCAAAAAAACCTTTTCTCTCATTATATATCCAAGTTGCATTTTAAAGTAACTTATTATAAACTGGTTTCATTGTTCTTCGATTATCTGTGTGAAGGATCCTCCATTTTTTCCAATGTCACCCCTATTTTCTGCAGTTTATAATTACCATGGCCAGAATAATGTACAGGATTCACACATATATAAGCATTGGCATTACGGTGCTATGCAATGAATCCTGGCCCAACCCATTCCTATCTTCACTTACCAGGAATCAGCTGTTGTAATTAAAGGAGGTCTGTTCTGCTGTGGTTGAAGCAGCAGCTGACTGCTGTTTCACCCCCTCTCATGAGCATCTTCAGTGCAACAGGCAGAAGCAGGACACCTGTGGCACTTTCCCTCGCTTGAGCAGTTCCTGTCATATTGGGGGGGGGGGGGGCAGGCGGCAGCGACACGCACAACAGACAGCTGCTACCCAATTGACAGGGGAACTACCCCCACCAATCATAGCAGCTACCAGGGATCTGCCTGGTAAGTGGAGATTGGGAGATGTTCATAGACCCTATGTAGTGCCTAGTACCTGAATACCTTAAAGGTAGCAGATCCCATATGATCCTAGAAGCAATACAGTGTCAGCACTGATTAGTATCTGAATGGGTCAATACAGGTGCTGTAGGGTATATTCCAGAGGAAGGAACTGGTAAAGCCACTTGGGAGTATTCCTTGCCTAAGAAAATCTAATGGCAGTTGACCCGAAGGCGCACACACACACACATAAGGACTATGAATACATAACAGTCACAAGTGCATAACTCTAGGTTATACATTCATAACTGCCAGAGAGCAATGTGGCCTTCCACTCTATTAACAACGATAAAAGTGAAGATATTGACAAAATTATCCTATACAAGAAATATGTCCATATATGTTTTTTTATAAAAACCAACAGTTTCATTTCTTCATACTATTCAGATTAATATGTATTAGGTTTTTTATTCATTTCTGAATGAATCCACTAGTGATATAGCAGGGACTATTTTATTCCTCTTTTTCTTTCAGTCTGCTAGTATATATTAGCAGTATATGTTGTCTAATGTAACTGTATTTGTTTTCCCTATATATATTAAGTATCTCTAGCATGTTTTATTCTATAAATTAATACTGTTACTGTATTTCCCAAAACCTGAACAGACCAAAAAGGGCTTAGCTATAATCAATAGTAATAAGGATTAAAGGAATATTTAGTGTATGAAGGCTATAACTGAAACTATTCAAGTGAAAAATTCAAAGTAAGGGTATGGGTAAGAATTATAAATATTGTCCCCACAAAATGATTTTGCTGGGGAGGGGCCATCCACCAGACAGCATGGAAAGTTTGTGCTGTACTTTCCATAGTATTTTACTTCCCAAGAAGATGAGACAATCAGCTGCAGATTAATGCACGAAATAGTGTTGTCAAATTCTTTAATGAAGCAAATTAAGAAACTTCAGTTTCATTCCTCCTTTTATACATAAGCACAGCGGCACTGTTCTTTTCTGTAAGCAACATTGACAAGAGAAAGCCCTGAAGCAGAAGATAAAAGTTCAACCTGTAGACACTGCAGTAAGACACACCCTCCCAGGCTAAGAGTACCGAGATTACAGGAATCAGATAAGTCTTTGTAAGATTTAGTACAGTACAATGCCATGCAGTTTCATCTCCCAAGTACAGTTAACATTTCACAAACTATTTTTTCAAAAGAAACCTGGTCCTAATCATAGGCAAAATTACAGAAATAGGTAATATATAAAAAACCAAGAAAACCGAGAGCAAAACTAAAGTACAGTAGAGTCTCACTTATTCAACATAAATGGGCTGGCAGAACGTTGGATAAGCGAATATGTTGGATAATAAAGAGAGATTAAGAAAAAGGGTATGATTTTACAAATTAAGCTCCAAAACATGTTATACAACAAATTTGACAGAAAAAGTAGTTCATTACACATTAATGCGATATAGTAATTACTGTATTTATGACTCATGCGGGCCACATGACCTTGGAGGTGTCTATGGACAACGCCGGCTCTTCGGCTTAGAAATGGAGATGAGCACCAACCCCCAGAGTCAGACACGACTGGACTTAACATCAGGGGAAACCTTTACCTTGACTACATAAATGAGTTGGATAATCCAGAACGTTGGGTAAGTGAGACTCTACTGTATTCTCTATCTAAAACAACTGTAACCAATGTGATTGCTTCACTAAGATATAGAGCACTTGCAGCTTGATATATAAAGTGTGAAGATATTGAATCTACTTGTTACAAATTTAATGCTGACAGAATGAACTAATGAAAGTAGTGAAAAGTCTAAAACTAATGGAGATTTGGCAGGCTTTACCATATCTACTCATGTATAAGTATAGAAATTTTAGTAAAAAAATTCAACCCCCCAAAAAAACTGGGTTAACTTATCCATGGGAACCATGTTTCTCTGAGTAGATTGGTGAAACAGCTTAGTCCATCCTGGGAGAACCCAAAAGCAGTACTGGCCCCCTCTATTCTCTCCACTGTGTCATTGCTTCTAGCCTTTTTGAATGTCTAGGCATGAAAACAGTAGTGGTGCCCAAGGATGGCTGCCTCCCAACACAGACATTGGCACTAACCCCTTTCTGCAGAATGACCCTTTATCCTCAGATCATATCAAAATCCATAAATTTGGCCCCAAAACCTGCCCTTGAAGTATACACAAGGTCAACTTTACACCAATATATACAATATTGACCCTGTATCTGACAATTATGTGTGTAGCTCGGACTCGCCATGTCAATGTGTTTTTCATGGAAGATGTTTATTAGAATTTTAAAAAAAACATTTAAACCATTTGCTTAAAACTGTTTAGTAGGCCTGATCAAAGGAAAGCTATCCTGTTTGCTGTGACCTCCCAAAATTTTGAAGAGTGGTAGAATTAAATATAACACATGAGAAAGACATTCATGAATGATAATACTCTGCTTCTTATGGTAAGAGAAGTGGCCAGATTGTGAAACTTTAATAATTATTTCATATGAAGTTTGTGATGCCATTACACTAAAGGAATTTTTTAACGAGCAATACTAGGGCTAGAATTAATATATTCCTTTATTAAAACACTGTTGAATAGCAGCAAGCCAGATAATGCCACTGCAAGCTCAAAGCAATGGTCTTCCTGTTTTATTCCTGTAACTGCTGTATATGGAGTCACTGTTTCTGATTACTAATAGCTGTTGACAGGCTTGTCCATCATGGCTTTGTTCAGTTCATTTAAAAAATCTACTAAACCAGTGATTGGAATTACAACTTTCATTAATAGCTTCCACACACAAAAATAAGTTGTATGAAATATTCTCTTCTGTGAGCCCTACATCCTACTATGAGTATGACAAGAAATCAACATATCCATCTATTGATTCCAAACCACTGTTAAGCTTATCAACCTCTATTGTGTTTCCCATTATTTCTCCCCAAAACAAAAACTTCAGAAATGTGCTCCAAGATCCTTCAAATAAGTGATCCTTTTTGGTGCTCTTTCTAATATAACAGCAAAACATATTACCCACTTGAAGGCACTACAAATACACCACGCTTAGATGCATAGAAATGACACCTGTGATTTCACCTACTTGCATCTGGCAAAATACGTCCTTTCTATGAATTTTTCTGGTCCTCCAGACTATTCTAGTGTATGGTTCCACCAAAAGACATCACAGTGGTTCCCAATCTTTTTGTCTCACTGAGCCCTTTTAAAATTCCATTTCTAAGGTGGAGCCCCTTAGGCTTACCTTATATCTTACAAGTTAATGGCGTTTAGAAGTAGTGTTACAGGGGAGAAAGAGGGAATATATAGTAAGAGAATATAAAGTAGAGAGATATTTAAACAATTGTGCATTATCCATGCAATGAAATCGTATTTGAAAAACTTTGAAATTTACATTAAGTTCCAGGAAGAGCCATTAAAACGTTGAGTGTGACAGACTGGTGCGTCGCTCAGCTTTGTCTGACTCTCTTGCACTACAACGATTTTGGAGCTAGTGGAAGCAGAAAAGACCAAGTATCCTCTACTAGAAGAAGGTGTTTGTTCAAGAGGGTTCACTAATATCTACAGTTTACTGTGTCTATGGAAAATTCAGGAATCTATTCCCCATGGATACAGGAGATGTATTCTACACATAATCTTTTTTTTAAAAATTGTTTCAAACAAATGGTAAGTGAAAAGACGACATATCATACAAGAAGAGTTTTCTGCCTCTTGCTATCCTCTGCAGGCACATATGCTATGAATGACCCAAAATTTGAGGACATGAGGGGTTTTGTATTAGAAATATTTAATAACTAAAAGAAGTCATCACTAAATAACCAGCAACACTTGATTGCACAAGTGATGAAGTTATCTTCTTTGAACCCCAAGTTAAGAGGTTCATTCCATATTATACATGCATTCTGAGTGAAATCTGCCACTGCAACTAACTTGTGAATTAGTTCTAAAACTCAAGCTTTTGTTATCTTTCAGATGCATTCTGAATAATGATCCAATTAACTGGCTTTTCATTCATACACCATCTCACTTTCTTAATGAAAACTCAAAACAACTGAAGTGAATGCTCTCTTCATTTATCTTCAGCACAGAAGATACTGGGTGGAATCCTAACATAACGAGATTCATGGCAATTACCGTAAGTTCCCCATGACACATCATCATTCGCAGACATGATACATTGGTTTTTGTGTCTTACTTTCTCCATTCAGAACTCTGTAACCAGAATGTCTCCCCTAACCCCCCCCCCCCCTCCAAAATATATTTAAAGTAGCTTCTCAGGCTCAATTTGCCATGGGGAATGTATTCTACCAGGCATGAGAGAGGGAAATGATCTCCAGACCTTAAAAAGTTGTCCATTTATGTATCTATGGAAAATTGACATATTCAGCGACTTGATAATGTAGACAGTTTTGAATTCTATTTTTCCCTTTGAGCAAGCTTTCCAGGTACTTCTCCATTATCCAGATGGACTCCAAAAGGCGGCCTAGACGAAGAAGGACAGTCCATTTTATGGGAGGGGGCTTGAAAAAGGAAAACAATTTTCCACATTTTTGCTGGTTATTTCTCTCCCCCCCCCCCCCCACGTCAAAAATGATGGTTGTTTCAATGAGGGCAGCATGGGTGGGGACAACAACAGGAACACAGGGGAAAATGATTTACCTCCTTCAACACCACCCCCCGGCCTCCGCCCAGATAAAACAGTACCACTTTCCATATTTTACCAACAGCAATACAATTTATCACATTAGTCATAAACTTTATTTGAGATTCTATAATGACTTTAAATATTCTCATGGATTCTGGCAGCCCTGCCTCTTACAATTCTCTCAATTCTTGGTCTTACTGGGTAATTTTCCACTGACATACATTCAAAATTTAATAGTATTTCCCTTGATATCTGTAAGCAATTTGACAACGTATGTACTAACAGATCCTGGACATCCCTTTAAATAAGAGACGCTATATTTATTTTAATATTTATCTATACTGCTCTAAATCTAGAAATCTCAAGAAGGATTGCAGTTGCTATTTTGTTGATATCTCTAACTCCTACAAAGCATAATTACCTTTTGTACCTAGAATGATTACTTGCCAAATCTCATGCTCCACATTGTTTTGTTTGCTTTCTGCAACTGACTAAACACGGTAAGTATGTACATGCTTATGTTTTCTTGTTCACAGATACCCAAAAGTAAAACTGGTGTAAGAATCCAAAAGGAAACAAAGTTTCAGTAACTACTGAAGGGGAGATCTTCAAGAAAATTATGACACTGTACTATTACATATTAGACCCCTCAAATTTAGCTTTTCGTCTATAAAGTAACAAATTTGATGCTACTGGATAACAGTCTAATTGAAGAATATTTTTAAAGAAGCAAAATATTTGTCAATACAGATCTATCTTTTCTTCAGCATATAGGAAAAAGAAATGAATTGATCAATAGAAAATTACCCCCCCCCAAATATTTCCAACAATTCTCATTTAATTTACATAAATTCTTAAAACCTTCTCTTCAATCCACACAGATCCCAGAAAATACTATCTTCCTTATGTAAGTAATGAATATATATTTCTTAGACTTAAGGATGTGTGGGATTATATTTATCTTTCAAACTGAAGTTCTTGTCAACACATTTATGAAAAAAATCAACATGGTTGCATTTGATAAAAATATGAACTGAACTGAATTCTCATTCATCCTCACTGACCAAATTTGAGAAAGATATTCAAAGCATGGTCAATAACACATCATACCTATAATGAAGTTTTTAATTACGGGAAAACTGTCAGAAAAAGAGAGATGACAATTTTAATTCAGCACAAAAATACAGAATTATAGAATAATAGAGTTGTAAGAGACCACATGGCCCATCTAGTTCAACCCTCTGTCATGCAGGATAAGCACAAAGTATCCCTGACAGATGGCCATTCAGCCCCTGTTAAAAAATTTCCAAGGAACTTGCACCACACTCCGAGGCAGAGAGTTCCACTGTTGAACATCTCATAGTGTCAGGAAGTTCTTCCTAGTGTTCAGGTGGAACTCTTTTCCTGTAATTTGAACCCATTGCTCCGAGTCCTAGTTTCAAGGGCAGCAGAAAACAAACTTGCTCCCTCTTGCTTTCACATATTTATACATGACTATCATGTCTCCTTCTCAACCTTCTCTTCTGTAAGCTAAACATACCCAGTTCTTTAGAACGCTTCTCATAGGGCCTGGTCTTTTGATCAGTTTAGTCACCCTCCTCTGGACACCTGCCAGCTTGTCAATATCTCTTTTGAACTGTGATGCCCAGAATTGGACACAGCATTCCAGGTGAGGTCTAACAAAGCAGAATACGAAGGCACCATAACTTCCCTCAATCTAGAGACACTATACTTTTGATATAGCCCAAAATCTCACTGGCTTTTTTATCAGTTGGTTTAATATACAGGAGCTGCAAGCCAGATTTCATGAGCTGTAATCAATGCCTTCTATGGGGGATAAATCTGAATTTTTTTCTTTTCCTCACATTCAAATTTTTAAATCTCACCTTGCCATGCAATGCTTTCTGGTCTATCAAGGAAGACAGCCCTCTCTGACACACCCTTTTTCTCTGCTATGACCTCTTTATAATTTGATTTCTTCAAATCAAAGTACCCCTTCATTCTTTTTTCCATCATGCTTAAAGGTTATCTTTACAAAACCTATCTTCTTTTTTAAATAGTTATTGCCACATAACCCTCTTTTTCAAGTATTATCTCTAGTATGCTTCCATGTAACAATTTAATTTCTAGACATTACTCAAACCAAAACAATCTGCAAAATCTATGATTTGTACCTATCTTTCAGAATAATAAAAATCCCTGGCAGAATAGAATCCGCCTTCCACTCACTGCTGCCATGCTATAAGTTTGCTCCAGAAGAAGGTGCAGGGGATAGAAAGGAAGGAGAACTACTGCTTTATGAACAGAAGGCTATACACATAACATGAGACGCATCTCACCATTTCCCCCCTCTCACTTCCTTTTCATTTGAGGGAAAGGACTTTGGTAGTGTATCATAATATCTTCTATAGAACCAACTAATTAGAAAGGTAGCCAGGTGAGTCCACTGTAAAAAAAAATCCTTTATTATTACCTTGAAATCTTTTTTTAAAACTCTCATGGACTAGAGTGCACTTTATTAGGAACAGTTGATGAAATGAACTTTAGCAAACAAAATGTGTTAGTTTCTAAGTTACAGCAAAACAGTTACTACTGAACTCCTTCCAGAAGTATTATTAAAGCAGTATATTTCCCTATAATCACTGTTTCTACTCTTTCCACCCTGACTCCCCAATTCATAGTTCCTTTTGTTGTTGTGTACCTTGAAGCCATTTCTGATGTACAGAGACCCTAAGGCAAATCTATTATGGCTTTTCCTTGGCAAGATTTGCTCAGAAGTTTGCCTTTACTTCCTCTTCAGCTGAGATTATGTGACTTGCCTAAGATCACATAATAAATTTCCGTAACTAGGCAGGAATTCAAACCTTTTCTCCAAGTTTTAGTCTAGCACTGAAATCACTACACCATACTGACTTTTAACTCACAGCTATGCAAAAGTGATTACTACACTGCTGACTAAATACACCCCACAATATCCATGCAAGATTCGTACTAGGCAGTCTGAAACTAGCTAAACACTCCTTACCTCCAAATTTAGCTCCTCAAACTCTAGAGGTCTAACATTGTCATTTTGTGTCATATGCTGAGTTAGTGGAGAGAAAGCAGTCGTATGTGTGACACAGAGACCCATCCTTTAGGTCCCTATGCAAAACTTTACTTGTTATACTGCCGATTCTATATAAAGAGCCACCTGTCATCAACCACTTTGCACAATATACATAGTTCTAACCTAACTGCAATGCTTCCTAGTGATAATATGAGCTAGTAACAGTTGAAGAATTGGCCACAATGGCTCTTCTTGATCAGCATGGGAAGAGTGACAGCAACTTCCATACTGAGCAGCTCTCTTTTAAGTTTCAGTCTTTCCTCCCCCTCCCCTTCTACATTAACAGAGGGAGGAGCTAATCTTGAATTATTGTATATTAAAACTTGAAGTTCTAGCCAAGTGATTATCAATCTGTGGGTGCCCAGATGTTTTGGCCTCCAACTCCCAGAAATCCTAACAGGTGGTAAACTGGCTGGGATTTTTTTGGAGTTGTAGGCCAAGACACCTGGGGACCCACAGGTTGAGAACCACTGGTCTAGCCTTTATCCCCAAGAGTTATAGTTATTCTTTAAAAGGTCTCTTCTAGTTCTATTGTTTTCAGATTTCAAGGTTGCATTGTATTCCCCATCATCACATTAAAATAGTCTCTAAAATCATATCCTATTGTGCATTCTTGCTTGAACAGCTGTGATTACCTAAGTCTTCTGTTTCTTATCTATAGGGCAGGGCAAGGTTTTCAGCATACAGTATAGGCTTTCTGATGTAAGAATCAACACCATCAAATACCCTTATCTATGTCTATTTCTCTCCTCAATGATTCAGATATTCCTAGAATGAGACACAGTATTTATGATTTATATTTTCCTTCACCAAACACATTGAAAGTTGATGATATCAGTTTGTCTTCACCAGTAAGCCAATTTTGATCAGTTTCATCAATATGTGGACATGATTTAGAATGTTTACAATGATCCATGTATTAATTGCTGCTACCCCACCTCTAGCTGACCAAGCTTATTGCTGATTTAAACATTGATAGAGAACCTTTTCAGCAGTGTTTAACTTAAGTTTACTAAAGCAAGGAAAAAACACACACAAACAAAAGATAACACTTTAAAGAGAAACAGATCAAAAAACTGGAAGAATAGAAATGCCCTTGCTTGGTGCCAGAAGGAAAGAAATCTTAATAAAACGAAGGACTCTAAGGAGAGAATTATGCAAACCTACTCAATAGGTTTTCTCTGGTTACCATCTTTTTCTCAAGCTGGATCTGCACTGCCCTATATCCCAGAATTTGATCCCAAATTATCTTCTTATCCCAGATTATCTAGCAGTGTAGACTCATATAATTCAGTTCAGAGAGTTATAATCTAGGATGAGATCCTGGGATATAGGGCAGTGTATATCCGGCCACAGATGATTGGAGCATAGAGCCTAAGAAAATTACAATGCACACACAGGCTGTATGAGATGAGGCACTTCAGGTGCTTCCATTCTATGCCTTAAGGCAGAGGTTTCCAGCCTGTGTTGGAACACGTTACTGTGTATTGGTTCCAGTGTGTTGTGCGAACATAACGGAAACCTCTACATCTATGTAAAAGATGTAATAAATTATATATATTTGAAAATATAAATGAAAGGTTTTCATGAGATATGTTGCATCCCCATATATTTCATTATTACTATTTATGTACATATCCGTTTCTCTTATATGGGGCTGGTTTAACTTGTAGTCTGCTAGCAAAACTGAATTACTGTGTCACAAAATGTCTTTGAAAGACAGAACTTCAATACTATAAAGTGCTTTGAAATTGACATAAAACCTGTGCTTCCAGCACTGATGAGATATGTTCTCATGACTGGCCCAGGTCAACAGTATTTTTCAGAACTGTAAGTGCATCTACACTGTAAAATGAAAGCAGGTTGACACCACTTTAAGTGCCATTGTTCAATGCTACGGAATCATGGGAATTGTATTTTGATGAGTTATAGCACTGTTTGGCAAAGAAGGCTAAAAGCTTAGTAAAACTACAAATCTCAGGATTCACAGGATTGAGCCATGGAAGTTAAAATGGTGTCATATGGTATTTATTCTACAGTGTAGATGCACCCTTTGTTTTCCCAACAATCTTCAAAGGCAGTTCCACATAAAACATAACACAGTCCATCACAGATGTTACTAAACACGAATAACAGAGTTGCATATTGAGAGTCAGCATTAGTTTTTTCATCACTGGCATCAGACCATCACTGCAAGAATCTGAGATTCATCAATGAGAAAGTCAAATCTGTTTATTTTTACCACAGAGATCAGCCAAAATGAACACAGATGAGGATACATAAAGAAATACAGAAGTGTGTGAGGGAAATTAAGAAACTTTTAGTGAACAGTAATGTAGAGAAAGATAGATGTGATTTTGCTTAGTAGTATAGAGATTAAAAAAAAAGAATAACTGGAACTACAAATGCCCATAAATGTGGAAACAGAAGGCCAGAATGCTGAAAAATGACAAAACAAAAAGCAAGAAAAATTATGGAGAGTGAAGAGTGTGTACTGATAACATGGGAGGGGCAGAACACCCTACAAAGTGCAGAGAAAAAATTATTAAGGGGGGGTGGACAGGAGCTGGAGTACAACATTAAGAAAATTATGTACAGTGTATTACTTAGCTACAGAGGCCCCTTCTATACTGCCATATAATCCAGACTATCAAAGCAGAAAATCCACATTATCTGCTTTGAACTGGATTATGAGTCTACACTGCCACATAGTCCAGTTCAAAGCAGAAAATCTAGATTTTATATGGCAATTTAGAAGGGGCCAGAGAGGAAGTCATTTAACACATATTTACTTGAAACAGAAGCAGAAAACAGGCTAAGTTGAAAATTTTTAAAATATATCTGTCCCAAGTTATTATCACTATGTAGTCCTTAAATTAAAATCTCAAAGTGATTCAAACTGATTTGAGTTGAGAAAAGTTACTTAATTCATTTTACTGAGTTCAAAAAATAACATTTTTGGATGTGCTTGTTAAAGCAAACATTAAGGGGAAAATGTTCCTCTATTACCAAGGTGACTTTGTGCACTTATGGAAAGTAGAGCAATGATGTCTAGGAAAGCACTACTACGCTTTTCACTAAATGCAGTCTTCCTTGTATGGGAGATATGTACTTCCATGCAGGAAACACAAGGCATGCTTTCCTGAAAACTCTTAAGATAAATAAGTCATGGTCCACCTTTCCTTCATGGGCACAAGCTGGGAAATGGAGAAGTGTGTGGAAAGGCCAAAGTAAAAAATATATAATTTGCAAGATTAAGCCATCGAACTGCTTATTATATTAAAGAATGATTTGATTTCTCAGCCAAAGGTCTCTGGAACCAGTCTCCACCCACAAACTAACAATTTAAAAAGAGTGCAAAGAAAAAGTAAGGAAAGAAGAAGAAAGCATTCTTATAACAGGGCTATGCCTGCTTTGTTTCTCATCTCCCTCTGCTAATTTAGTACTTAATATCTGTTTTTCAACCACCTTATTTCAAAGTACTTTGGCGATAACTATCATCATTACTATAAATAACACTATCTGCAGTAGAGAGATAGCACCATGGTGATACACCCCATACAACCATCAAGCCTGAAAGAGAAATTCAAACCAATTTTCTACACATTTAGGTAAGGTATGTCAGGTTGAATACCTCTCTTTTTCTTCTTCTTCTTTTTGAATTTCTAAATCCAAAATACTCCAAAATCTGCTGAGGAAGTGTCATCTTTGCTTTCTGCTAAATCTTTTTAGTAGTTTTGTTCATGAAACTCACTTCATTGTGTGCATGAAACACACTTTGTGCGTGAAAACTACCTTTCAGGCTGTGTGTGTAGGAAACATACATGGTTTCTTGTGTAGAGTTGGATCTCATCTTAGACCTAGAAAATCCTAGAATATCTGCTTTGAACTGGGTTATCTGAGTCCATACTCAGATGTGAGATTTTCTGCCTTGATATTCTGGGATATAGGGCTGTGTGGAAGGGCCCCTACTCTCTCACAACCGTGCATATACCTCAGAACATTGATGTTTCAATGTGCATTTGATAATGGTTAGGCCCCTGTCCATGAACGCCCGGCCCTAATTGGTTGTTAGATTGAACTCAGCTCTTTACCCACAGTCCTGGCCCTATAATCTACTTTTTGCACAAGACCATGCCCAGTCTTCTCTAATTTCTGATTTGCTCACCATATTCCTGGTTCTGGTTATTGAGGTTTGTTTGATTTCTTTCAATGATGTTTATATATTTTACTGTTTTTAATTGTTCAATTAGATTGTTGTATGTTTATTATGTTTTTAAATGTTGTTTTTAGTTGGCTAGCTCTATGTAGTTGGGGCTTGGTTATGCATGTAAGCCACCCCGAGTCCCTCAGGGAGATGATGGCAGGATATAAAAATAAGGTTATTCTTATACAGTAGGATCTCCCTTATCCAACATAAATGGCAGAACGCTGGATAAGCGAAAATGTTGGATAATAAGGAGGGATTAAGGAAAAGCCTATTAAACGTCAAATTACGTTATAATTTTACAAAATAAGTACCAAAACATGTTTTGCAACAAATGGACAGAAAAAGCAATTCAATACACAGTTACATTATGTAGTTACTGTATTTACGAGTTTACAACCAAAACATCGCAATGTATTGAAAACACTGACTACAAAAACACTGACTGTGACTACTAAAAGGCAGGCTGCGTTGGATAATACAGAACATTTGATAAGTGAAGGCTGGATAAGGGAGACTTTACTGTATATGCAAATACGGAAAGGGGAGGCAGGCGGGAATCCAAAATAGTACCTTCTGGTTCTGGCACTTGGAATAAGGGACGCTCAATCTGTAAACTCCAATCACCACACACCTCCAGGCACGACCCAGAACCGTAATCGCTGACCTATTAGTAGGCACACAAGGCTCCCTTAAACGGTGGCCTAGTTGTGGCTTGTCCAATGGCCAAGATTCATAAAGCAGAAAAGAGAGGAGATGGGGGGAGGATGAGGGCTTACTTCGAAGAAAGTTTGGAGAACGTAACTTATCCATTCACGAGAAAGAAGCAGAGTCCAAAGAAGAATACTTTACAACAACAACAACGAAAAAATGACCATGAAAGGAGTAGTAGGTGTTGTAGAAGGGATTAGAATCCACTCGAGGCGTCACAAAAAGGCTGCGGGGCCACAAAGGGCGAAAGGGGCCACATCTCTGGAGGCCCAAAGGAAAAGGTGGGCGGGGGAGGGGAGCGAAGAGATCGAGGAGGCGCACACGGCGGCCGCTTACCCCTCTTCCTCCCTCCCGCGCCCCCGTTATCGCCTCAGGAAAGGACAAGGAGCCGTGAGGCCCGCCTCGCCTTCGCACCCCTCTCCACCTAGCCGCCCGCCCGGAAGGAAGCCTCGCCCTTTCCGCCACCTTGCCTTCTTGGCCTCGGCGCTCCTGGCACTCACCTGCCCACACTTCGAAGCCACCACCGCGCCGAGAGTGAGGCGAAGCCACTCGGCCCAAGGTTCTCCCCAAGAAGCACCAGCTCGGCAGGCAGGGCGCGCACGCGCACTCTCCAAACGGCTCGGGCTCGCGACGGAGCTCGCCGGTTGGCCAGGTCGTCGCCAACGTGCGCGCACGCGCGCTCCTTTTTCCCCTCCCCCTGTCTCGCGCTCCCGGCAGTCATGCGCAGAAAGCGCTCGGCTCCAAGAAGGAGAACGATTCGTTTGAAAGGGGCGGAGCCTGCCCTCTACCAATCGTGGCTGAGGGAAGACGGGCGCAGGAGCAATAGCAACAGGCGTGGCTTAGGCGCATGCGTGGCAGCGAAGATTTAGAACCGCTGGAAGGAGCCGTCGCTCAAAGAGCATGCGCAGCTGTCCCATCCTTTATGTGGGTTCTTTCTTCGCCATCCTATTTGCACAAATCTGACTGGTCTTCGATTGGCAAGCCTGATAGCCACTCGCTTGTCGCCTTCCTGCTAACGTGACAAACAAGCGGTGTCATTGGTTCAGCGCGGAACCGTCCAGTTAAAACTGTTGTTTTTGAAAATTGAAGTAACATCATAGTTGTGATGACAATATATCATTTTAAATTTCATTTTCAGGTATTGAAAGATTTTACCCTCCCCGAAATTCATACATGGCATGAAGCTCATGCTGGTATTTGTAGTATTGTTTTATTCTTTTATTTCACACCTCCAGTTAAAACTGCTATTTCAAAACATGTAAGTAACAGCATATTTGTTACGGTGATATATATCATTTTAAATTTCATTTTTTAGATATTCAGAGGGGTTTTCTCCAAAACATTCAGGTATGGCAATGATCTCATGCTATTACTATAATTATTATTATTATTACCATTATTATATATTGATGGCTGAAAGTGAGGAGCTGAGGAGCCTTATCCCCAAGGTGAAAGAAGAAAGTGCAAAAGCTGGGTTGCAGTTAAACATCAAGAAAACCAAGATTATGGCAACCAGACTGACTGATAACTGGCAAATAGAGGGAGAAAATGTGGAGGCAGTGACAGACTTTGTATTTCTAGGCACCAAGATGACTGCAGCCAGGAAATCAGAAGACAATTACTTCTTGGGAGGAGAGCAATGACCAACCTTGATAAAATAGTGAAGAGTAGAGCACAGACACTGGCAACAAAGGTCTGTGTAGTTTAAGCAATGGTATTCCCTGTAGTGACCTATGGATGAAAGAGCTGGACCATAAGGAAGGCTGGGCGAAGAAAGAGAGACGCTTTTGAACTGCAGTGTTGGAGGAAAATCCTGAGAGTGCCTTGGACTGCAAGAAGATCCAACCAGTCCATCCTCCAGGAAATAATGCTCGACTGCTCACTGGAGAGAAGGGTATTAGAGGCAAAGATGAAGTACTTTGGCCACATAATGAGACAATGGAAAAGCTTGGAGAAGAAAATGGTACTGGGGAAAAAGGAAGAAGTGCAAGGTGGATGGATGGTATCCTTGAAGTGACTGGTTTGACCTTGAAGGAGCTGGCGGTGGCAATGGCAGATAGGGTGCTCTGGCATAGATTGGTCCATGGGGTCACAAAGAGTCGGAAGTGACTGAACGAATAAACAACAAACTTTATATTTTATTTCCCACCTTTCTCCTGATAGTGATATTCAAGGCGGCTAAAAGCATACTAAAACAATACAAGTGAAAAGCAATACAGAAGTCAGAATAAAAATATAAATATATAATAAAAACAAACTAAGTACAAATATTAAAATACATTTTTAAAATTACATAAAAGCCCATTAAATATCTTTGAAATAGTGAAGAATCCTTGTGTGGAATCGTATGTTACTCACTCTGCAGACTTTTATGTTAAAAAATTTGAGTATAATTTACAGATGTTCCTCCTAAAATCAAATGCAGGGAGAAAGGCAGAAATTTTAGTCTAAAAACTAATTTGGCACAAGATTTTGTGGACTTCAGCCAAGTTGGACATGTGCACCCGATGAACTGAGTTGCTACTTGTGACAAATGATACAAGATGCCAAAACAGTTTTTTTTTTTGTTTTGTTTTTTGCAGTAATAAGGGACTAAAAGATGGCTCCATTTGGTCAAAACATTACTGAAGTTTAAGGTAAAGAGAAGGATATCCTGTTGTGGGGTAATTATTTGGGTCTAGAGACTTGTGAACAGTAACTGGAAAGAAATGAGACTGATGAAACATAAAAATGCATGGCAAAAGTGAGTTAAATGAAACAACAGATTTTTGAAGTACCAAAGATTCATGGCACATATCGACATTACAGCCTTAAAATTGTTCAACTGTTTTTTTGTCTTCCTGGATAATTGTAATGCTACACAAGAAGGCTATAGCTTTGAAAAATGTTTTTCCAGGAGACTCAGTAAACTATAGTGGTTAGGACAAGAAGCAATGAGTAGAAATTCATCTGAAAGAGATCCCACCAAAGGTGATCTTACTAGTTGTATATCTTGAACTTCAGAATGGCAACTCGTAATATATTGTTGCAAACTCAAATCCTCAATCAATATATGTGGTTAATTGAAGATATAGCTTCACATATTAAATATATCTTAAATGTGTTCTAAGGATTTTAACTGTTTATTTTAATGCTGTTAATATTTAATTCTATTTTAATGTTCATATATTTTAGGTTTTAAATTGTATTGGTTTTACTGTAAGCTGCTTTGAGTCTCTTTTTAGAGAGAAAAAGTAGGGTATTAATACCAATAACCTGACATTCCACAGATATATAGACCCCACTTGCCTAGTTTCCAACAGACCTCACAACCTCTGAGGATGCCTGCCATAGATGTGGGCGAAACGTCAAGAAAGATGATTCTGGAACATGGCCATATAGTTCGGAAAACCCACAGCAACCCAATAATAATAATAATAATAATAATAATAATAATATAGAAACCAAAGGAATGCAATTCCTCATAAAATATCACAAAGATTATTAACAATAAGAGTTCCTTAACAATATCTGGAATTTTTATTTTAGCGGAAACACAGTATAAAAGATTATGATGATGATGTATCTGTTTTGAGAGTTGGTGGATTATCCTTCATTTGAGATATTTAAGCTGTCTCTCTCCAGTTAACTATGAGATGTTCGTAACTTGGGGACTGCCTATAGAATTGTAGAAGACCACTGTCAAGCCCTGTGAAAGTGGATAGGGGTTGTTGTATTTTTATAAACTATCACATTCTAGCAGGCAAATTCCAGCCTAATAACAATATAGTGTTGCATATCCTATACACTAGTATGTGCTTTGGTTCCACAGTTAGGATTTAAATGAGACTGAAGTTGGGGCTGTTGTGTATTTTCCAGGCTGTATGGCCATTTTCTGGGCTGTATGGCCATGTTCCAGAAGTATTCTCTTGTTTTTGCCCATATCTATGGCAGGCATCCTCAGAGGTTGTAAGACTGAAATTCTTCTAGTTCAGGCCAATCAGTCTGAACCAACCACCACTTCTCCAGTTAAAATGTGGCATTGTAAATGTCATTCATGTAATGATGATGAATGATACACGTGATTTATGATTCATATCTTGTTTCCCATTCTTGACAGTATAGTTAACCATACTGGTGCTAAAAGCCTATATCTTATATAGAAAATGGGAAATTAAGTCATATAGAATCTATTTGTTCATTTGTAGAAGATTGATTCATATTCAAAGATAAAATTAAAGAGGTGTGTCCTCTTTTTCATGATATTTCTCTTCATGGTGCTAGATTCTCTCCTTCTTTCATAAACTCTTTACCTTGGAGGATGCTGAATTTTACAGGCCCTTCTACACTGCCATACAATCCAGATTATCAAAGCAGATAATCCACATTATCTGCTTTGAATGGGATTATATGAGTCTACACTGCCATATAATCCAGTTCAAAGCAGATAATCTGGATTTTGTATGGCAGTGAAGGGGGCTGCATTGCCTTGTTCCTACAGCCCTAAATACCACAAATGCAGACTCATGTACCTTTCTGCCCATTAAAATACTAATTTATTTAATTTTCTTTGTGAAATACTTCCCTGACGTGGGAGTATCAGAGCATCAATGACAGAGGCCCAACCTCAGGACTCAAGATTTAGAGTTCCACACTCAGAGGAAAGACCTAATTCCTATGTTAGTCATCATCCTTTCTAGGAAAAGAAGACAGTGGAGAATTCCCATTCATTGCACCCAACAGCTTCTCTTCACTATAGATATGTGTATATGAGAGGTTTTCCATGATAAAATTAATATTTACTTACAAACATTAAAATATCAATATTTTGAAATTTATTGAAGTTTTGAAAAATAAATGTTTTTGCCATCTCTACAAGATCATTTTCAGATGGTACAATGACAATGTTAGGAAATATCTCAGTTCATTTTAAATTGTAGGGGGAACAAAATTTTATAGGAATAATGTGAATCAAAGAAGTCACTAGCAGGCATTGCTTTTGTTCATTATAGCAGTTTTGAAGCCACACTCCAAGAACATTTCTGCTTCATCTTTTGTAATTCTAACTCTGGTTCTGAGTTTCTTTCAAATGCCCGAGGGAAACAGAAAGGAGCATATGAAACGGTTCAAACTATTCTTATCCCTCTTGGTAATTTTAATGGATTTGTTCATAATGGAGCTAACAATGGCCTGGTGAAGTCTGACCATTTCCTACCAGTGCTGGCACTATTTGAGATCCATGAAACGAATGTCCATGATGAGCAAGAAGTTCTTGGGCAATGGCCGAGGTGCTGGTGAAAGCACTGTGAAGACCTGCCGTTCAAGATCCACTCCAGTGACTACAATGAAACCAGCCACACTCGTCTCAGAAATGTTCTCATCGGTGCCATCAGCAGTACTCACACTTAATAGGTGGTGTACCATGTCACGGCCAGGTGTAACTGGTACTAGCTTTAGCTGGTTGTCCTCTTGGGACATGCCCAGGGGCAGGCATGAATCCGGGATGGTGGGAGCTCCCACCTTGTATATCTTCACATCGCAGAACTTGACATCAAAGGCATGGGGGTAGAAGCACCCTCGGAAACCATAGAAATATTCACGTATGCGCTCATCACGGAACTCTCGCCGGAAGTCCTTGGAACGCTCCACCACTCCACCAGACTTGGGGAGCAGCACTGTCCGGACAAAATGAGGCAAATCTCGCTTCAGTTCATTGTAAAGGCGCTCTTGATCCAGCACCACTACAACATCAACTTCAAAGGCGGAAGCAGCATGAACAAGTGCCTGGTATCCAGACCCCTTCACCCAGCCACAGGTATTGATGACACAGCCACTGACTGAAGCACGGCGGTTCACCTCGCAGCGCTGGTTAAATACATCAGCCAAGCGAGATGTAATCTGCAGAGATGAAAAATCAGAACTTCATTAACAGAAAGCTACAAAAAAATCCAGGGACTAAAATATTTGCAACACAAAGACAGCTGGCCACCTTTGAAAGTTTTTGTCTCTGGAGGTCTCACAAACTTATAATATTTTCATTTATAAGCATGATATAACTTAAATACAAAGAACAATGTGAGAAATAGAAGGAATCAGAACATTTTGAGGAGGACATAAGGAACAGCCAAACATTCACAGACTTCTTGCTGTGTGCCTTGAAGTAATTTCTGATTTATAGTGAGCCTTCTTCCCTCCCTCCAGCCTCACTGACAAAGTTCGGCCAAAGCCATTGTTCATACTTAGAGTGCATTTACACTGTAGAATTAGTGCAGTTTGACACCACTTTAAATGCTGTGGCCCTATGCTATTGAATAATGGGAGGTGTAGTTTTACAGGATCCCATAGCATTAAGCTATGGTAGTAACAGTGGTATCAAACTGCATTAATTCTACAGTGTAGATGCATCCTTTGTCTTTCAGAGTTGTAATCCCATGCTCAAATCACTATAGTATGCAAGTATTAACAAAGAAATGTAAAAATTATTGTTTGATTTGAATTTATAAATTGAGATGAAAGCAACAATTCCAGACCTTCATACACTGTACTGGTATGCCATACAGCAAAGGTTCTTTGTCTGCAAAAATAAAAAAATGGGACTAAATAACTGAAAACTGTCTGGTCTGTTTATAACTCCTACTGCTTTACCACCTTTGTCCATACATGGTCTAGCCACCTTTCAGCACAATAGCCATCAAGGTTTTTCCAGCACTCAGTAATTTCTAAATATGTTACAGCAGATAAGAAAAAGATATGTTTTGTGAACAAAATTCTCATTATCACCAAATTACACAGATAACAATGGCAGTCACTGCTGTTTTAGTGGTTTAACAGGAAAATATTTGTTCCAAGCACTGTGAGCTGGGGAGCAAACACAGCCATACTTGGATTAAAGATTCCTCTTTTCCATAGCTTCTCCAGTACATGAGCAACATTAGTTCATGTTACAGTGATGAATGATCTTGGGAGAGTGTTCATATAATTGTGAAGAAAGTAATTTTAAAAGGAGGGACACCTACAGCCAATTCCATTGGAAGCAATTTATAAACATAACTTATAAACATAGCATTCCTAGCTGGTATTATACTCATCATTTGCTCATACTCTGCATCAATCAAGTAGCTATATAATTTGAAAACATGGCTCTTTGCAACATTTAAAGGGTTAAACGTAATTTTGTTTTTGTCAGTCTCAAAAGGCATTGTAATATCTTTGCAAATTTATCTGATGTTTTTGAAACTAAGTAGATCCAACCTCTTGTAATTGCATTCTAGATTATTATTATTATTATTATTATTATTATTATTATTGACATTTATTTCTACAACATTTCCCTTTAATTGCCCTTTCTTCACCATGCTTCATGGAGCCCCCGATGGCGTAGTGGACTAAAGCCTTGTGACTTGAAGGTTGGGTTGCTGACCTGAAAGCTGCCAGGTTCGAATCCCACCCGGGGAGAATGCGGATGAGCTCCCTCTATCAGTTCCAGTTCCATGCGGGGACATGAGAGAAGCCTCCCACAAGGATGGTAAAAGCATCAAAACATCCGGGCGTCCCCTGGGCAACGTCCTTGCAGACGGCCAATTCTCTCACGCCAGAAGCAACTCAAGTTGCTCCTGACATGGAAAAAAACAAAAACAAAAAAACCATGCTTCATGTTGGGTGATTTATCTGCATAGTGAAGTTAAGGATGACCAAGAAGGGACATAAAAATGAGCTAGCAGGACTTGGAAATGGTTTCTAAATTATGGGGATTATTAATCTTATGACTGTAAAAATGAAAGTGATCCAAATGTTAATGCATGATTATAAACTCCCATTTATTGAATCTAATTTGTAAATAAATATTACTATTTATGAATTAAGTATGAACATTAGATTACTGTCCTTGCATAGATGTTATAGTTAAATGTATCATCCATCAACAGCCCAGTCCTGAAATTATTAATGGGCAAGCCTGTTAAAATCGATGGGCTTAGGCAGACCTGAATCAGACTCTGAATTAATCAGGGGTGGAACACAAATGCATGAGGAACCAGTTTAACCAGATATGAAAAAGAAAATACTGATTAGAGAGCAATAATCTTAGCACCATGGCATACCCAGATCTATGCTTTCAGATATGCTTCCAGAACCCCTGTGGAAAGAGTTTCATACCTCTCACAGGAATAATTACTGGTTATCTGAATACATAATTAGATTCTCCATCTTACAAAGTTTTAGAAAATAAAGACTCCTATCAAGATATACTTCTATCTTTCTCCTCCCACACTGTTTGTTTAAATAGACATATTTAAATAATATGGGAGGTAAAAGGCATTTGTCCTTCATAAGAATGTGCTGAGAGCAAAGAGGAGCTCTAGGACAAAGTTAGAAAGAAAAACTTGGAAATAATATAATCATGGAGAAAGGCATATAACCACTTGGGGACCCCCAGGGGGATGAATTGGGCCCCAGGTTCTGATTATTTCTACTTTTGCTGTAAGATATGGTCATAGTTCTTTCCCCAACAGTAACTAATCACATGTTTGTACAAGAGAACTCACAAGAAGAACAAGATGGTGATAAGTATTTCTTATTCAACCCTAACATTTGGAATTCAGAGGTGAATAGGGAAATACTCCTATCACCCCAGATGTCTATCTGAGCACAATATAAAAGTTATCCCTTCACATTCCAATGGGATCAAGCAGAGGAAATAAGGAAACACCGGACTTGAATGATCATGATGATAGGGCTCTTTAGACTGTTACTGCAAACCCTGCTGCATATGGAGGTTCTCCAGCTCATTCCTCTTATTATTTTTTTATTGTGTCAGAAGCCACTTGAGAACATACTTCAAGTCACTTCTGGTGTGAGAGAATTGGCTGTCTACAGAGATGTTGCCCAGGGGACACCTGAACGTGTTAGCTGGGAGGCTTCTCTCATGTGCCCACATGCTAGAGTTGACAGGCAAGAGCTCACCCCGTCTTGGGTATTCGAACCGGCAACCTTCAGGTCAGCAACCCAACCTTCAGGTTAGCAGTTTAGCCTGCACAAGGGTTTAAAACACTGCGCTACTGCAGCTCAATGAGGGCCTAGAACCCCATGCCCATCACTTTGCCTTGAATGACTGTGTAGATCAGAATGCATACAGAAACTCATCATATTGCACATACTTTAAACGTGTTACTCACTTTGTTGTAGAGCTTGATGTTTGTTCCAGGTGTTGTAGACCCAAAGTGATAGACCAGAGGGGCCTGAACTGAGAATCCTTCTTCGACATCTGCAGGTCGCTCAATATAGAGTGCCCCCATTGTGCCTGGGATAGAGATCGAGCCTTGGCCTACATCCAACTCCACAAAAGTGGGTCGGCGGCCCAGCCGGACAGCATAATTCAGGAGCAGGCGGCAGACAGTTGACTTCCCTACATCTGTGGGACCCACCACCATAACCCGAGGCCCCCTTTCATCTTCACGCTCTGCCTGCCATCGCATCTGCTCCAGAGCGGTGTGGGTATTGAGGTACAACAGCATGGGAGTGTCTTTAGAAACATAGGCTACTTCAGTCCGGCCAGTCAGCTGCACTGAACAGCCATGCCAGGTGAACACAGCCACTTTTGCGCCTGCATCAAAGGTGAATTTCTTGTTGCGTGTCAGTTCAGTGCCAAAGATCTCTGCCATGCCTGTCATAAGCTCCAGCTGGACAATTTGTGAAGCTTCAACCTCGAAACGGAGCTCTGTCTCCCTTTCCAGTTCAAACTTGGCTACGAATTTCTTTTCATCCCCAGTTTCCTCCGTCATCTTGTTTTATTTGTAATTTCTATAGACACAAAATATAAACCATTTAATTAGCTTGTGTGTAAATAATAGATACAATCTTGTTAAATGGCATGCAAAAATATTGAGAATTCTTTACTCTCCTCATGTTCCATTTTACATAAAGCCGTAAGTATGTCAAACAACACAAAAAGATTTGAACTAAAAGCAAGTACCCTCCACATTTCCCAACATGAAAATGGAAAAGCCACAAAGAAAAACTGTTATATGGTTTTGCCCGAAAGTCCAATTGTCTAGGAATTGCTAAGTCCTCCAGTGCGGCTTTATGGTCAGCTTCCCTGAGAGTCACATTTGAGGACTTGTCAAATCCACAAATAATCAAATCTGCAAAAGATAAAAATCACAAATGTGGAGGGCCGGCTGTATTTTCCAAAGGCTAAACAAATGTAGCTTTCATATTTAAGAACTCATTTATTTTTTCTCATCTGGAGCAGATGGAAATTGTAGTCAATAATATTTAGCAAGAAACTTGATTTAATCAATAATTGGATCATGGTTTTTCCCACCTTATTGAACAAGTCTGGGAACATACCATCCTCTTTGATGTTACTGCCCTAGGCATTTTATTACACTACATTTTTCCTTCTAAAGACCACCAGAAGAAGAAATTGTGATTATTCCCATTCTCTGATTGTAACATGCCATAAAATGGGCCATGTGTTATAAAACTTGCTTTGTAGGATTTTGCATTGGGTCGGAGCAGGTTAGTTAGTTAGACCATTATAGTCATTTACTACTAGAACATTTCAAAGAAAGGAATGGCCAGCAGCTATCCAACTGAAACATTTTTTTCCTATGGTGCTAACACCATTCTAAATTTAATTTTAAAAGAAACAAAAGGGTAGGATGTATTCTGTAGATGCAGGAGTGGGAAACTCCTGCCCTCCCCATATGATTGGATTAGGATGTTGTAAGCCGCCCCGAGTCCCTTCAGGGAGATTTTTTTTAAAATCATGTCAGAAGTGAATTGAGGCAACTCATTTCTGGTGTGAGAGAATCGTCCATCTTCAAAGACATTGCCTAGGGGACGTCCGAATGTGTTACCTTCCTGCAGGGGGCTTCTCTCATGCAGGGCTGACAGACAGGAGCTCACCCCATCTCACAGATTCAAACCACCAACTTTCAAGTCCGCAATTCAGCCAGCACAAGAGTTTAACCCACCACTGAGGCTCCCGGTGAGATATGGAAGGGTATAAATAAAGTTTATTATTATTATTATTATTATTATTATTATTATTATTATTAATTCCTTTTACATCTGCCAAAAGGGCAAGCGCTGATGGGAGATACAATCCAGCATCCATTTGGAGAGCCACAGGAATTACCTATCCTGTCACGCACTAAAGAACCATTTCTCAGCATTTCAGAAACCATCCATGCTGCAGACTTATAGCAGGCTGACACCACTTTAACTGCCATGGCACAATCCTATGGAATCTTCAATTTATAGTTTAGCAAGACACCAGAGCTGTCTAAATATCTCACAAAGCTACAAATTCCAGAGTTCCATAGGATGGAGCCATTGTTGGAGGAAGCAACCTTCTCAAGCCTCCTCTGTTTGATGTTTGTCTGTTTCCTGAGACATATCTTGTTTCCTAAGACATATCCTGAAGTACAGTAGAGTCTCACTTATCCAACATTCACTTATCCAACATTCTGGATTATCCAACGCATTTTTGTAGTCAATGTTTTCAATACATCGTGATATTTTGGTGCTAAATTCGTAAATATGGTAATTACTACATAGCATTACTGCATATTGTACTACTTTTTCTGTCAAATTTGTTGTATAACATGATGTTTTGGTGCTTAATTTGTAAAATCATAACCTAATTTGATGTTTAATTGGCTTCTCCTTAATCTCTCCTTGTTATCCAACATATTCGCTTATCCAACGTTTTGCTGGCCTGTTTATGTTGGATAAGTGAGACTCTACTGTATATGTCTTATTTAGTTTGCAGTTACCTCATCTCTATATACATAAAGCAGTGGGAGGGGCTGCTGGTGATATGAGTACTTAGTGACATTTTAAAATGTTCGGTTTTAAAAGGATGACAGAGAAGTCAGTTGAGGCTTCAGTCAGCCTGAAGCTAGTGTTGAGCCTTGAGTCAGCTTGAGTATATACAGTAGAGTTTCACTTATCCAAGCTTCACTTATCCAATGTTCTGTATTACCTAATGCAGTCTGCCCTTTAGTAGTCATTGCTTTTGTAGTAAAAGTTGTAATGTTTTGGTGCTAAATTCGTAAATACAGTAATTACTACATAACATTACCGTGTATTGAACTGCTTTTTCTATCAATTTCTTGTAAAACATGATGTTTTGGTGCTTAACTTGTAAAATCATAATGTAATTTTATGTTTAATAGGCTTTTTTCTTGACCACTCCTATATTATCCAAGATTTTCGCTTATCCAATGTTCTGCTGGATAAATGAGACTTTACTGTATCTGTTAGAATGCAGAGGCAGTGTTAAGAACTTGGAAAACTGTTGAGGCTTGTGTTTTCTTAGGAAGTAAAGAGACTGTTAAAATTTATAAATTTAAGATACAAACTCTCTTAACGTTTTGAAGTTTTTAACCTAACAAAGAAATATGCCTGTAGCTCTAAATACATGAAATTACATCAATAAACAATCTTGTTACTTTAAAAGAAGTCTGCTTGCATAATTGTCTGTTGAAAGCATCTAATACAGGCCTGGGCAAACTTCGGCCCTCTAGGTGTTTTGGACTTCAACTTTTGGATGAACGGATTTTTAACCATATGTTTTATATTTTTATATTGTTTTAATTGGATTTCCATTGCCATGTTTTAATTATGTGTAGGCATCGAATTGTTGCCAATTGTGTACGCCGCCCTGAGTCCCTTCGGGTGAGAAGAGCGGGATATAAATGTTGGAAATAAGTAGAGTCTCACTTATCCAAGCCTTGCTTTTCCAAATTTCTGGATTATCCAAGCCATTTTTGTAGTCAACGTTTTCAATATATCGTGATATTTTGGTGCTAAATTCGTAAATACAGTAATTACTACATAACATTACTGCATATTAAACTGCTTTTTCTGTCAAATTTGTTGTAAAACATGATGTTTTGGTGCTTAATTTGTAAAATCATAACCTAATTTGATGTTTAATAGGCTTTTCCTTAATCCCTCCTTATTATCCAAGATATTCGCTTATCCAAACTTCTGCCGGCCCGTTTAGCTTGGATAAGTGAGACTCTACTATGAATAAAATAAATAAACTCCCACAATTCCTAACAGCCTACTGGTGTTTTGGACTTCAACTCCCACAATTCCTAACAGCCTGCTGTTAGGAATTGTGGGAGTTGAAGTCCAAAACACCTGGAGGGTTTAAGTTTGCCCATGCCTAATAGAAACCAAGTATAAGTGCCCAGCGATCCTTCATTACCAAATAAACACTATGAAACTCTGCTATCCCATTAGGTTGTGATCCTAACGGGTCATATTCTATGCCCGGATGGGTTGTGATTCTGAGGTCTAATCCAGTCAATTCCTATTGGCCATGGATGTTAAGATGGTGTCAAAGTACTATAACTCTGCAGTGTGGATGCAGCCTATACCGCATTTGCACTGTAGGATTAATGAGCTTTTATAGCAGTTTAACTGCCATAGCTCAGTGCTATGGAATCCTGGGAGTAGTTTGGCGAGGCACCATCACTCTTTGGCAAAGAAGACGAAAGGCACGGTAAAACTAAAACTCCCATGATTCCATTGCATCGAGCCGTGGCAGTTGAAGTGGAGTCAAACTGTATTAATTCCACAGTGTGGATACATACAGCCCCAGTTCCATCCCATCTGCTGTTCAGACTCGGAACGGCCTGAGATGACTGGCGTGGGGCATGGCCAGTGGGGAAACATCTCCGGCAAAGCACGGCACAGAGCCGCTCTGCTCCCGCCCTCCTCGAGCAGGCCGCGTCTCCATGGAAACGGAGCCCCGGCCTCGACGAGCCGCGAAGAGTCACCCACCTCGGGAATCCTCGGGGACCCTCGCGTTCCTCAAGTCCCGGATAGGGGCAGGCAACGGAAGCGCCTCGTGCCCCGGATGTGACGTCGCTCGGTGATTGGACAATGTCGGTGAGGCGCCTTGGCTTTCGGAACGCCTCGTCGCTTGGTGACAGGGTAGAAAGAAAGGCAGCTTCCTCTGCTACACAAATTAGGGGGCAAAAAGGAACCCGTGGCTATTCGCTCGGCCTCTTGGGAAATGTAGTTTCTGATTCGGCTGCGGGAATGAAAGGGAAAGGGAAGGAAGGGGGCATGTTTTTTCTTGTCATACTTCGAAGCAGAAAATGCTCTTTCCCAGTTCGCAAGGCCCATCAAAAGACCCTTCAGGACGGCTGTTATTAACCTAACTCAGTGTGCATGCGTATACTGTAGAATTAATGCAGTTTGACACCAGTTTAACTGTCTTAGCTCAATGCTATAAAATCCTGGGGCTTGTTGTTTTACAAGGTCTTTGGCCTTTTCAGCCAAAGAAGGCTGGGGCCTCACCAAACTACAAGTCTCGGGATTCCATAGGCAGGTATAGTGGTGTCAAACTATCAATTCCACAGTGTAGATGCATCACTCACTTTATCAACTGGAAATAGAGTATTAGAACTGTTTGTCTGCAGAGGACTGAAACTGGGGGCCCGTCTACACGACTGAATAAAATCCCGCATTGTCTGCTTTGAATGGCAATATACGGCAGTGTATAACCCAGAATATCAAGGCAGAAAATCCCACAATATCTGCTTTGAACTGAGTTATCTGAGGGCCCTTCCACACAGCCATATAACCCAGAATATCAAGGCAGAAAATCCCACATTGTCTGCTTTGAACTGGGTTATCTGAGTCCACACTGCCATATACAAATTCAAGTTCAAAGCAGAAAATGTGGGATTTTATTCAGGGCCAGTGTGGACTCAGATAACCCAATTCAAAGCAGATATTGTGGGATTTTCTGCCTTGATATTCTGGATGTATGTGGCTGTGTGGAAGGACCCTGGCTGGCCTCCAGATAGATTCCAGGAGAAATACTGTGGCTCTCTGTTTAAAATTTAATCCTTCAGAACCATTTTATTGTGTTGCTGTTTTGACCAAAAAATGCCATATCATGTCCTTTAAATATTTGATGGCTAATAGAAGCTGAGTAGACACTCCAGCACACACAAGTCTTGAAACACCTTGCAGATTTGCAGATGTTTATCATGGCATAAGCTTTCATGGATTGAAGTCAAGGTCATGCAGAAAGTTTTGTGGTTTTCTAAAGGCGTCAGTACTCCCCTTTTCATTTCATTAATTTAGGATAATGAACTTTACTGTTTTTTTACAAAGCACTGAAGCCAATCTCTTAACATGTCATTTGTATACAGGGGAAAGGCTCCCAACTCCTTACTCACATGTTGTTGCCTCACAGAAAGAATGTTATTTGAGTGTTTTATGTCTGCGAGGAACATTCAGGGGAATTGCAGACCAAACAGTTGTGCATAACTCAAGTTATAGTACAATTTTTCTACAGGTTCTCAGTGGTCAGATACATGTGCTTCTTTAACAATGAGTCATCACACAACTGGGATAAAACACAAATAGGTGTCTTATCAGAAATATTAATAGCTGTCTTCCAAGGTAGTAGTCAAATAAGGTCTACAGAGCTAGGCAGCAACTAAGGGCCCTTCCACACAGCTGTATAAAATCCACATTGAATGGGATTATATGGCAGTGTAGACTCAAATATTCCATTCAAAGCAAATATTGTGGATTATCTTCTGGGTTATATGGCTGTTTGGAAGTGCCCACAGAGGCTCCATCTATACTGCCATATAATGCAGGTTCAAACTATATTATATATCATATAATCCAATTCAAAGCAGATAATCCAGATTATAGAAAAGTGTAGATTCAGCCTATATTATGTGAATCTACACTGACTAAATACAGGCAGTCCCCAGATTATGAACAATATGGGTTTTGTAGTTTTTTTTCTGAAGTTGAATTTGTAAGTTGAAACAGGCACTTTTTAAAGTGTAACTCCAGCAACGTGTGTGTGTGTGTGTAGAGAGAGAGGGGCTTTAGATGGCATACAGGCATACAAGCATACTGGTATGCTGGTAGCATATATATAAGCTTTAGATACCATATATATCATAAACTTTTAGACAGCATAATATTTTTCTGTCTATGCCTGTTCAGAAGATTTTACCTCACTTTCTGTCCTTGTGATAATTGGGTTCTGAACATTTTGGCTTGCTGTGAAAACAAGGATTGGTGATAAAGCTTTAATGGAGACATCTTTTCCCCATAAGAACTCTTCCAGGAATTAATTTCCCTTCCTAGGGGTAGACTTCTCTCACATCCTGTTGTCTCACCCCTGTTTGTAACTGTGAGTCATTTGTAAGTCGGATGTTTGTAACGTGGGGATTGCCTGTAATACATTGTAGATGGGGCCAGAGATTATTAACAATTGCAAAGATATGACTTACAAAGAAATCTAATCCAGGAAAGTTTTGTTGGATTCAGCATTCCTGCTACAGAAGTAATGTGTAGGAAGGAAAGGATTGGGAGAAAAAGGGAATCTGAAAAATATGAAGTAATACATTCATTTATCTCCAACAAGAATGATCTTGCCTTCAAATCATTCCTTTGTAGCAAGATTTTGCACGCACACCTGCACACACATGTAGTATAAGGTTGGTCCTGTACTTAGGAAGAATGAGGTGGCTGTCTCAGGTTGCAGATATTACAGGAGGAGTTGAAAGACTGAGCTCTGTGTGCCATATCATATTGCCCTGGGTTTGTTATTACAGCTGTGTTGCTCCTTTTGTATAGATTTGTTAGCAAATTATCTATCTAGCCTGACTCCTTGTGTCATGTCTGATAGGTTGTCCCTAGGATATCTCCTCTCCAGTCTGACTCTCTGTAGATATTTAATTTGTAGTCCCCTCCCTCCCTTTAAAAACATCCTTCTGTATTCCTTTCTCTTGTTTTATATGACTCATTCCATTCCTTTCTTCCCTGAATATTTATACCTTTTTATTTGCTGTTCAAGTTGTAGCATAACATTGTTATTTAATTGATCCCAAATAGGGTTGGATATGGATTGAACTGTTTGGGTAGACAGCTAAATTCATCTGACTGGGTGGACAGATGTATTTCAACACAGATAACATGTGTTGAAGGGTTTATCTGATATAGCCAGTGCCTCTGGACTAAACTCTCGGCTACATTCCTACTTTGCAGGGTGATTATTTTGTAATGCTTCATATGTACAATCAGAAGTAGAGTGCAGACTCCAGATTTCCTGTACTTTCAGAATTATGGCAGAACATGTGCTGACAAATATTACTGTTCAGATAACCGTAGGAGTCCATCAGGTTTTTGAAGGGTTGGGGTAAGTTAAGTATGCTGAATAAAAAGTTCCAGGGAGAATATGGAGCCGAAAAATAATAGCACCAGGAAAAGGGTAGTACAAGATATATTACAACTTCTGTAGATAGAAGTGAAATTCAACACAATGGACCAGTTAAACTCCAATTTGTATAGCAATTGCTGTCCAGACTTAATACAGATTCAAGTTTGAAGAAACATGTCATTCAGACTATTAACCAGAACACTGTTAATATGGTAAAACAGAATATTACAGAGATAGCAGAAAATGTCACAAGAAAAAGGTTCACAATGCTTCTTCCACTTTTCTAGGCACTCAGCAAGGTCAATGAGTCTGCTTGTTTTGATTGAACATCAGTCAGTTTGGCTGTGGCCAAAGCACTGTCTGAAGAAGAGTATACAATGATTAATGTCTCTTGTGGGGGAAGTAGTCATGAAAGCAGAAGCTTCCACTGCTGTTGACACACACAGGAAGACTGAAATGAGAGGAAATCAACAGTAGCTGAGGCCCAAACCAACAAGCATCCTTGTAACAATTGCAGGACAGACTGGCAGAACAAGCTCAATTAACTTGAAACAGCAAGTTCTACCCAACTTTAACTAGGTGTTGAGCCAAAGTAAAAAGAATATATCCAATATAGATAAGACCAATCCATGCTCCATGCTTTTTTGGAATGATCCAGCTAAACGTATATGGGTATAATCAAGTACAGGACAACACACTTACTGTTTGAATGCTGTCACTGGGAGAAGCAAGTTCAACAGAGACTTGCCAAAGCCCAAGTGAAGGAGTAGAGCATTTATACCTTGCATTATTTGTATACACGTAACAAGCCAAACGTGACTATACTATTATAACACTGTAATTATAGCAATCCCACAACACAATTTAGGCAGAAGCCACTGGTTTGACAGATCTTGCCATATGTCTAATTTATCATGAGCTTGTTCAAATAGGGCTCATCAAGTTTGACGCTGGTCCTGAAAACTATAGAGCATATACCGTATTTCAGAATGCTACAAAGAACCTAAATATTGCTGTGGGTGGAGAGATTTATCTGCTATCTAAATGCTCAGGCCTATTCATAACAAAAAAAGGTCAAGATATCACACAGAAGACAGTGTGTATGGAAGCAAGACATTTCTGATCTTCACTGTTCCTCCTAAATTAGCATGCTGCCTTTGTTTGTGATGGAGGATATTATCTCAGGCTTGAGTGCTAAAGAAATATTGAATCTTATCAACATTTGAAACAGACAACAAATTGTCATGAACTGGATGTTACGAGAGATTTAACACATCATGTCCAGATGTTTCTCCATTCCCAACATAAGTATTCAAGGACTGAAAGAGTCAGTAACACAATCAAGAATGGCATTCTTAATATTAGGAAAAAAAACCCTAACACAACAAAATACGATTAGAACAAAAACTGGCAACCAAATATTTGAAATAGAGAATTGAAATTGTGAAGATAATTCTTGAAAACCCTAGCATATTTGTACATCTGTATTTGTTCCCTTCCCATTTTTCAAAACACATTTTTGGATTTTAATGTAGAAGAGGACATTTTAGCCCCGGCAATATTTTAGATTGCAACTCCCACAGTCCTTTACTATTAGGCATGTTGAGTAAAGAAATGGAAGTCAAACTATCTGAGAAGCGAACACTTCCTACCCTTTAAGTTCAAGTTACCATTTTATAGGTGTGGTTTTAGAGAGTGTGATGTCAGATTGTAAAACAGAACATTACATACTGTTATAGCTATTATTCAAATATGTCTGCATAGTTTGGCTGTTAAAATAAGAATGAAAAGATGAGTTGTCTGTCATTTAGAGAAAAAAACTATAATGAAAATACAATTCTTTACTTATGGAATATACCACCTAGACTGGGCTGCTATTTAGGATTAGGGCCTATGTGCACACTTTTCAGGTACCAAATAACATTTCTGTTTAATGAAACATAAAATATAATGGTAAATGAATGTTTGGAGATAGGACCTACTTAATAAAGTGTTTCCTGCCATTAAAAAAGCCCCTGTACAATGTGCCCTTGATATCCAGTGAGATTTGGTTCCAGGAACCCCCATGAATACCAGACCCATGGATGTTGAAGTCCCATTATATACAGCAGCATAGTAAAATGGTATCCCTTACATACAATGGCAAAATCTAGATTTGCTTTTTAATTTTTTTAAAAAGTATTTTTAAGCCATGGATGATGGAATCAATCAATACAGAACATATGGATACAGGGGGCTACCTACATTGCTTGGAACTATCCAAAACTAACAGATGGCGTCACTTTATTGGAAGGGATGAAGTGCCTCCCCTCTGGTGAAGTGCCATCAGTCTTGTATGTTTTCAGTAGAGGTGTATCAACACTGTAGAGTGAATGCAGTTTGACAGCAATTGAACTGCCTTGGCTAGTAATGCAGTGCAATAAGTGGAAATGGAATATGTGCAATTACAACTGGAATGGCCTTGACTATGATTTTGGATTGTGTAGTTTTAATAATTGTCTTTAATCTTGATATTGTTTTAAATTTATATTTTAATGTTTAATGTTTATGTTTACTTGATATTATGTTTGTTTGCTATGGCATCAAATTGTTGGCTATTGTAAGGCCGATCCGAGTCCCCTTTGAGAAGGGCAGGATATAAATACAGAAAATAAATAAATTGGCTCAGTGCTATGGAATTCTGGGATTTGTAGTTTGGTGGGCCAACAGCATGCTTTGAGACATTGTAATTTGAATGGTGTCAAGCTGCGTTAACTCTAGAGCAGAGCTTTCCAAACTGGGTGTCACGACATTTGAGCGTGTCAGCTGTAGTGTGTAGAAGCGCCACACAAACATAACGAGAAATGACAAAGATCTTGGAAATGTATGTTATTATCTTACAAATCCTATATTTTAAAAAATGTATAAATGAAAGGTTTTCTTGAGATACGTTGCATTGCCACACATTTCGTTATTACCATTTATGAGTTGTCAATATCTCTTATAAGGGGTTGGTTTAACCCGAGGCTTGCTAGTAGAGCTGAATTACTGTGTTGTGAAATGATGCATGTCTAAAAAATGTGTCCGAGATATGAAATGTTTGGAAAGCTCTGCTTTAGAGCATAAATACATGCTATATTTGTTTGGGCGAACAAATTGAAATTGAATCCAGGCAAGACAGAGGTACTCCTGGTCAGTCGTAAGGCTGAACAGAGTATAGGGTTACAGTTTATGCTGTGACCTGAAGTCACAGATTCGCAACTTGGGTATTATCCTGGATTCATCATTGAGCCTGGAACGTCAGGTTTTGGTGGTGGCCAGGGGACCATTTGCACAATTAAAACTTGTGCGTCAACTGCGCCGTACCTTGAGAAGTCAGACTTTGCTACGGTAGTCCATGCTCTCGTTACATCCTGAATAGACTACTGCAATGCACTCTATGTGGGGTTACCTTTGAAGACTGTTCAGAAGTTTAAAGTAGTCCAGTGGGCAACAGCCAGCTTCCTTCTTGAAGCGGTGTACAGGGAGCACACAACTCCCTTTTTATGTCAGCTCCACTGGCTACCAGTCTGCTACCGAGCACAATTCAAAGTGCTGGTTTTAGCCTATAAAGCCCTATATCAGTGGTGCTCAACCTGTGAGTCCCCAGATGTTTTGGCCTACAACTCCCAGAAACTCCAGCCAGTTTACCAGCTGTTAGGATTACAGGGAGTTGAAGGCCAAAACAACTGAAGACCACAGGTCGAGAACCACTGCCCTAAATGGTTCTGACCCAGCTTACATCCAAACATATCTCCCTGTATGAACCATCAGGGAGATTAAGATCTTCTGGGGAGTCCCTGCTCTTGGTCCAGCTTCCTTTGCAGGCGCGGTTGGTGGGGATGAGAGACAGGGCCTTCTCAGTAGTGGCCCTTTGGCCGTGGAACTCCCTCCCCACTAATATCTGATCAGTTCCTTGCCTTCCAACCTTCGGAAACCATGTTAAAACATGGCTATGGAACCAAGCTTTTTTTAAAAAAATAATTTTTATTTTACTTTTGCACATATATATGTATATACAGATAAGATAAGATAAAAAACAATAAAACAAAACAAAAACAAAGAACACACCACGGGAGGGGGGAGGGGGGTAGTAAAGTAGGGGGCAGGGAAAGAAGAAAAAAAAGAGAAACAATAGGGAAGATGGGGAAGGGGGGGTCGACTTCCACTTCATTCGGCAGGTAGGTCTGTCTTTCTCATTTTGAAAATTCTTCATCTGTTCCTCTTTACTTGCTTCTTTTCCCATTGCTATTTTATTGTCTTCTTCACGGGATCTGTGATTAGGTTTCGACTCAATCTTAGGGCGTGTTCTGGAATTTCTTCTTCTTCTTCTTCTTCTTCTTCTCCAAGCTTTTGGAGAATAACCATAGTGCAATAAATAAACGTAGAATTTGTGCGATGGCAATCGGAATGACGCTGGAGTACGACTGTAGATTCTGTTATTTTAATAATTGATGTAACTGTTTTTATGTTTTAATTCTCTGGTTTTAATGTAGATATTTACCAATTGTATGTTTTAAAGCAGGCATGGGCAAGCTTCGGCCCTCTGTTAGGAATTGTGTTAGGCTGTTAGGAATTGTGGGAGTTGAAGTCCAAAACACCCAGAGGGCTGAAGTTTGCCCATGCCTATTTTAAGACATGGAATTGTTGCCTATATGTGAGGCCGCTCTGAGCCCTCCTCTGGGTTGAGAAGATTTGTACCTCGGGGTACAAATAAACAAAGAAAAAGGTTTCTGATTCTCCATGGAAGCATCAAGCAGAACTAGATGGTCCTGCTGCTGCTTGGGGAATGGCCGCAACTCTGTCTTGTAGAAATCAATGTCAGAACTTTTAGGAAGGGAGCGAGAGTGGGGTCTGCTCTTCGGCCCCTTGTTTTTGACACCCGGATTTGGGGGGAAAGGCTTCCTCTTCAGGTGGGCCAGGAGCAGGCGGCGCTTGGCGAAGGAGGGAGGCTCAAGGTTGAACGCGTGTCAAGGTGGCGCAGCAGCTTCAAGGTCCTGGCGTGTCGGGTCTGTTCCTCCTCTCCAGGCTCTTCAAGCTGCTGGGCATTGAGTGAGGCTGCAGATTTCCTTTCTTCCCCCTTTCCTTCCTCGGCTGCGTCTCTCCGTCTCCTCGCGCTTTCTCCCTGCGTCAGAGTTTTGCCAGGGACGCGCGACGTGGGGCTGATCCCCGCGCGCTTCCCCTTCTCTTGCCCTTCTTCCAAAACAGCCTTTTCCAATCCATCCCTTGGGAGGCTCCGACTCCGCTCTTCCTGCCCCGTTGCCCCTTGATGCTCTTGCCACCCGTGTCTCTGACGTAGCTGTGGAAGAAGGAGCGGGTGGGGAGGAGGGGGGGGGGTCTAGAGGAGGAGGAGGGAAAGAGGGCGGGCGAAAGGGATGCATGACTCACAATGTTATGATGCGGATCCACAACACACCGCCACATTCGGCTAGAGACGGCGCACCGAAGCCGCCGCCGCCGGGGAGCGAGGAAGAAGCGGCGCTCTCCTTGGCGCGACCCCACGCAGGGCCCCACTCCTGGCGCTCCCACGGGACCGGGTTTCAAGGTGAGCCGGGCAAAGGGAGGAGGAAGAGGAGGAAGCAGATGCTACTGCCTCCTCTTTCATTGCAAACTTTCCCCTTCCCAGTCCCCCCACTCGTGTCCTTTTAGTCTCCGTGGGGCCTTTCCTTCAGTTCACTGGCTCCTTTCTCTCCGTCGCCCCTTAGCACCCCCACCCCCCGTGTTTATTTTCCATCCGAGTCAGACTTCGCAGCGACTCCTTTTCTCTCTCTCTCTCTCTCTGTCTTTCGCTCCCCTTTCGCCTTGATCCGTCTAAGCCTATTTTGAGACTGTTTTGCTGGGTTGCGTCACGAAAAGCCGGAAGGGACCAAAATAACCTTCGAGTGGGGGGACAAACAAGCGCCCCTCGCCTGGAGGACTTCTTCCCTGGAGAGGCGTCGTGCCGCCTTCCCGCCGCCAGGGGGAGCGCCCGCGGGGCCGGGGCCCATTGAGCGAAGGGGGCCAGCGGGCGCCTTTGAATGGACGGGATTCGGTGGAATGGCGGCAACAGGCCGCTAGGGGGCTCCCGCGGGCCAAGGCTTGTCATGAAAGGGGGCGTGTCCAGGGAGGCTGTCAGAGGGTCCTGGCAGTGGCCATGGCTGAGTTTGGGAATGGGGTATGTCGTCTTTTTTTGCTGCCTCCACCAGTCGTGATGAATTCACACATCACGTCCTTGTTGTGTGGCACTACCTCAGTTCCATCCCAGAAGGGAAGGGGGCCCAGTGCCTAGGGGACCATTTAATGCGGTTTGGCGCCATGGCTCAATGCTATGGAATCATGGGAATCATGGGAGTTGTAGTTTTGCAAGGTCTCCCGCCTTCTCCGCCAAACGACAATACCCAGGAACATTAGGCCAGGGCAGTTAAAGTAGTTTTGTCAAACTCCATTGATTCCAGTGTAGATGCACCCTCAGGTCCTGGCAGGAGGCTAAAATGGCTGTAGGTACCAAGGAGCCCCGGTGGCAAAGTGTGTTAAAGCGCTGAGCTGCTGAACTTGCAGACCGAAAGGTCCCAGGTTCAAACCCCGGGAGCAGCGTGAGCACCCACTGTTAGCTCCAGCTTCTGCCAACCCAGCAGTTCGAAAACATGTAAATGTGAGTAGATCAATAGGTACTGCTCCGGCAGGAAGGTAGCAGCGCTCCATGCAGTCATGCCCATGCCAGCCACATGACCTTGGAGGTGTCTACGGACAACGCTGGCTCTTTGGTTTAGAAATGGAGATGAGCACCAACCCCCAGAGTCAGACATGACTGGACTTAACGTCAGGGGAAACCTTTACCTTACTACCTAGGAGCCTATGGGAACAGGGCAGAAAACAAGGCAGATTCCCAAATCAAATGGGCATTTCAGATTCAAAAGTTCATTGTGTTGTCAAAGGCTTTCATGGCCGGAATCATTAGGTTGCGGTGAGTTTTCCGGGCTGTATGGTCATGTTCCAGAAGCATTCTCTCCTGATGTTTCGCCCACATCTATGGCAGGCATCCTCAGGTTGTGAGGTATATAACTACTATGTCAGATTACACAGATAAATCATTGAAATCCACAAGCATGTGGACAATTTCAACAGAAAGGAGGAAACCATGAAAATGAACAAAATCTGGCTACCAGTATTTAAAAAAACCTCAAAAATTAGGACAGTAATTAAAGAACAACACTCAGAAAACAGGGGAATTCCAGGCATGAAACAATCAGGGCCAGCTAACATCTCCCAACAAAGGATTCCCCAGGCAGGAAGCAGCTAGACCTTGAAGCTGCAAGGCTATTCAATGCTAATCAAGGTGACCAGTTGTAACATTCACACTTGCCTCAAGCAGACAAAGAGTTCTTTCTCCCACCCTGAACATTCCAGATATATAAACCCCACTTGCCTAGTTTCCAACAGACATCACCACCTCTGGGGGTGCCTGCCATAGATGTGGGCGAAACGTCAGGAAAGAATGCCAGGAACATGGCCATGTAGCCTGGAAAACTCACAGCTTTTCATTCATGCACAATAACAACAGAAGTCAAAAACACAATATCATGCGCGTGGGAGTAAATCCCACACAACTGTGGCTCATACCCATGACTGTTCAGCCCAGGCATGGGCTGCATATATGCAACTGCATGTCTAAACAAAAGCAAGAACCAGTAGCAGCTTTCACTTGGCTTGTCATGTGATAAAAGTTGGGAGGATAAACAACGTATAATGTGAGACATCTGTATTCTTTGGCTCACAGAGGAAACTAATTTCAATGAACTTCTTCACTCTTCAGCTTTGCAAGAACTACATGAAACAGGAATAATAGGCTGAGCTAGGAGTTTGAATTCTGTGTATCCAAAATTATTTAGAGCATAGCTCTCTTTTAATATATCTCTTGAGCTTGGCACAAACCGGGTAGATCCCCTCTCTCCCACCTTCTTGTTTTACAGGTAATTTGAAGATTCATATATGTTTCTTATTGTGATTGTCGAACAAAGGTCCAATGGTTCTTATTACCAGTCAATGAGCTCCGGATCTACTGAATAGGATAATGGAGTCACAGACAAAACTCCTAGACAGTTGATGGCTTCCATGTCATGCATTTTCTCCTGGTTTTAGTCTGATCTTTAAAAGATCTAAAGTACAACACCCTACTCTCAAAATAGGGCTCAGTATCTTAGGTTCATACCTTTTAATGCAGTTTGAAGCAGGCTTCAAACTGTGGCAAGCAGACAACAAACTCCCATGAAGGCACACAAAAGAAAGCCCTTAGTGTTCTGTGGCTTGTGTAATCATCATCTGGGCCTCAAACTGGTTCCAGGATTTCCTATGTAATCATCTGCACAAAGAAACCACTTACTTCAATACTGGTTTATTACCGTAAATGATCAGTGTAAACGAGGCCCAAAACATGGCATGGATTTGCCGCTCTACTGTATGGAAACCGCTAACCACTATTGCTTCCAGTACCATAAGAGATCGGGATCACTTTTGTTAGCATCTGACACATAGGGAACAGGAAGTGGGATTTGCCTGATATTTGCATGGTTTTTCTTCTTTTCTGCAGGTGACTCCCCTTTCGGTCTGGTTCTCATCTGGGGGGGGCCTGGCAGTGCAGCCCCCCCAAACTTCACTTCTCTGAAACACGGCTCTAGCCAACCTACTCCGCTGCTTCACTTGCGATCGCCTGTGTGGAGGCTGCACAGCGCCAGCTCCTCCACCTAGACAGGGCATTGCTCTCCAGCCTGTCATGCCCAGCTGTGAGCCAGTGCCACCTGCACCGTGCCTCCCCACCAAGACTTTCCGCAGTTATCTGCCGCGGTGCCACCGGACATACAGCTGTGTCCACTGTCGGGCACACCTGGCCAAGCACGATGAACTCATCTCAAAGGTAGGCATGCCCCACAATCCTGGTGGGAAGCTAAACAAAGGATTCCCCCAGGCAGTAAGCAGCTAGACCTTGAAGCTGAAAGGCTATGCAATGCTAATCAAAGTGGCCAATTGCATTCTTTCTCCTACCCTGGACTTTCCACAGATATATAAACCCACTTGACTAGTTTCCAACAGACCTCACAACCTCCGAGGATGCCTGCCATAAATGCAGGCAAAACATCAGGAAAGAATGCTTCTGGAACATGGCCATACAGCCCAGAAAACTCACAGCAATCTAAGCTAAAGAACAGCTACCAGACTTTCTGGCACTGAATGCTTCCCCTGTGTCAACTCTGGACTACACCTGGAAAATTTCCCCTAACTCCCACCCAAAGAAACCCCAAAGACCTCCCAGTATCCACTAGCAATGCTGGTGTAGCCCCAGCCAAAATCTTTCCAAAAACAGCCCAAGTGAACTATTTAATAACAGCAGTAATAAATCCTACCACAATGTCTTATTGGGAATATTGGTAGGTCTAGGAATAGTCTTGATCTCTTTTGAAAATACATACTTTGGGGCAAAATGTTGGGAGGATTTGTTTATAAAAACCTGCCAAGGGAGAGAGTTGTAACTCCTATACTTTATTTCCACAGTCCTTCCAGGGAAGTCACGGTCGCGCCTATCTTTTCAATTCTGTGTGAGTGTTCTCTTGTCATTGGTTTTCTTTATTGGAGGGTGGGCAAAAATGTGGGGAGAATATAAGTGCCGAGGCAGGCAAAGAGATGGTTTTATTTCCTCCTTGAAGAAAATAGCTGCTACAGCTGTTCAGCAAAAGGAGGAAAAGGTATTTGAATTTTGGATGTGGCTTGTTTCCCAAAACAGGTATGGGTGGGATGTTTAGTGTTATACTTAGGCATCCCCTGGAGAAGGCATATCATGGAACATATCCGTTATATCTCACTTATTACTGCATAGTCCACAGGCATGTAATCCAAGTTCCACTAGAATTAAGGCTCTCAGACAGAAGGAGGAATAAAAATAGCACAGCTGAAGTTATGCAGAGGGCAACTCTTATAACAGAGTGATGCCCTCCCACTGTCACCCACAACGTGGAAGTAGAGATGAGGAGTCAATTTCTAGCATCTTTCAGGAAGAAATCACATTCAAGAGAAAAGTAGTAATGGTTCATTTTTTCTCTTTGTACAACCTTTATTGTACAAAGCTAGTCTCTCATTCAACACCAGCCTCCACTACATCCTCCTGTTGAAGTCTGTGCTAGCTCTTTGGGCCTTATACTATAACTCCGGCCTGGCTTCCTTGCTTGTGTCATCACAGTTCTCTTTTGGCTGCTGGGCTGAGTCACCTACAAGATGATATATTGCTGACCTTTGAGCATGATCTTCTCTTGGTTCTCTCAACTGCTGGTGACGGAAACAGTTCTCACTCTGACTGATCAATTATAGTGCCTATGAAATGTGCCTTATTTACCTTTTATCTGTCTTCCAGTTTAATTATGAACCTTCATTCCTCTGGCCTTTTGAATTCATTTTATTACTGAATACTTTTGCAAAGGTTGGCGAGAGTATTAACTCTTCAACTAGCGAATTCCTCGGTGCTCTTCTTACTTACACGGCTGTGCTTTTCCTTTTTGATACAATACATACAAAATACTGCTTAAGGTGCAAAAGGTTCTCTGGGGACTTATGTGCCACGATTCTGGCAGTGAAGAAAAACTCATCACTTTCCTTCTCTTCATTTCTCAGTGGTCTTTGGCAAGGATACAGCATAGCTCTAAGTGATTGAGTCATAGGAACTCAACATTTGCCTCCCATAGCCATCAAACCCAGCCCAGCAAACTGTTGTTTTGGAATGGTGAATTCTCTCCCTTCCCCATAAATAGAATTCAGCGCTGTTAGGATATTGTAGCTATCTTCAGAAACAGTTGCCCGTTTTTCTCAGTGGTGGGAATGTATAAGATATGCTTGACCAGGTTGGTGGAAAAAAGTCTTTATTTAGCAGTTTGTAGGAGGTTCCCATTGATGGTCCATATTAGTTACTGGCAAATACATTGCAGTGATTCTGCTTTTATTATATATTTACATTTAACCCTTTTCGCAATACATGATTCACAGCAGGTTATAATGGAATTCAAAATAAAATAGTTTAAACAAGGCATAATGCCACCCCCCCCCCCCCCCCACACACACAAGAATAGTTGTATTCATGGATTCAACTACTCAAAAAGCAAACCTTGCTTTTGCCATTTTATATATAAAATATAATATTCCAAAAGGGTATATATAAGGGGCACTATTTTACTATAGCATTGTATATAATGGGATTGGAGGATCCATGGATTTTAGGAGGCCTTGGCACCAAACCCCACTAGGACCCACTTTATTAAATATATTAATTTACAGCAATTTTAAAGGCAGTTGAAACATAATGATTATACATCTCAATCAAAAGGCCTTCTGCAATCAAAGCCCTTGATAAATAAAAGGATTATTAGCAAGAAGAGGTCATCTTAGGCTTAAAAGGGAAGGAAATCCACAAGGAAATCTTATTAGGACAAGAGCCAACTTTCTTTACCTGCCACACCTCGGGATGGTGTAATTTAGCTTTTGGTTTTGTATCAACTTGAAATTAAGGAGCACTACTTCATTGGCAGCCCAGGACTCATTTTTCTGCTGCCAGAAGGATCTTGTTATATCATGCTACAATGGCAGTAACTCATTTTTGCATACTAAGAGACTACTGCAATGAACATAAGCATCATGCATTTAGAAGATGCATCAGTGCCTCCAGGGCACATGGAAATTCCTATATTATTTTAGATCCACCTGTACTTATGGAGTTAGTAGCCTGCCTATGCCTACTTCCATCATCTTTATCTGACTTTGAAGACCATGTTTAGCTTCTTGAAAGTTCAAACCTTTGTCATTTCCAACTGTTCTCAAGTTGCCAGAACACCTTAAGGACTTGAAGAACTCCTAATGCTGTTGTATTCACAATAATGTTACATCTGAGCACATAACACCAAATCTAGAAGGAATGTAGAAGTATAAGATCAGAACATGTTTGTCCTAGCTCTCTCTCTCTCTCCTAGACACCAGTGTGATAATTAGAATGGTTCTGCAGTATGGATGTGTCCCAATCTTCTTGTTCTGGGTAAGGTTCACTGTTGTGTAGGTCCTTCTCCTGGCCATGAGAGGTCACTACAGGACCAAAATCAGAGTACTTCGGTTCTCAGAGCTCCATCTTCAGGTTCAGTCAGTAGGCTGGATGTTTCTTTTTTCTTTTAAAGATTAAATTTAAGGGAGGACACAATGGTTGTGACACTTCTGTATCCATAGTTGCTCAATAGATTTAGATCCGTAAATTGGAACTGTTGGGATTTCATACCGAATATATAAACTATATTTTAGATACAGAGAACTTCTCAGTATTATTACCCCTAAAAGCAAGAGTGTGTTTGAAATACTTTTCTTTCTCTTCTATGTGAAAATCTATTACAAATGTCTTAGAATAGTGAAATTGCCCTCTCCTTGCAGAGTTTACAGTTTTCCTTGCAGGCAGAACGGAATAGGATGCAACTCTGGTGAGGGTAACACGACAGATGGTGCCCTCTTAATTTCTTTGACTACAGGGTCAATGTGGGCTGTGGTCCAGCCGAGCAACGCCTCTTGCTCACAGGTCTCCATTCGGTTGCTGATATATTTTGCGAAAGCTGCAAGACTACGTTGGGGTGGAAATATGTGAGTATTGAATGTGGATTGCTTACCTGTATAGAAAACAAATCATCTTCAAATCAGGATTCCTGGAGAAATCTTTCTGAAAATGTGGAAAGCTGGTGTCTCTGTGATATTATGGGTCAAAAGTACAGCAACCCTATAAATCCAGATTAGTCTCCAGCTCTCACATACCAGCGGAAATCCTGATCCCCAATACAATAGAGTCTCACTTATCCAACATAAACGGGCCGGCAGAACGTTGGATAAGCGAATATGTTGATTAAGGAAGGATTAAGGAAAAGCTTATTAAACATCAAATTAGGATATGATTTTACAAATTAAGCACCAAAACATCATGTTTAACAACAAATTTGACAGAAAAAGTAGTTCAATATGCAGTAATGCTACGTAGTAATTACTGTATTTACAAATTTAGTACCAAAACATCACCATGTATTGAAAACATTGACTACAAAACATTGACTACTAAATGGCAGACTGTGTTGGATAATCCAGAATGTTGGATAAGCGAATATTGGATAAGTGAGACTCTACTGTACTTCTGTTGTCATTAATGGTTTTCTTGCACATTTTTCTCCCCCTTTCTGGATGGAATCGGTTCTGAGTCTGCACACTATAGATTTGTAGGAAGGCATATTAGGCAGACACTGTCTGAAACCAGGGAAGTTTAGATCCAGGGAAGTCATGCTACCCTTCTGTTCTGCCTTGGTCAGACCACACCTGGAATACTGTGTCCTATTCTGGGCTCCGCAATTGAAAGATGTCGACAAGCTGGACATTCCAGAGGAGGGCGACTAAAATGATCAAGTGTCTGGAGAACAAGCCCTATGAGGAGGAGAAGCTTAAAGAGCTGGGCATGTTTAGCCTGCAGAAGAGAAGGCTGAGAGGAGATATGATGGCCATGCATAAATATGAGGGGGAGTCACAGGGAGGAGGGAGAAAGCTTTTTTTCAGCTGCCCTGGAGATTAGGACGTGGAACAATGGCTTCAAACTACAGGAAAGAAAATTACACTTGAACATTAGGAAGAACTTCCTCACTGTGAGAGCTGTTTGACAGTGGAACTCTCTGCCCCGGAGTGTGGTGGAGGCTCCTTTGGAGGTTTTTAAGCAGAGGCTGGATTGCCATCTGTGGGGGATGCTTTGAATGCAGCTTTCCTTCTTCTTGGCAAGGGGTTGGACTGGATGGCCCACGAGGTCTCTTCCAACTCTATGATGCGAGTGGGCTCATACCTTTCCATTTCCTTATTCCCCAGGAACAAGCCTTCGAGACCAGCCAGAAGTACAAAGAAGGAAAGTATATTATTGAGATGTCACATATGGTGAAGGACAACGGCTGGGACTGAGGAGGGACTCTCTGGATGCACACCCTCCTGCGTAGCATGCCTTGCCCTTTCCTAACCCCACAACCACAGCTGGCATCCCGGCACAACCAACCCAGCCCCTTCCCCACCCCATCTCTTGCACAGCATCACCCGTGGAAATGGAAAGACCAGGACCCTTCTCCCAAATCTCTTGTACTTCCTGAAATGATGGATCCACAGTTTGGAGGACCCCACCCCTACAGCAGAAGGGCAAGTTCACAGGGTACAGGGGCCAATGTGGGAGGATTGTGAGAGGGATTCTATTTGGCCCGTTACAGGGCATGCTACCCCTTCCCCAGCTAAGCACTTGTTGGGTAGGAAAAACTGGGGCACTCAAAACTGCAAGCCTGGAAGCTGGCTTGACTTAGGCAGTCCTTCGCATAAGAAAGACACAGTCCTTTCTGGATGAGGCAGAAAAGTCTGGGAATACAGGGCAAGCTCTGACAGAAGGGGCACAGCTTAGTGGTTAAAGCACATAGTGCATGTTGAAAGCTCGTTTCACTCCCAGTTTAAAAGAGAACCTCAAGGAGCGGGGCTGTAACAGATCTTGACCGTCACAACTGATAACATTGTGCAGGAAGGACCCAGTGGCCTGGTTCAGCTTAAAGGAGCTTCTTATGCTCCTCTTTTTTTGCTGGGGAGAAATAGAAAGTGTTTGTCAGCCTATCAGTGTTGGGCAGAGAAGGCTGGAGGGAGACTCAGTCTCCCATCGTGAAACAAGTATCCTGGAGGTAGGGGACAGAGGAACAGTCCCTCTCCACATGGGGCCATGGTAGTTCACCTCCCCGTCACCATCCCCTTTCCCTGAACACTGCCGTGGTATTTTCCCCATGTTTATTCTATGGAGTCTATTTCTTTTGTTTTGGGTCGTCATGTGCTTGTGATCCTGGGGCACTTTGGACCCCCACAGTCCCTCCACCACACACACACAAAGAAAGGGTGGGGGGGATCAGGTGGAAGCAAAGCCTCAAGCACTGTCACCAGCGCAGGATTTTTTTGTATAATAAAAGTGTTTTATATTTAAAACAAATTAACAAATGGCACCAATTGTTTCTGTCCTCCTGTTTCCTTAGTAGGGTTCAACACAAAGCCAGCAATTCCATTCACAATAAAAAAGCTTGCTGGTCAAATATTCCAAAAGGGTTTGTTTGAAACAAGCAGCAGCTGACTGCCTTGGCTAAAAAATCTAACATAACATTTCAAAACAGCACTATTGAGCAAACATTAGGAAACACAAGTACACAATGAATGGTTCAATAATGTTTTCCCCCCATTTATAATTGGGAAACGGGTGTGTAAAATTATTGCATTTCAGGCACTTGTTGGCAAAGCCTCCCACATCTTCCATTTCACTTAGGCTTTTCCCCCCTTCAGAAGATCACTGACTGACAGTTGATTACATGTACAAGAACACAAAGGAGATCAGATACACAAATTTATTCTACAGGATGACCTGCTGACATCTGCCTCAAAAAGATTGCCACAGGTGACTTACAAGGAATGAACCCATCATTCAACTACCCCTCAGGTATCCCTGCAGCTACCCCAATGGCTGGTGAATTATCTAGCCCAGCAGTTGATGTTGGTCAACACCACATTAAGGCAGGGATAGATGGACTGCCTACTTTTGGGTACTGTACCTTTTCTCCAAGATGCAACCTTTTGACCTCGCATGTACTGAGGCTCAATACCTGAGGTTGGGAGGCTTCATGCTGCTGCAGCCACCCACCCAATGCCCTTTTAACATTGCACTGCTTGGGTCGGGCACAGACAGAAGCACAATGTGAAAAGAGCCTTGGACAGGGGCCATGCACAGTGCACTTGAAGGCCCTGCATCTCTCTGCTGAAAGAAGAGAAACACCGTTACTTCTCTGAAGGGGGAAGGATCATACAGGATGATGAGGATTTAACTCTTGTCGAGGGCACTTTCTTTATAAAGCCCGCTATGAACATGCTTGGCTCCTTCTGTCATACACAAATCAGTTCAGCCATGTCAGTCTTCTTCCAGAAGTAGTGTCCTATTTCAAGTTTCTAAAAGATTACACAGGAATTCCACCTATGAAGGGATGGTGGTGGTTTGGAAATAGAAGCATATACGAGAACTTGCCTCTGCCAATGAATAGCTCTCACAACACCCATCAGCTCTAACTCTACAATATTGTATAAGGACATTCTGTTGAGGCTACTTTGGTATGACTTAGAAATCTCCAATTAAAATTCTTAAACACACCAAAATTCACCATAAGATGCCCTGAGTTAATACTCAAATGAGAATACAATTGATGCTGGTACACGTAGAGTGCCTGACCTGCGTAGGTACCATGCAAAATGGGTTCAAAAAGTTGGGATTCCATTTTATTATGCCTCAGAAATTAAGTTTGTCTTAGAATTCTTTGAAATGTCAACCTGTGATGGGGAATATTCTGCATCAAAATGAGAATGCAAGAAATACAGTAGTTTTGGTTTTTTTTAACATCAGCAGGTACTAGAATAATAGATCATATGTGTCTGTTTTTTTGGGTGTGGGTTCATAGCTTCACTAATCTTTCTGCATATACCTCTTTGTTTTGTTAGGGTTGTCATCTGACATGCCAATAAGAGCCAAGGAAAGGAATCAGGTTTTCCAATTACAAGTCTGCAACTGCTACAGCAAATCTTTTCATCCTGGCACATGAATACCAGTCAAGTGCTTATAGTTTCCAGCTACCAGCACATTATGTTATATTTCTCCATCCTTTAATGCCAACCAAACTCACACATTCCAGCTCGGTAGCTCTGATGTATACAGGGGCTATCAAAGGAAAGGGGTCCATAGTTGTAGGTTATGCTGGAATATAGGACAAAAAACTTTCTCTGCCCAGAAAACTCAAAAGTAAATAAATGATAAGGGATGGGAAGGCAAACAGAGGTGCGGGTTTGAGAAGAGAACTTCCCCAAGTAGCCCCTGCGGCCTACTGAGGCTGGGAGTCTTTCACACTCCTGCCCTGACTAAAAGTTTGATATTCCGACACAGAAGACCTTGGAATTTGATTCCTGTAAACATCAGGTGGAGAAATTGTAACCCAGGGCAGAACTTCCTTCTCTAGAACTCTTGTTAGCCAAAACATCCACTTAAGGATACATAAAAAGAGAACAGTAAACCATCTACCAGTTGAAATAAACCTAAGATGTAATTTAACAAAGGAAAGATCTCCCAAAAATTCTCTGGTTCCATGGCTCTGAGCAGCACCAGGAGAGAAAGAGAAATGGATGGTTTAGTTACAAAGCTTGGGGATACTGCTGCAACATCATGCCCTCGCCCAGCAGGTTATTTACCCCACTCCTCTGCTGTTGGACCTTGGAGCCAGACATTAAGCAAATGGTATCTGAAAGAGACAACAAGCTTTTGGAATAAAGGCAGGAGAGACACAGCCTTTGGTTGGAGTCCAATGTTAGCCAATTGTACAAAAAATTATCTACATACAATGTCCTTTATAGTCTTCTTCCTTCTCTCATACATGGCTCAGGGGTGGGAAATCCACATTTGATAGCTATTCTGGTGTCCACATTAAAACAAGTCTTCTGTTTGATTGCAGGAGCCCAGTTTTTTATTAGAGAACATCTACAACAATCCAGTTGTTAGTAGACAGAAATAGATGCAAAGATCTGATCAAGATCATATAGTCATGCTTTTTTTTACAACACAACTCGCTGGACTGCTGGGATTATTGCACTGACTGAACGTATTAAATTATAACTGGCCACAGTAGCTCTTTTGGAAAAACACAGGCAGTGCTAAATCCACACCCGCTGGCAGTCAAAGCACTGCAAAACATATTCAGAAATGGTTGAAATAAGGAAGAAACAATTAATAAATCCCTGATACAGACATCATTTAGGTATCACATATGTCACAAAAATTACAAAACAAGAATATATGAAAATAACAAAAACAGAAGTGGATGTGAAGATAATTCATGAAGTTGATAGTTTTCTAATAATTTGTGAAAAGTGGTTTTAATTGGATAGTCAGGTGGTGGGAGAACACCCCAAAGACTCATAGAAGTAACCATTTTGCTACGACTGCAAGACATAAAGAAATTACGAAATCAATCAATGGACGGGAACATTGCTCATGTATTAAGGAAAAGTTAGATAATAAGGAAATAATGAAAATAAAAGGTGGACTACTAATTTCAACAATGCAATGATGGAAAAAATGGCAAAGTATATTTCTGATAAATAAAATGAACATTAATAGAATAACAAAAATTGGCCAATTATTAAATTCAAATGGATCAATGGGGGCCTCCGGTGGCGCAGTGTGTTAAAGCGCTGAGTTGCTGAACTTGTGGACCAAAAGGTTGCTGGTTCGAATCTGGGGAGCGGAATGAACACCCGCTCTTAGCCCCAGCTTCTGCCAACCTAGCAGTTCGAAAACATGCAAATGTGAGTAGATCAATAGACACCGCTCTGGCGGGAAGGTAATGGCGCTCCATGCAGTCATGCCAGCCACATGACCTTGGAGGTGTCTATGGACAACGCCGGCTCTTCGGCTTAGAAATGGAGATGAACACCAACCCCCAGAGTCAGACATGACTAGACATAATGTCAGGGGGAAACGTTTACCTTTTCCTTAATGGATCAATAAAAATGGGAGGAGTTAAAGAGTAAGTGAAGAGCAAGACACTGGCTATTATGGCATGGAGTCAGAGGATAACAGAATGGAAAAGAAAGAAAAGCCCAAAAGCAGACTTAGACCAAATTTTAAAATGGAAATTTGAGAAAGAGAAAGAAATTGGGGGATTTATATATTTTTTTAAAAAAACAACAACAACAACAACAACATGAAACACTTTATGATTGAGGTATGGAAAAACAAATTAAATTGTAAGGAGAATGAGATTGAGAATTGGATAAGAACAATTAAGGAAATTAAACACTTAAGGATTAAGGAAACACAACATAAAATATTGACAAACTGGTATCAAACCTCACACCAACTGGCCCACATTACAAAAAAACCATCAAAACTTTGTTGGCATAAATGCCGGGGAATAGAAGGGTTGATTCATATGTGGTGGGATGGTGAAAAGTTACAACATTTCTACAAAAAGATTAAGGAGAGATGGAAGAATTATTAGGGAGAAAAACTGTTACTTCCAAAGGAAAAAAAGAAATTACCATACTACTACAATATCTCATAGTATCTAATACAGGCAGAAACGTGGGAAGCTTGAAGCCCCCAACTGAGAGATGCTCCCCTGCTCAAAAGTTTACATGGAAGATCAGATGAGCAGACTGGAGGCAGACTTCATTATGAAAGTAAATATTTAGACTCTGCTGAGATCACAGATAGACTGCCTGAACTGCATCTTATATATGCCAGTACCAAGGCCTTACTTAGCAAAGCAGCATAACCTCTGTTCCAAAACTGGATAGATGCTGGCATTCTCCTCACATATTTAGATGGTGGAAGGTAGAAAGAGACCATTAATTTAAGCAGAAATGTATCTGGTTAAGAGATTCATACCTAGAAATGTTATATGGGGAAGATTGAGTGTAATGAAGGTGGGCATCATTACTAAGGAAAACCTAGCATATGTCAGACTGACTTGTAGCTCCCTCCAAGTAAGGCATGGAACCTTTCAGAAGACATTAATTTCTGTGGAATCCCAATTCTATCCAGATATTAATCAAGCTATACAAGGGGTCTTCAAAAAATTTCCACACTTTTATATTTTCATTGGAAGTGGTGAGGAAAGTAGTAGTAGTTGGTCACATCTGAGGGTGTCATGTGACTAGTATGTCGGGAAAGTCGGGTGACCTTGCAGTTTAATATAAGAATTGTTACGCTACCGTGAAAATGGTTGCGAAACTTATACATTGAACCAAAGAGGAACAGCATTCTGTCATACACTTTTTGTGGGCAGAAAGTGTGCCAGAAGCACAAATTCATCTCCGCATATGTACTCACAATGGGGATAAGGTTCTCTCTCATACAGTCATCTATGAATGGATTTAAATGTTCAGAAATGGCCATACTGGTGTGGTGGATGCAGAGTGCTCCAGACTTCCAGCTATAGCCATGTGGATCCAAAGAACCATGATCCCAAAGAATAAGGAAAGAACCCTGGGACTGATTCACATCAGTGCATCAATGACTATGCACTCAACCAAAAACATTTTTGCTGATGGGACAAAAAACTTGATACGCTGCTGGGAAAAATGAATCACAAAGGAAGGTGACTATGTAAGAAAAGTGATGCAATTTGTTTTTGAAATATTCTAGTTTTAGGACTCCCCGGTGGAACAGCGGCGCTCCATGCATGTCTACAGACAACGCCAGCTCTTCGACTTAGTGTACCAATTTTTTTACATTACATCTAGTTATTGCAAAAAAAAAACTCTGATATTTATTCATATCAGAGTATTTCATGTCCCAGCATGCATTAAAAATATTATTTTATTTCAAAAACTGTAGAAGAAAGAAATATGGAATCAATGAGAAATTGACTACGAATGAAACACTCCTACTGTAAAATGTTGAAATATGCAGACAGTAGCTAGTTACCTAGTTGTAGCTCAAAATAGCTATTATGAGACTGTAAATCAAATAGTTGGCCTTGTGTTTTAAATCTTTTTAAAAAATTTGTTTAAGATTTTTCGTGGAACCCTCAGATTTTGTGGAGCAGTCTGGGAACTGCTGCAGCAGACACTGGTGATTCAACTAACATCTTTCCTCTTTAATGAGATGATGCCATCATAATGAACCAGTTTTATTCAAGTACCAAATCTGTGTTTTCAGAAGGTCAAAATGTAAACTACACAAGTTAAAGAAAATTGCTAGCTTGGCGAAACCTTTCAGGTCCCTGGAGCTTGAAAATCTACAGAACTACTCCTTTAATGGCACTCCAGGGAGCTTTCTCCCAAGGAGCACTGAAAAACCCTGATGATTGCTGAATGACTGAATGAGAATCTGCAAAGCTTATAGCATTCTGATGTGTTTCTGCAGACTTCATTTCTCCATATTGCACACTGGCCTGGGGCATGGAGCACAGGTGCTACCTATGTGTCATAGGAAGAGAAAGCAATACCTGAGAAGAGAAAGCATGGCACTATCATCGCTCCCAGGCATGTGGGAATGTGTCGTGCCAAACACTGCTCACGTCATTCCTTTTCTTCCATTATCCTGACCAGAAAGGGAAAAAAACCCCACATTTTCAAATATGGGGCAAAATACAGTAAAAGAGGTCATGCAAGATTCACATCCCTGCTAAAAAAAACAAACCCTCTGTGGACATATTTTAGTATTTTTGCATTTCTTGCAAGTAGTGTGCAAACTACAAAAAAGTGCCAACAATTTTGAAATCCCTTTGTCTTGGGCAACATTCACAGAAATACTGAGGAAAGCAATTTAAATGAGCTTTTTTTTTTGGGGGGGGGGGGGTTAATATTAAAAGTCCTAGAGGATATTGGGTGGAACTGGATTCAATGGCAGGGTTGCTCTCACTGATTCTTCAGTTTCCAAAAGAGACTAGGAAAGTTACCTTTTCGACTTCCAATCTAATTCACTCCTCACTGCTAACATAAGAAACTCTGGGAGATATAGTCCAAAATGGTAATATGTCCAGCTTCTCCTCCTGATTTGTTGGCAGAGAAGGCTAGAGACTTTGTGAAACAGCATCTCACAGAATCCCATAGCCTTGAGCTGTCCAAATAGGAAAATGTCCAACCACTGCTCCTGATTCAGGAGCATTATTTCTGGTTGGTTTCCTTGAGTCCCTATATTGGGAAAAAGATGGGATAAAAATAAAGAAAATAACTAAGCAGGGCTTTCCTTGGACTCAAGCAAGTTCTTCCAAATTTAGAAATGTAGAGGCTCCCAGTGGTGCAAAGGGTTAAACCGCTGAGCTGCTGAACTTGCTAATCGAAAGGTTGGCGGTTTGAATCCAGGGAGCGGAATGAGTATCCACGGTTAGCCCCAGCTTCTGCCAACCTAGCAGTTCGAAAACATGCAAATGTGAGTAGATCAATAGGTACCACTCCAGAGGGAAGGTAACGGCGCTCTATGCAGTCATGCCGGCCACATGACCTTGGAGGTGTCTACGACAACGCCGGCTCTTTGGCTCAGAAATGGAGATGAGCACCAACCCCCAGAGTTAGACACGACTAGAATTAATGTCAAGGGAAAACTTTTACCTTAGTGTTGTGTTTGAACCTTAGACCAAGGGTGCATTCACACGTTAGAATGAATGTTGTTTGATATCACGCTAACTGCCATGTCTCAAGGCTATAGAATCCTGGCAGTTATTGTTTTACAAGGTCTTCAACCTTCTCTGCCAAAGAGGGCTGGTGCCTCACCAAATGACAAGCCCTAGGATTCCTTAGCAGTGAGCCATGGCAGTTAAAGCAGCACTACATAGCATTAATTCTACAGAGTAGATCAGTGGTTTCCAATCTTTTTTTGCCCAGGGACCACTCTCCAACATTAGTACCAAAAGGGTTACAAATCAGTTTTTGGTCAACTTCAGATTCGGTTTGGTTATTTGGGGTGCTGATTCAGAAAATTGCATTGGATAGACCACATCTGTAGTTTCTAATACAGAACATATGCCATCCTGTAGTTTTCATTTGCTCGCCCACAGAAAACCATCTTTCATAGTCTAGAGCTGATGTGGTCTATCCAATGCAATTTTCTGAATCAGCACTCCAAATAACCATAGAAACAGGCTTAAAAATGAAGAAGCAAGGTGCCCCCGCTTCCAGGCGCCAAATGGAATGGCTCTGCTCGGGGGGGGGGGGGGAAGCAGCAGTCAGGAGGCTTGTTGTTGAGCCTTTCGTGGTAGCCAGACTCTCCCTTCTCGACATCTCCGTTGCCTCGGCACTATAGGAGGGTTTCACGAGACCAGTCGCTTTCGTTGCAACGAAGTAGTAACTGTGAGGCCGCAGATCATATTTTAGTTCTTGTGGACCACTGGTGGTCCACGGACCACAGATTGGGAACTACTGGTGTAGATGCACCATAGGACTCTGGCCAATGATGACACAGCCCAACAAAAAACTTTTTTCCCTTGGTGTCTTGGATTTTAGTTAGGCCTGTTCCTGGGGTTACTTGGGACACTGATTCAGAAACTTGCATTGGCTACGCGGCATCAGTTCTTGTTTCTTAGATATCGTTATCATGGTTTTCTATGGGTGAGCAGATGAAAACTAGTAGCCTATGTTACGTATCTCTGAAACTAGAGCTGATGGGGGGAACAGGTGCCATTTCTGGAAGCAGCAGGCCCAATATACCCAGAAACAGGGCTAACATTTGAGACACCACCAAAAGGTGTGTTGGCCAGTGTAATATAATGAACTGGTGAGTTAAAAACAGTGAAAAATGCTTATATCAGGGTTGCTGTGAGTTTTCCGGGCTGTATGGCCATGTTGCAGAAGCATTTTCTTCTGACCTTTCACCTGCATCTATGGCAGGCATCCTCAGAGGTTGTGAGGATTGTTGGAAATTAGGCAAGTGGGGTTTATATTTTTGTGAAATGTTCAGGGTGGGAGGAAAAACTCTGTCTGTTGGAGGTAGGTCTGAATGTTTCAATTGGCCACCTTGATGAGCACTGAATAGCCTTTCAGTTTCAAAGTCTGGCTGCTTCCTGTCTGAGGGAATCCTTTGTTGGGAGGTGTTAGCTGGCCCTGATTGTTTCATGTCTGGAACTTCCCTGTTTTTGAGTGTTGTTCTTTATTTAATGTCCTGATTTTAGACTTTTTAAATACTGGAAGCCAGATTTTGTTAATTTTCATGGTTTTCTCCTTTCTGTTGAAATTGTCCACATGCTTGTGGATTTCAATGGCTTCTTTGTGTAGCCTGACATGATGGTTGTCAGAGTGGCCCAGCATTTCTGTGATCTCAAATAATATGCTGCGTCCAGGTTGGTCCATCAAGTGCTCTGCTGTGGCTGACTTCTCTGGTTGGATTAAAACCTCAATTGCCTCGTTTCCAACATACCTCACAACCTCTCAGGATGCCTGCTTATAGACGTATTCATTTTTAATTTGCAATTATTTTAAGCTTATATTTTATACGTGTTTTGTAAGCCGCCTTGAGTCTCCTTCGGAGTAGAGAAAGGCGGGGTATAAATAGAGTAAATAAATAAACAATAGATGCAGGCGAAAGACCAGGAGAAAATGTTTCTGGGACACGGCTAGACAGTCCGGAAAACTCACAGCAACCCAATGGTTCTGGCCATGAAAGCCTTCGACAACACAATGCTTATATCCCATAGCCTAGTGCAGCGGTTTAGCTGGAGGAGCCATGGTTCCATTCGCTCTTTGGCCATGGAAACCCAATGGGTGACCTTGGGCAAGTCACACTCTCTCAAGCCTTAGAGGAAGGAAGATGAAACCCCCAGGTGTGGACAAACTTGGGCCCTCCAGGTGTTTTGGCCTCCAACTCCCCCCATTCCTCACAGCCTCAGGCCCCTTCCTTTCCCCCCTCAGCCGCTTAAGCGGCTGAGGGGGGAAAGGAAAGGGCCTGAGGCTGTGAGGAATGGGGAGAATTGGAGTCCAAAACACCTGGAGGGCCCAGGTTTGCCCAAGCCTGATTTGAGGGCACTTTAAGGGCCATGGTTTAATACTATGGGGTGTACTTTTGCAAGATTTTTAGCCTTCTGTGGCAAAGCGAGCTGCTGCTGCTACTTCTGGCCTCACTAAACTACAAGTCGTACAAGCGGGAATTAAGAGTGGGGGGTATCCACTCGCGACTCCCTCCCCCTCCCACCTCCCCAGTCCTCGACCTTCCCCTGCTGCAACTCACGACCTCCCCTTTTACCAGAAAGACACGTGTTCGTGTGAACGGAGCTGGGTCTTTCTCCTCACCAGTGGCCCATTCGTTACCCTTCCGGCAGTTTCCCGGGGCTTCTTCGTCTTCTTAAAACTTTGGCGGGGTTTTTCGCCCCTGCTTTGTTGGCCAACTCTGGCCCCGGCGCAACCCGGCGCGCGCCCCCTCCGCATTCCCCTTCCGTCCATCTTGAATACTTGAGATTCTTGAACGGAGCGTGTTGGGAATCTCTCCGCCCGGCGCCCATTGGCTGCCTGCTCGCTCTTTGGAACGCGGCCTCGCCCTCTGATTGGCCGCTCTCTCCCTTTGCTCTCCGCCCACCCCCTGGCCATGTTCTCTTGTTTTGCGCGCCTCGCCGGCAAACTTTGCTCTGAGCCATTGTTCGTTCTCCTTGTGCCTCTGCACAGTACAATCAAGGGAGTTTGGCACCGCTATAATAATAATAATAATAATAATAATAATAATAATAATAATAATAATAATAATAATAATAATAATAATAATAATAATAATAATAATAATAATAATCAAAAGCAAGCTCAATGGACGCAACACCATCAAGGCCATAAACACCTGGGCCATACCTGTCATAAGATATACTGCTGGCATCAAAAATTGGACAACATAAATTGGTCATTAGCTGATGACCCAAAATGCAGACTGTGCAAGGAAACCGAGGAAACCATTGATCATATCCTCAGCTGCTGTAAGAAAATCGCACAGACAAACTACAAACAGAGAGGCACAACTATGTGGCCCAAATGATTCATTGGAACTTATGCCTCAAGTACTATCTCCCAGCAGTAAAGAACTAGTGGGATAACAAACCTGCAAAAGTATTGGAAAATGAGCACGCAAAGATACTGTGGGACTTCCGAATCCAGACTGACAAAGTTCTGGAACACAACACACCAGACATCACAGTTGTGGAAAAGAAAAAAGTTTGGATCATTGATGTTGCCATCCCAGGTGACAGTCGCATTGATGAAAAACAACAGGAAAAACTCAGCCGCTATCAGGACCTCAAGATGGAACTTCAAAGACTCTGGCAGAAACCAGTGCAGGTGGTCCTGGTGGTGATGGGTACACTGGGTGCCGTGCCAAAAGATCTCAGCCGGCATTTGGAAACAATAGACATTGACAAAATTACGATCTGCCAACTGCAAAAGGCCACCCTACTGGGATCTGCACGCATCATCTGAAAATACATCACACAGTCCTAAACACTTGGAAAAGAGTTCGACTTGTGATTTTGTGATACGAAATCCAGCATATCTATCTTGTTTGCTGTCATAAAATAATAATAATAATAATAATAATAATAATAACAATTTTTAATTTATTTATCGTGTCAGAAGCGAACCAAGGGTACAAGTTGTAGTTTATTTGAAAACACAAAGTTAAAAAAAACACACAACAACTTGGTATTATGTCCTTTGACCAGTAGCTGGCCACTTGGAATCGCTGTAAGAAGGTCCTCCATTGTGCATGTGGCAGGGCTCAGGCTGCATTGTAATAATAAGTGGTCTGTGGTTTGATCTCCACACTCGCATACCCAGGTCTCCACTTTGTGGCCCCATTTCTTAAGGTTGGTGTTGCACTCCTAGGCTGCGTAGGCACCTCAAAACTGAGGGAATTTGAAATAAAGACTCCATATTGTGATGGAGGAAAGGGTTGCTATGGCGACAGCTGCTTGGCTGAACCAGCCAGCATTCTGATTGGTTGCTGCCTCTGGCTTAGCAGAGGCAGACCAACGGTTCTTCTAACTGACATCATAATGCATATTTTTTCCCTCTTCTGGAGAGTGGAGGAAAGAAGCTGACAGGAATTTTTGGTCAGGAATGTAATGGCTGTCCTGCTCTCCAAAGTTTGACTATTTAAAGAAGAGATGAGGCATATTTAAAAGGACTGTTTCATATTGTTGCCCTATATATGTATTTGAACTCTTGAAGCTGAATAAAGATACTGTTATTGTTTTATTCAAACCTACGTGACAGCCTTATTACACAGCAGAGTTTATTTTGATTTAAAGAAGGTGATAAAGCTTCCATTTACATATTTATTTTTTTATTTTACATAACCACGCCAATGAAAACCACACTGGAGCCCCAGAATATAAGCAAGCAAGCTGTTTATTGAAGATTATATGCAAGTGATAGCAAATCAAAAGTTCAAAGTCAATAAAATGGGTTTAAATCCACAAGAAAAAAGTACTTAAAAATCTTGAAGCAAGAGTCCATAAAAGTCACTCAAAGAACAGAGTCCAAACCGGATATCAAAGTAAGTCCCAAGAAAGGTATCAAGAATAGTCTAAACAAGATAATCATGAGCCAAGCTGGAACACAGGAAGCCAAACAGGACCACAGGACCAAAACTCCACGTTTAGTCCAGGGCACAAGGTTAATTCTGGAGCACAAGGCAAGGGTCTTGGCTGGAGCAGAAATCCACACTGCAAGGTTACTGGAGCATCAACTGCATACACAGAAATGCCCATAAACAAAAACAAGGCTGGAACTAGAATCAAGGTACAAAGCTGCAGGAAATAACATGGAATTCACATGGAACACGAAGCAGAGCTCTCTCTCTCTTGAAGAAGCAAAGTTACCACCTCTGAATCTTTCAGAGAAAGCAGCCCTTCTTAAGGGAAACTCAAGGTCTCTCCTCGTGAGAAACCTGCTCATTATTTCATTTGAATAGCAATCGTTTACCTCTTCTGACACACACCCTTTCTCTCCTCTGCTGAGTTATCACTTTCCTTCTGTCAAGCTCATTAGGCTTATCACTTCTAGAATCCGAAATAGAATGTCCATCTGGCACTAGGATGTCCAACTTTGACTCCTTTGAGGAATTCTGTTCAAGCTGTCTGCTTGAAACCATTATGTTTCTGGTCCCAGAATCCACTGGGACAAACTCTGGCTGCTTCTTAGGCCCAAACCCAGAGTCCTCTGCCAAGGCAAGTGCAGGGACAATCACAGGCTGAACAGGCTCACCTGACAGCTCAGATGGAGGCTGGGTTACAACACTTGGCTCTGCACCTCGTGGTGCCAGAGCGCAGTCTGTTCAGCACCTTCCAAGTCGCCCAGTCTTCTGTGTGTCCAAGAGGGAGTCTCTAATCTGATGTCAGCCACTGATTGAGGTTCCGGGTTTTAGCCTGCTACTTTTGGACTCTTGCGTGTTGATGTGTTCCTGTGAGTATCTCTGTAAATCTTAGAAGGCTATTTCTTGATTTAAGGCATCAAGGTTTCCCCTGACGTTAAGTCCAGTCGTGTCTGACTCTGGGGGTTGATGCTCATCTCCATTTCTAAGCCGAAGAGCTGGCGTTGTTCGTAGACACCTCCAAGGTCATGTGGCTGGCATGACTGCATGGAACGCTGTTACCTTCCCGCCGGAGCGGTACCTATTGATCTACTCACATTTGCATGTTTTCGAACTGCTAGGTTGGCAGAAGCTGGAGCTAACAGCGGACACTCACTCCGCTCTCCAGGGTTGAACCTGGGACCTTTCGGTCTGCAAGTTCAGCAGCTCAGCGCTTTAACACACTGAGCCACTGGAGGCTCCCAGATCCCAGTAGGGTGGCCTTTTGCAGTTGGCAGATCGTAATTTTGTCAATGTCTATTGTCTTTTGGCATGGCACCCAGTGTGCCGATCACCACCGGGACCACATGTACTGGTTTCTGCCAGAGCCTTTGAAGTTCGATTTTGAGGTCCTGATAGCGGCTGAGTTTTTCCTGTTGTTTTTCATCAATTCGACTATCACCTGGTATGGCAATATCAATAATCCAAATGTCTTTCTTTTCCACAACTGTGATGTATTATTATTATTATTATTATTATTATTATTATTATTATTATTGTAACTGAGGAAGAGTTGGGGGCTCTGAGAGAAGTCTCTACCTTACAGTGTTCCCATGGCTGTCTTTGTGGCTCTTTCTTTCTTTCGTTCCTTCCCAATGGTAGGGGTCCTGGCGGCTGCAAGTGAAGGATCCAGCCCACGAGCCTTGGTTGATGACTGTTCACCAAAGCCTTTGGGCCCCATTAATGCAATGCAAGGACTGTTATTTATAGTTTTAAAAACTAACATGTTTTTTTAATTATAAAACATTATATCAGTTTGATGCTATTGTAAGCTGCCCTGAGATCTCCTGATATAGGACAAGGTATAAATATTTATATAAAAACATATAAATAAAATGTAGGCCTGTGACTCTAATATTGTCACTTTTCTTCTCTTGTTTTATTTTAAGCATCTTTATCAGATGAAGACACCAGTTAAGTTTTGAAAGCTTCCATGATGCATTTTCTCCTTCATAGCCCAATAAAAGTGTCATTATTTTATGGTGACTCAGTTTCACAACCCAGCTATTAAATTATTTGAGGACAAGATATCTAAGCTAAAGTTTGGCCCTTCTCAACTTAGAAAGGCCAACACCTAAAACTGTCACTATCTCATATATTTATGGGATTTCCCTAACCTGTTCTGTGATTTCATGACTTCAAAATTTAGTTTTAATATTTTAACAAGTTCTCTAAGCCTGGGCTGGGAAGTCTTCGTTCTTCTGGATGCTGATGAACGTCAACGTCATAGCTCTCCATTGACCAAACAAGGTGCAGTTGATGGGAACGGAAGATAAAAGCAATCCAATAAATTAGATTGGCTCTGGAGTACATTCCTTGTCAAGAAGGCTCAAATAAGACTTCCAGACATGTCAGTTAGGTTTTGGGGAAAAGAATTTCCTAATTTCATATGCTGGGAAAAGGAGACTTTTGGGCCATTGGCATTCCTACAAATGCCACTTGCATATACATGCATACATAAAAACCCGTTCTCACACATGCATGCACCCATCCTGGTGGATTACAGTAAGAGGCAGCCCCAAACCATATTATTTATTGGATTTCCCATTAAAGAAGAAAAGAGAGAACTTCCTGCAGGGAAGCAGGGAACAGTGGGGCTGCCAGGATACATAGTTCTTGGAGACGGAGGCAATTGCACACAGCCTACGTCAGCAGCCAAACATAAGACTCTGTGCATGTTGTTTCCTATTTTTTCATAGGCATAAAAGTCTCTTTGGCCAACACAGTTCGTCTCATCCAGTCCAATGTTAATTTGCTGTTGGATTTATTAAAAGTATGTTACATAGTATTATCTAAAAGCAGTAGGATAATAAGGGGTAGCAATAAGCAGACAATACATAAGAGGTTGTAAAATGTTTTTTGTAGTTGTGTGTTTGGTATGCGTATACAGGCAGTCCGCAAGATATATGTGTGTGTGTGTGTCTGACTCTGGGGGTTGGTGCTCATCTCTATTTCTAAACCAAAGAGCCAGAGTTGTCCGTAGACACCTCCAAGGTCATGTGGCCGGCATGACTGCATGGAGCACCGTTACCTTCCCGCCAGAGCGGTACCTATTGATCTATTCACATTGGCATGTTTTCAAACTGCTAGGTTGGCAAAAGCTGGAGCTAGAAGCGGGGTTCACCCTGCTCCCAGGATTCGAACTGCTGACCTTTTGGTCAGCAAATTCAGCAGCTCAGCGGTTTAACCTGCTGCACCACACAGGGCATAGGGAGGGGTTAACACCCCTGTAGTGTTTGCTTTGCTCTCTGTGCCCCTGTTCAGAAGATTTCGCTTCACTTTCTCTCCCTGTGACAATTGGATGTTGAAAAAAATTGGCTTGTTGTGGAAACAAAGTTTGGTGATAAAGCTTCAGTAGACACACCTTTTTTTCATGAAAACTCTTACAGAAGTGAATTTCCCTTCCTTGGGGTAGATTTCTCTCACTTCCTGTTGTCTCATCCCCATTTTTAACTATGAGTCGTTTGTAAATGAGATGTTTGCAGCTCAGGGATTGCCAGTATTAGTGTAGGTCTGTGTTATGAAAATCTACTTTATTTGTATTTGTATTTTTGTTTACTTGTGAATAACATTAATCTTAAAAGACCAATGTTCATCTGTACATTTTTCAGTTTAATGTGTACTTAGTCTTAGGAGTTGTGATGCAAGCTTGCAGGAACTGGCATGCAGAAAATTAACACTTTTGCTTAAAGTTAATTCAGGAACCTGCCCCGCCCCTGTCTTTCTTCTTAAATGCTGTGATTTGCATATTGTCAGGTATAAATCTAATGTGCACCTGGACATGTTTCATTCAACAGGGAAATTAAATGTACCACATGAGAGAGATGTGAAATTGCAATACAGGCAAGTTACGAACAAGATTGGTTCTGTAGGTGTCTTCTTAAGTTGAATTTATTTGTAAGTCAGAACAGATACATGTTTAAGTGTATCTCCATATAGCAGCGCTCCATGCAGTCATGCAGGCCACATGACTTTGGAGGTGTCTACAGACAACGCCGGCTCTTCGGCTTAGAAATGGAGATGAGCACCAATCTCCCAGAGTCGGACACGACTAGACTTAACGTCATATGAGAGCGCATACATGCATGCTTTGGATAACACAAGGAAGGTTTAACAACCCTATGGTATTTTTTTTGGTGTCTGTGTCCTGTTCACTTTCTCTCCCTGTTATAGTGAATTTTTGAAAAAATGGGTTTGGTGTGGAAACAGGGATTGGTGAAAATTTTATTTATTTATTTATTTATTTCTCTATCACATTTGTACCCCCCGCCCAAAGGGGACTCAGGGCAGCCTTACAACAGGCAGCAATTCGATGCCATACACATATAGAGCCATAAAATAAATAAGATACAATTAAAATCCAAGCAGTTAAAACATCAGTTAAAATCATGCAATCCAAATCATAATCTAGGGCTGTTCCATTTGTCAATCGCATTAATTTGTAGTCACTTACTGTACTGCTCCCATTACTGGTCAAAGGCATGTTCCCAAAGCTACATCTTAAGTTTTTTTCCCTGAAGGTCAGAAGAGAGGGGTTGATCTAATTTCGCTGGGGAGAGAGTTCCATAGGCAAGGGGCCCCCACTGAGAAGGCCCTGTCTCTTGTCCCCAGTCACACCTTCAAAGGTGTTGGAACCAAGAGCAGGGCCTCCCTGGATGCACTTAACCTCTGAGGTAGATCATAGAGAGAGATATGTTCAGATAGGTAAACTGGGACAGAACTGTTTAGGGCTTTAGCCTATAAAGCACTTTGAATTGTGCTCAGTAGCAGACTGGCAGCCAGTGGAGCTGACGTTACAGGGGTTGTATGCTCCCTGTACGCTGCTCCGATGGGCAATCTGGTTGCTGCTCATTGGACCAATTGAAGCTTAAAAAGCTTCAGTTGAGACACCTTTTCCCCATGATAACTCTTTCAGGAGTGAATTTCCCTTCTGAGGGCTAGATTTCTTTCACTTGCTGTTGTCTCACCTCCATTCTTAACTATGAGTCATTTTTAAGTTGGGTGTTTATAACTTGGGGCCTGTCTGACTGTGCTTTAATGGGAAACATGGCTTTTCTTTGAAAAGCAGATGAGCTAAATTATGAGAACATGAGAATTACTTCTGCTATTTTTCAGTCATCACAACTTTAAATCAGTAGTATATTGTTGAGTCTACCTGCCTTCTTTATTTATAACCTATATGAAGATATTTTTTTTCTGCTTTCGATTAAAACTGTATTGCTCTGGGCACTGTCAGTTGCATCCAACCCTCTTTTTATACAGTGGTTGCAGGGGCTACTGGCCGATATAAATTCCTGTTTTTTATTAAGATTGCAGAATGACTCATTGGCTGGATCCACAGTACCATATACAGCGTTCCCTCACTTATCACGGGGGTTAGGTTCCAGGACCACTCGCAATAAGTGAAAATCTGTCAAGTAGGGACGCGATATTTATTTTAATATTTATACATTATTTTAGAACTTATACACTATTTTAAGTCTTTATCAACCAATCGTGTGTTGATAAATTCTCCTTCTCCTCCCGTTGCCGCTTGGGCTCCTTTTCTCTCCCTTTGGTTTCTCCTTCCTCCCTTCCTTAGGCTGTAAATTGTAATTTTTTATGATTTATAATAGTCTTTTAGAGTTTATTAAAAAACCACAAAACAGCAAATCTGCAAAAAGTGAACCGTAAAGTAGTGAGGGAACACTGTAATCCAGTTTCATAATGCAGATTAAATGCATTGAACTGGATTTTATGAGTCTACACTGCCATAGAATCCAGTCCAATGCAGTTAATCAACTTTCTGAAAGTGGACTATATGGCAGTGTAGATCCAGCCACTATTACATACATTGTATCAGTTGTGGCTTGGCCTACAGTGCTATCCCACTATCCAGCCTAGAAACATTGGCAATATATCTTCAGTTAATATTTGCAGTTGAGACTGTTTCTTATCATCCGTGTCAAATCAACTTTAGGTTATGACCAGGGCCGGCCGGAGATAAATGTATATATAAAGCGGGGGGGGGGGGGGGATGCCTCCCGCGTGGCACATGGCCACGGCTCCCGCGGCGCCGGCGGGCCCCGCCTCCTGCTCCCTGGCCCCGCCTCTCACGCAGTGTGGGAGGCAGGGTCACGGCGAGCAGCGCGGGAGGCGGGGCCAGGGCTGGCCCCGCCTCCCACGCAGCTCACCCCGACACCGCCTCTCACCCAGCGTGAGAGGGGCCTTGCCTCCCGCCCCGCGCGCCCTGGGCTTTTCCAGGCGGGCAGACTGCACCAGAGGCGATCGCGGCCTGCAGGCGATCGCGGCCTGCAGGGACCTCCGGTGCAGTCTGCCCGCCTGGAAAAGGCCAGACGGGCGAGGCTGAGCTGCGTGGGAGGCGGGGCCAACCCTGGCCCCGCCTCCCACGCAGCTCACCCCGACCCTGCCTCTCACACAACATGAGAGGCGGGGCCAGGGCGCACAGGCCGGGAGGCAGGGCTCCGCCCAGACGGGGCCTTACCTCCCGCCCCGCGCGCCCTGGGCTTTTCCAGGCGGGCAAACTGCACCGGAGGTCCCTGCAGGCCGCGATCTCATTCCTGTCCATTTTAGCTTGTTCTCTCCAAGTATTTTAATGATCACATGTTCTTGTTTACGATGTCTTGCTTCCCATGATTAATGCTTTCACATTCCCGGTTCCTATGTCTTGTGCAATATATTAACAGATGAACATCAATTCAGATTGAATCCAGTTGTATTAGTAGCAACGGTGTTTCTCATACTTCTCATTTGCTCTTCTCCAGTAAGTTTTGAATGCCATCCAACCTTAAAACCTCATCTTCTGACATTGTCTCTTGTTTCATTCTGGACTGTTTAATTACAGCATTTTTCTTAGTAAAAGGGTTTTACCATGCCCAATTTCACACAATATTAACAAGTGTTAGCTATGATACCATTGCTGTTGTCTATAAGGACCTGATCAGACTTAAAGCGGGATACTGCTTTTCTTCTATGGATTTTGGAGATGGGATGCATACAGCATACACATGATACTGATTAGTCCGGCATTTATTTTCCTTCCATGTTAAGGAAAGTAAGGTGCTAATAATTTAGTTACTTTCTAACTTATATTAGAAATCATCTTTTCGTTCCTCTCCAGTATTCATCCATCTTGAGGTGACTAATGAATTGTTAACATAGACTTTGAAATATACATTTTAAAATATATGTGAATGAATTATAACATATTCCAATGAAAAATGCGTTTATCACACAAGGCAGGCAAATCACAATGACAGCAGTGAAATATAGCAACTTAGACCGACTGCGGATAGTGAGATCCAGGTTGTGGATAACAAAACCCGAAGCGCAGATACCGAGTCCTGATAAGTGGATTCTGGTACTGGTCTGTGGATCCATGCGCATGGTGAGACTAAGAAGTTACAACCCAATAATTTCCCAATCAATAACTCCACCCAGAGACGTCCTTAGGTATTTTTTTGTAGTAGGCAAAGGTGATTTTGGCGCACCCCCCGCACGGCCCTGCCCCCCACGGGAAGCCCCGGAAAGGAGGAGAAGGAGACGGGAGGTGGCACCATCCTCCCGGGGCCTTGACGGCGCCCCCGGGACGATGGCGCCACAGGCAAATGCTTTCCTTGCCTGGCAGTTGGACCACCTCTATTCACCAAGTTGAAAAAGAAATCACCCAGGTATTTTATTTAAATCAGCTGAAGTGATGCGAGCTCACGGTTATCTGTCAGAGTAAGCTGAGATATCATAACATTGCAAAACAGTCATTTTTATACTGTTCAATAATTTTAAATTCCTGCTCCTGCCCCAGCTGGAACCAGCTTTGTCGTGATTGGCTAAGCTCCGTTGATGTCATGAGGATTCCCTGCAGAGGCGGGACTGCGGCACGCTATAGCCAGTGGGAGAGTGATCCCCCTCCCAATGCAGATTCCCACCCTCCAATGGCTGACGAGGGGCAGGACAGAAACTTCTGACAAAGAAGACATAGTTTCATGATTGGATTACATTGTCCCTTCTCTGGGACGAACAATGTGAGACCATCGGGTCCCATGCATGTTATTGTAAGATGATTGTGATATGAGCCCCCAGTGAATGGGTCCAGTGCCTCAAATGCTGCCCATTGAGTCCAAAAGCAGAAATATTGTTCATAATGAGAGGATTAAGTGGTCAGTTCCTAGGAATGGGGGAGTGTCATTGTTGGAGAACGGGACATGACCTTCTCATCTTTAGGAACTGTCATGCCAGGTGATGAGTGTCTTTGTGTGTCCAAGTAGCTGCACATAGGACAGATGGCCCGTACCCTGGATCCTATTGTCCTCTGCACAGCTGGAGTCTATGGGGCTAGTAGAAATGGACTGGCTCGAAGGTGATGGGTGATTGAGTCCTTCTTATGCAAATGATGCCCAGGGTGGACTTCTTGGGGCATGGAGTGCTGGCAAAAGGTCAGATATGTTTTTATACATAAAAAGTTAAAGGTCTCCCCTGACGTTAAGTCCAGTCGTGACTGACTCTGGGGGTTGGTGCTCATCTCCATTTCTAAGCCGAAGAGCCAGTGTTGTCCATAGACACCTCCAAGGTCATGTGGCCGGCATGACTGCATGGAGCACTGTTACCTTCTCGCCGGAGCGGTACCTATTGATCTACTCACATTTGCATGTTTTCGAACTGCTAGGTTGGCAGGAGCTGGGGCTAACAGCGGGCGCTCATTCCGCTCCCGGGATTTGAACCTGGGACCTTTTGGTCTGCAAGTTCAGCAGCTCAGCGTGACACACTGTGCCACCAGGGGCCGTTTTTATACATGGAGATATAAAATATATACATTAAAAGGAAAAATAGAGATTTGTAGATACCGGGGCTCCCGTTAAGAGAACCGGGGCACTCACGGAGGTGGGAAGTTGGTGAAGGGATTTAGGGATGTGCGAGCATGGTTAGTTTTGGGGAAAAGGAGAAAATTAGCCCCATTCCGGGGGGCCATGGAAGGCCGTGGAAGATCAGGTGGCTCAAGTGGCCATTGGGCCGGCTGCAGATGGTGGAAGCGAGAGGAAGAGACTCAAAAGGGAGAAAAAGAGATACAAGGAAGCAAAAGTTGAGGATAAGTATGTTAATTTGGGGGTTAGAAACCATATAACTAGTAATAAGGGGAAGATTGTTGCGAAAAGTATTTTTAAAAGTATCCCGGGCACCGGTAGCTGCTGCTGGGCTTCTCCCTGTATCCGCAAGCCAATTCACTGAGCTCCAGGCTCCCACTACCTGCGGAACTATTTGCTGCAGTACCAAGGTTGTCAATTTAATAATTTGACATGTGGGAGTGGTCTGTGTTCAACAACAGCAGGACAACAGTGTCTTTGCCTTGGAAAACATTTCTTTTACAAAAAGAAGTAATCCATTAATGTCCTCCTTTAATTTAAAAAAAAAATGCTTTCCAGGCTGCTTTCCAGAAGAGGTGCAGTGCGAAAGGAGAAATGTCCTGTGATAAGTCCAAGACAAAAACGGTGTTCTGCTGGAATGGTGACCTGTCTACCTTGTGTGATAAACTCCTTTATTTCTGATGGCCTGATTTGTGCACAGCCTGAGTTGTGAAGCCTGGGATGAACTTCCATGGCTCTTCAACAAACCTTTGGGAGACCTTTGAAATGTAGCAATTAGATACAGCAACCATTGACCAATCTTTGAAATATGAAAAGTTGGAAAGTCCTTGGATAGCCTTAAATGTACACACATGTATAACCACTTTTCATTGTGCTCATTATTAATTCTGATTAATTGTGAGAATGTGAAATAAAAATTTCCTGGAAATCTATCTTTTCCAATCTTATTTTTTCCAGTCTTCTTGTCTCCCATAAAATCTTCTAAGAAAAAAAAATTGCTCCCAGATTTTGGTTGCTATTCAGGCACACCCACTTTTATTAACTTTTTTCCTAGGAACTCTTTATGTGTTGCTCCATCTTTTTAGCTATATGGGTAAATGATTCAAGAGCATTCGTGATATGATTCATTTAATATTTTTTCATCTACAACATTTATTAATTCACCCATCATTTCCGTTCCCTCTAGGCTATTTCACAGATTGCACATTTACTCATATAGTATGTAATGTCTTGTGCAACATCTCTGTAGGCCCCTCTCCAGCCATAATCCAATTATAGCCTCAGTATAACTATTGCATATTCTAGACATCTGTTTAATTTTCATTTACACATTTTAAGACATCTCTTTCTTTTAGCAATTTCTTTCCCCATATTGGTGTTTTCCTCCCAATGCCACACGTTTCAGTTATGAACAGTTGTTACTTTTGCATTAGTTTATCATTGGATATTTATTTGTTGCCTATGTGTTTTCACATTTGACAGAATACTTGCAACTTAGTGTTCATGTGATCGAGGTGACCACCCCCCCCCCAGGACTTTGTAAAAGATAGTTCAAAAATCAAGACTTTATGTTCTATATTCCATATATTTATAGTAGAAGGTGATTGAGACTTTTTACTGGAGTTTACTGTGGATTATCCCTGCACTCTGAGGCAAGAGATAACAACTTCATGAATTGTAAAATCATGCTGCTAAAACTCCACTTTTATGAATTTCCATGCTGGGTTCTCCAGATGTTATGAACTTCGTTCTTATCAAATATTTTCAATTGTTTATATCATTCATGATTCCCCTTTAGGCAATGTAACTCACTTTTATGGATTCTCCCTTATTTCCATGAAATCTATCTGTCTGCCTATATGTATTTGTACTCTTTGGGATCCCCGGAAAATATGTATTTTTCCCAGCATGGTTTATATTCCAACTTTATTTTATCTTTTTCATTTTATTTCATATAATTGTCAAGTCATGAAATCAAATAGGAAATATTTTGAACTCAACCTGAACCCCAGAACCTATCCCATTTCCTATGACCCAGGCTTCCCTTCCCAAAAACAAAAGGATAATCTGCCACCGCTAAACCTAATCAAATTCAGATTGCATGGACAATATAGGGCTTGAGTCGCCGAATTTGGAGTGTTGACCTAAAGGTGATTCGCCCCAAGGCAAACATTGTCATATCTCACCCAAAGGAAAAACCAGGACACCTCAGGAAGGCGCCCTGCAGAGCCTGTCAATATGGCTCATCACCACCCATCTTTACTTCCACCTCTGACACCCCAAGGCATATCTAAAATCTGTATACGTGACAGAAACCCGGACATCCTTGATTGCTGCCATTAATCCCTTTAGAAATCGGTCTAGCAGGAATTAATCCGATATTTCCTGCCCTGTCACTTCATTGTTTCAATAACTCCCGCCTTCTCCTTCCTGATTGGCCCGAGTAGAGACAAAAGTCAGCTTCCTATTGGGCCAACGGAGCAAGGCGGGAAACGAAAGCCCGCCTCGTTCAACCTTCTAGCCTATCAACGATCAGATGGGCGGAGGAGCAGGGCGGGAAATTCAAGGGGCTGTCAGACTGAAATTTTGTATAAATATGGCTTTATTTTGATTATATGGGACCCTAGTAGACTGAATGATCGCTACTAGAGTCCTCTTCAGCTGAATTGCTCAATAAAGACTCCTTGGCGGAATTTTCCTTCAACTTTGGCGGACCTTCTTCATTTCGGCTTCAGGTTGTATTGCGGCTCATATTTTCCTATTGGCTCCGCCAAGGTCCGTTCTCTCAGGACCGGATCGGGTCTCTCCTTAAGGGCCCGATCCCCTAAAACGCGGTCGATAACATAATTTGGCTTTACCACGAAGGGACTTGCTTGGAAGTTCAAAAAAAAATAATCAATTTTTAGGCTAAAATTCCAAGCGGCGACCTTGGTCCAGATATTCTGGAACAGGTTGGGGAGAGAAACGGCTGCAAGGAGGGCCCTCCGACCAACAATTTGACCTCATTTCACATCCAAATTTCTCTGGCAGTCCCTTTCTCTCTCTAGATCTGATTCAGGGTACTGAACAAAGGAGCCAGATAGGAGGAAGCAGATTTTTAGCTCCTCGAAGGAAAGGCGCCAACGTGAAACAGGGGACGCCCTGAAAAGGAACCGGTTCCGTTGTTAAGACCCAGGTGGGAGGAGCTCTGGAGGTATTGCACTTCGGATCAGGGCTCGGTAACAAATCCTGGTGAAACGCGGGAACATCTGGCACCTGAAAGCATGTGAGAGCAGTCTAGCTTGCAGATTGCAGGTTCAAGGATCGTAGGGTAGGGGAATGGTTGTGCTCCCGGGTCACCTACGGATTCTACGGACGCTAGCCATCTAGCCTTAGTGGAGGGGACTATTGAAAGGACGAGCTGCATCCTACCGGTTGGGTGAGTCGTTACTCCATTAACTGTCGGTGTAGGCAGGGGCTGAGCTAAGGATGGGTGTTTGTTCAGCATGTCTAGGGTGTCCCACCCCAGCAGACATCCCCAGGGATTCTCCATTGGGTAAGATCCTGGCCAATTGGGGTGGGCTTGCATCGAAAAACATGGTGCAGGCCAGGTTGGGCTAACTCAGCGCACATAAGTGGCCCCTTGTGGCCCTTGAAGGGGGAACAGCTTGCCCCCCCCTTGAGTCGCCGAATTCGGAGTGTTGACCTAAAGGTGACTCGCCATGGGGAGGGCAGGTGGTTCCAGCTTGCTTATGCCGCGATGTTCATGGCCCTAAGCCAGGGAGAGAATTGGAGGGGGGAGGGGGTCCACGTCTTCCCATGCAGAGATTTGGGCTCCAAAAACAACCCCCCCAAAGATTCCTCTCTAGACCCTTTCCCCTTACCCCCTCCTCCAGAGGATTTTCTGGACACATTTGCTTGCCTTCTCCCCCCACCCCATCAGCCCAGGCCCTCTGCCCCATCCCTATCCCTACTTTTTCTCCTCACCCTGAGTCCTACACTGATCTAGGACTCCCAAATTGGCCTTCCAAGGGAACCCTTACTTCAGGGATCCCCCCCCCCCAAGAAATTCCCCTCCAGAGAGTTCAGCCCAGTCTAACGTGGAGGAGGGCTCCCAGCCCCCTCCCCTCTCACCCCGAAACACTGTTCCTCTTCTCAAGTCACACTCTCTCAGCCCCCATCCCAGCCGTTCCATTGAAGCCTGATGCCCCCCCCCCAAATTGTATCTGCCCCTGCCACTCAACTCCTGCCACATTCTGAGTTTTCCTCAGATGGGAAGAATCACCCCACCATCCCCCCTCCTTCTCTTGCCCCCACCAGGCTCTCTCTCTGCGCTCATTCCTCTCTTGGAGAGAGAGGAGAAGGAGGGGCCGCGGGGAGATTGTGCAAAGAGGACACTTTTTTCTCTTCCTGTTTTTGGAGGGGCAAAGGGGGGAGAAGATTCAGTCCTGAAGCCTGCCACCAAGATCTATAGTTCTCCAAGGATCCCTTCCTTCTTTCAAATCAAACCTTCTCCAACTTGATATTCTGCCTTGCCTACCCTCAAATTGTACCCTTTTTTTTCTTTTCTCTCTCTCTCTCTTCCCCGGCCTGAGTGAAAATCTCTCTCTCTCAAATCTCAAATCCATTTCTCCTCTCCTTCCTCTCTTCTCACCTTTTAAAATCCCTTATTTCCCTTTGTTCCCATTTTCTAGACACTATCCCTAATGTTTTACCTCAGTGTTGTCTTATATTTTCTTTTGGTCCTTACAAATGGGGGGGCATTCCTTTAGCCGCTTCTGTTTCTTAATTTCCCCTTTTCTTTCTCTCCCATCTGGGAAGCATGGCAAAGGATTTGGGTGGGGGAGGGGGACTCCCAGAAAAGTGTTGGTTAAATTTTGTGTGTTTATGTAATGTGTGGGCTGTATACTCTTCTCTACTCACCCCTTTGCCTTAAAAGCCACCAGTGATATATAGTTTTCTGGGAAGGAGGGCTGGAATGGACTAGCTTAGTGCTATGCTCTCTCTCTCTCCCTTTTCTTCTGTGCCATCTCACCTCCCTATTTTCAAAGGTTCAAGCCCTAATATTTTGTGACCACCCCCCCCCCCCAGAGAAATCCTGCTGCTTCTGTGGTTTTAACTTTTTTCTTCTCTCTCTCTCCTCAAACCTCCCTTATCTTAGGGAGAAAGGGGGTGGTGGTGGAAGAATGGATGTATTTTTCTATATGTGAGTTTTTTTTCTCTCTCTCTCTCTTCCACTTCATGTTTTCCTAGGCCAAAATGCACTTCAACATTCTCCTTTTTCAAAGCTTTCTCCCCCCCCCTTCCTTCCCCTGTGAAGGGGACTCCCAACACCCCCATTTCTCCTTATAAACATACAGTCAAAATCCTGGTTTACTTTTATAGTAAAGGCACTCTTTCACTCTCCACAGTTTCCCAACAATCTCTTTTCTTCCTTTCGGGTCCTTCTCCCTCCCTTTCCCTGAGTGCATGCGTGTGAATGTTTTAAAAATCCCTCTAACTGCCTTTAAATATGAGGAGGCCACTACTGAGTCCAGGGGACCTTCCAGGCACAGCTGAAGAGATCCAGAGGACCGGACCCAACCACCTGACTGAGGACATCAGACCAGACTGCAAGACCCATAATCCATACCTGCCACCATGAACAGTTCTAAGACCTGGGTAGGGGCTCTCGGAGTGCGCTGTGGATTTCATGCAGCAGCTAGAACCCGGAGGCCATTGGAGATGGTCCTGTGAGGGTAAGCCCGGACCCCCAGTCACCCAGAAAAGACAGCCCCACCTGTGGCTGATCTGAGACCCCTACGGGGGAAGCAGCCCCATCTGCCTGGCTCAGGGGCTAGAGACTAAGACACTGCTGAAAGGATTCTTGCACATGGCAGGCTTTTATGGCCAGACCACCGTATGGTGCCCTCCAGCTGGCCTGGTTCTGCCCTGGCAAAGGGCTGCTGAGTGCAGGTCTGCCTTTGACGCTGCCAAGGAGGCCCTCATGACATCACCAGGGGACAGAATTGGCCGCCATGGCAGAAGATGTCCCAGAAGAAGTGAACAGGATTCTACCAGTGACCACCACGAGGGAAGGATGTTCCACTCTCACCAGAGCTGTGCCTAAGAAGAACCCCAGGACTGCTGGAGCCCTCACAAGGTATGAGTGACTTCCCTGACTAACCCCACCACGGGAGGGAGGGGGGGCTTATAATCTGTCCTTAGTTTCCCTAGGCACTCTCTCCTTTCCGTCTCCTCTGTTGGAGTGCTGGACCTGCCTGCAGTCACCAGGAGGCGCCGTGCTGTGAGGCGCAGAAGCTGTGCCCAGTTGCCCCCAGCTGCCAACTACAAAGGGGGGCCCAAGCTGCAGCCAAGAAAAGGCAGCCAAATGGGAGTACTGCATCACAGCCTCCATCATCCCCAGCCCTCACCACCTCCACCTTCATGCTCCAGTTCCCATGACTCCAGACCAAGGGACATCTGCTTCAACACCATGGGATCACCCACCACTGACTGAACCTCAGCTTTCACCTCTTCAAGCTCCTGCCCTCCAACAAAAAGGCACAATCTGATCTACCAAGGCAGAGGCCCTGCATGCAGTGAAATGTCGGGGCTTTGGGAAATGTTCATAGCCATTTCCAAGCCCCGAAGGGGGGAAAATGTGATCGAGGTGACCACCCCCCCCCCCAGGACTTTGTAAAAGATAGTTCAAAAATCAAGACTTTATGTTCTATATTCCATATATTTATAGTAGAAGGTGATTGAGACTTTTTACTGGAGTTTACTGTGGATTATCCCTGCACTCTGAGGCAAGAGATAACAACTTCATGAATTGTAAAATCATGCTGCTAAAACTCCACTTTTATGAATTTCCAAATGTGATCGAGGTGACCACCCCCACCCCCCCAGGACTTTGTAAAAGATAGTTCAAAAATCAAGACTTTATGTTCTATATTCCATATATTTATAGTAGAAGGTGATTGAGACTTTTTACTGGAGTTTACTGTGGATTATCCCTGCACTCTGAGGCAAGAGATAACAACTTCATGAATTGTAAAATCATGCTGCTAAAACTCCACTTTTATGAATTTCCATGCTGGGTTCTCCAGATGTTATGAACTTCGTTCTTATCAAATATTTTCAATTGTTTATATCATTCATGATTCCCCTTTAGGCAATGTAACTCACTTTTATGGATTCTCCCTTATTTCCATGAAATCTATCTGTCTGCCTATATGTATTTGTACTCTTTGGGATCCCCGGAAAATATGTATTTTTCCCAGCATGGTTTATATTCCAACTTTATTTTATCTTTTTCATTTTATTTCATATAATTGTCAAGTCATGAAATCAAATAGGAAATATTTTGAACTCAACCTGAACCCCAGAACCTATCCCATTTCCTATGACCCAGGCTTCCCTTCCCAAAAACAAAAGGATAATCTGCCACTGCTAAACCCAATCAAATTCAGATTGCATGGACAATATAGGGCTTGAGTCGCCGAATTCGGAGTGTTGACCTAAAGGTGATTCGCCCCAAGGCAAACATTGTCATATCTCACCCAAAGGAAAAACCAGGACACCTCAGGAAGGCGCCCTGCAGAGCCTGTCAATATGGCTCATCACCACCCATCTTTACTTCCACCTCTGACACCCCAAGGCATATCTAAAATCTGTATACGTGACAGAAACCCGGACATCCTTGATTGCTGCCATTAATCCCTTTAGAAATCGGTCTAGCAGGAATTAATCCGATATTTCCTGCCCTGTCACTTCATTGTTTCAATAACTCCCGCCTTCTCCTTCCTGATTGGCCCGAGTAGAGACAAAAGTCAGCTTCCTATTGGGCCAACGGAGCAAGGCGGGAAACGAAAGCCCGCCTCGTTCAACCTTCTAGCCTATCAACGATCAGATGGGCGGAGGAGCAGGGTGGGAAATTCAAGGGGCTGTCAGACTGAAATTTTGTATAAATATGGCTTTATTTTGATTATATGGGACCCTAGTAGACTGAATGATCGCTACTAGAGTCCTCTTCAGCTGAATTGCTCAATAAAGACTCCTTGGCGGAATTTTCCTTCAACTTTGGCGGACCTTCTTCATTTCGGCTTCAGGTTGTATTGCGGCTCATATTTTCCTATTGGCTCCGCCAAGGTCCGTTCTCTCAGGACCGGATCGGGTCTCTCCTTAAGGGCCCGATCCCCTAAAACGCGGTCGATAACATTCATGACTGTTTCATTTTTAATTCTTTAGTTTTTTAAATTAAATATGACATTAAAAAAAAAAGAAAAATCGTGAAGAATTGAACCAAAGTGCCATCTAATTCAGGAGTTCTCAGTTCTTTGATCTTCCAGGTGTTTTTAACTCTCAGAATTGCTAACCACGAGCTGAGGCTTCAAGGAGCTAGGTGCAATCCATTGTCTAGCTTAGGGGTTCTCAGACTTTTTCAGCCACAGAGCCCTTTTTAAAGAAAAAGTTTCTCATGGAGCCCCCCGAAATGTTTATCTATAGATAAAAATGTAATGTGCATTTTTCCCATGGAGTAAACAACAAAACCACTGAACCAAATCACACCAAATTCAGCCACAAAAGACATCGTCATTCCATCTATGTCTTTCAATAAAAACTAGACAAAAATTAGTCCAAGTTACAGAAGAAGAGGAAGAGCCGTTCTCCCCCTGGCTGCCAGTCAGGAGGGTAGGCCTAGCCCCCTTTAGGCCTCGCTCACTTTGTGTCCTAGCAACTGCCTCAGCCACAATGGCTGAGAGTTCACTTAGGCCTCTTCCACACTGCCTATAAAATACAGATTATCTGATTTGAACTGGATTATATGGCATTGTAGATTCAAGGCCCTTCCACACAGCTATATAACCCAGAATGCCAAGGCAGATAATCCACAGTATCTGCTTTGAACTGGATTATCTTGAGTCCCCACTGCCATATAATCCAGTTCAGTGTGGATTTTATACAGTTGTGTAGAAGGGGCCACATATAACCCAGTTCTAAGCAAATAATACAAGAATAGGTAAAGGTAAAGATTTCCCCTGACGTTAAGTCCAGTCGTGTCCGACTAGGGGTTGGTGCTCATCTCTATTTCTAAGCCAAAGAGCCAGCGTTGTCCGTAGACACCTCCAAGGTCATGTGGCTGGAATGACTGCATGGAACGCCATTACCTTCCCGCCGGAGCGGTACCTATTGATCTACTCACATTTGCATGTTTTTGAACTGCTAGGTTGGCAGAAGCTGGTGCTAACAGTGGGTGCTCACTCCGCTCCCCGGGTTTGAAGCTGGGACCTTTCAGTCTGCAAGTTCAGCAGCTCAGCGCTTTAACACACTGAGCCACTGGGGGCTCCTATACAAGAATATAAATATAATATATAAAAATTACAGTGGTATAATAATACAGAACAATATAATCTCTAAAATCAGGAAAATAAATAACCACACTTTGAAAACAGGGCAATTCCAGACAGGAAACAATCAGGGCCAGCTAACACCTCCCAACAAAGGAGTCCCCAGGGAGGAAACAACCAGGCTTTGAAGCTACAAGGCCATTCAGTGCTAATCAAGGTGACTAATTACAACATTCATGCTTTCTTCCACAAATAAAATCCCACTTAGGACTATGCCACAACAATGCGTGGCCGGGCACAGCTAGAATATTATATATTATATATAATGTGTGTGTGTGTCTGTGTATATATGTGTGTGTGTGTGTGTGTGTATGTATGTGTGTATGTATGTGTATATATATATATATATATATATATATATATATATATATATATATATATCTGGCATGGGCAAACTTTTGGACACAGGAGACACATTGCGTTTTAAAATTTGACAGACGGGCTGGACAAGTGGCAGATGGATGGAGAATATTTGTATGAACTAATTGAAAAAAACTTCTGCCATGCAGTAAAAGCACAAAACAATGCATCCCCAATAGATGGCCATCCAGTCTTAGTAGTAGTAGTAGTAGTAGTAGTAGTAATAGCAGAAACCCCAGGGGCCATTCAGTCCAACCCCCATTTGCCATGCAGGAAAAGGGTTCAGGAATCAAGGAAGCATGGGAGTAAGGGTCTGCATGACGAGGAAGGAAGGAAGGTAGTGCTTCGGCAGCTGCACTTCCGGCGCTTTGGTGGTGGGGGAGCACCTTCCCATGCGCTTGGAGGGCAGAGGAGGAGGGAAGTGCAGAGCCCCAGACTGCTTTGCGGAGCCCTAAGGGCTCTACGGAGCACAGTTTGAGAACCATTGGTCTAGCTGTATGTCATACTGAGTGAAGAGGTCCTTTATTTTATTAGAAATTGACGCCTGGATTCTATTCTTACAGATGGATGTGTGTGTAAAATATTATGAAGCCTTATATATCACCTGTCACATCAGCACTTTTAATCTTGTACCCATTACTCTGGCCCGGCCCAGTTTTATTGTGTTTTAGCGTATTGTTTATTGCTTGTTGTTTATACTGTTTTAATTGTTTTTAATTTGCCTTTTGTTTTGTATTGTTATATTGTGTGTTGAGGCCTTGGCCTTTGTAAGCCGCATCGAGTCCTTCGGGAGATGCTAGCGGGGTACAAATAAAGTTTAATAATAATAATAATAATAATAATAATAATAATAATAATTATGAGAGAGAAATTGATGCCTAATTACTTTATATACTCGAGTATAAGCCTAGTTTTTCAGCCCTCTTTTTAAGACTGAAAAAATCCCCCTCGGCTTATACTTAGGTGAGGGTCTTAGTTGGCTTATATTTGGGTCGGCTTATACTCGAGAATATATGGTACATTTATTATTTTTCTCTATTATTATTGGTATTATTACATTTATTATTTTTCTCTATTATTGTTGCTATTTATTTTACATTATTATTATTATTGTTGTTGTTGCATGTATTATTTCATTCTGATCTTATTATTATTATTGCATTTATTATTTTACTCTATTCCTGTATTTATTATTATTATTATTATTATTATTATTATTATTATTACATGTATTATTTTACTCTGTTATTATTAAAAGGATACCTAAGCACATTTACATTGAAGAAGATGAGAATAATGATTTGATCAGAGTTGGATAGTCTTATCTTAAATTTGAGCTTTATGTAAATATTCACAAACATTTAACCTATTGATGCCTCAATTAATGTAATTTTATTGGTATCTATTTTTATTTCTGAAATTTATCACCCTCAGCTTATACTGGAGTAAATGTTTTCCCAGTTTTTTGTGGTAAAATTAGGTGCCTCGGCTTATATTCGGGACAGCTTATACTCGAGTATATACGGTACTTCATATGTCGTTATGTCACTTTTTAGCTTATTTAAATATTTATCCTGGCTCTGTTGAAAGATCTGAGTGTGGCTAGAATAACTAAAAACTTAGGCCTCATCTACACTTCCATACAATGCAGTTTGAAACTGCATTATATGGTCAGTGTAGACTCATATAATGCAGGTTAACTGCAGTTTGGAGCCCCTGGTGGCGCAGTGGGTTAAACTTGATGACTTGAAGGTTGGGTTGCTGACTTGAAGGTTGCCAGTTCGAATCCAACTCTGGAAGAGCACGGATAAGCTCCTTCTGTCAGCTCTAGCTCCATGAGAGGACATGAGAGAAGCCTTCCACAAGGATGGTAAAAACATTGAAAACATCCAGGTGTCCCCTGGGCAACCTCCTTGCAGATGGCCAATTCCCTCACACCAGAAGTTACTTGCAGTCTCTCAAGTCGCTCCTGAAATGAAAAAAAAAACCTACAGTTTAACTGCATTATATGCAATTACACTGACCATATAATGCAGTTTCAAACTGCAATATATGAAAGTGTAGATGAGGGCAAAGTGTAGCATTGATGGAGAAACTGACAGCAATTGCAGTGCAGCCCTTTCCTACTACAGTGTTCCCTCGCTACTTTGCGGTTCACTTTTCACAGATTCGCTGTTTCGTGGTTTTTCAATAAACTCTAAAAGACTATTATAAATCATAAAAATTACAATTTACAGCCTAAGAAAGGGAGGAAGGAGAAGCCAAAGGGAGAGAAAAGGAGCCCAAGCGGCAACAGGAGGAGAAGGAGGTGATTTGTTAACACACAATTAGTTGATAAAGAATTAAAATAGTATATACTACTAAAATAATGTGTAAATATTAAAATAAATATAATGTCCCTATTTCGCAGATTTTCACTTATTGCAGGTGGTCCTGGAACCTAACCCCAGCAATAAGTGAGGGAATACTGTACATTGTTCTAGCACCATGAATCATCTTTAACTGCTAAGATTCCGTCCTATGGAATCCAGGTACTTGCAGTTTAGATGGGAGCATTCAGAATTTTCAGACTTTGTTTTGTCTGGATTAAGCTTCAGTGTGTTTATCCCCATCCAGTTCATTAATGATGCCAAACTCTAGGTTGGAACAGAAAAACTTTCCTTTTTGCCTCAAAATCCATACCATTGGACTAAAAGTTGACATTTCCATTATCCCATTTGGGGGGGGGGGGTCATATTATCATGGTGTTTAGTCCTGTTGCGTTACAAAGCACATGGTTCCATTTGTCATTCCTTATTCTATTTCGCCTTTTCTCCCAAAATACTCCATTTTGGGATTTTGGGAAATGCTTGATAGGGGACTGCTCACGGGACCGTCCCTTACTCCCTGTCACTGAAGCAATTCAACCCGGGCAAATTTCACAGCTCCTATCCCTCGTGTTTTTGGTTGTTTTCTCCAGTTATATCCCAGTTCCTGAGTCCAGAAGATTATCTCTGACCGTCTTCTCCCCCTCCCTTTTTTGTGACTGTTTCTGACATTTCCCTAACAAATCCTGATGGAGCTGACAGGAATTCCTCTGCGTTGTGGGAAGAGCTCCGTCATAAATCGTACCCTCAAATGATTTAAAATGTTTTAAAACAGGGGTAAGGGCATGGGATAAGGTTCCCCTAGTCACCATGACTTCAAAATATGGTTTCTATTCCAGTAAAACCAGTAATGCCCTGCTGGTTTACATAAGGAGTTATGTAAGAAAGTATTGCGTTGCTCAACTTTTTTGTTAACAAGCTATGCTTTCTATATAGCCCTGAAGGGTAATATAGCATCCTTTCCAGTTTCTCAACATCCTTTTGAATATGCGATAATCAGAACTGGATTCAGTTGGCTCCATTGCAGCTCTGCATAAGTGTTTACGTGATTCCAACAACTTCCTTGGGTTGGAAACCCCCAAGTTGTTCTGAAGATGATGAGTGAACATCTCAGTCTCTCCAAGAATGCTAATCTTTGTCACGATCAGGCTCTGCCTCTGATGGGGGACCCTCCGTGGGGTGTTCTGCCTTGCCCTGCCCCACCCAAAGTGTCCAATGAGTTCATTCTGCTTTCTTCAGAGCTTTGTTTCCCACATCCTGTCCATTCACAGAAATATTATGTTGCTTTTTCTGGGAAGCTAGAGTGATGTCAGAGTAGGGGTGTGATCACAAGCACAGGTGAGATATAAAGACCCTGGAAGGCAGGAGGCAGACAACTAACTTACAGCAGGATGAAGATGGGTAAGTTGAAGCTACTGGAGAGAACTGCACTATCCTGCCTAGATGTTCCCCTAGCTGAGAAAGAGTGAGATGAATTGAGTGGGTAATAAAAAGCATCTGAAAGCAGGAGATTGAGGAAATAAGTCCTGCAAAAAGCTTAGAAAAAGCCAGTGTAGACCCCCCAGATGATTTTGTAGCTCCCAAGTCTCCAAAATCCCTGAACCACCCCTTTTTGTCTTAAAATGTTAGGTTGTCCCTCTGGATGTGATTATCCATCTTTTTAAAAAACTGCGCTTAGCCCAGAGGCTTAACAGTGAAAAGAAGATTTTCAAAACCAGATGTGGACATTTGGCCATTTCCCACTTCGTCTTAATTTTTTGCAGTCTTCACAGTCTGTTGACTCCTAGGCTTCCAGGGCCAGAAAGCTGCACATCCCTGGTTAAATATTTCATTGTTGTTGCTATTGTTCTAATCATGACTTTCATTCTGCATTCTGGGTGGAGCGCAACTTTGGGAAGTCTTCTCGGAGAAAATATTAGCAAGAAAAACTTAGCTTAGTAGTGAGTTTCTTGCACCCTGAGTTGTTATCATCAGCACAATCCAAGTTCCCCACATAACTGTGATACAGAACAGTACTGGGGGGAAAAATATCCAGATTCTTGTTTGGGCATTTGATTGAAAGCTGAGATGTTTTGCTAGTTTTTTTTTTTTTTAAAAGAAACTACTCATGGTTTCCTGGATTGTTCTGTTGTAGTTCAAGAATTTCCTTTGAGCCTTAGAGGCATGTTTAACTCACCTATAAACAAAGGGCAAGTGTCTTTACCATAGTTTGACTTGTCCTGTGATGAGTCAAGCACAAGGATGCCGTAGGGCTGCAAGCATGTCAATAAGGCCATGTGTGCTTAGAGAAGCAGGTAGTTATGCCTAGTTGCTGGTTTTTGGGTGCTTTTTTGTTTTGTTTTGTTTTTTTGCAGGATGGGCCTGATACTACTAGGACTTATTATTTTGTTTAGTTTTTTTCCCTTTTGGAACTTTCATAACTCACCTGCCCAGTAAAAACAATGACATGGGTGATGCTTCCTGGTATGGAGCTAGAAATGTGTCAGAATGCTGTCTTGCCCAGCAAAAAAGTTATATTGATGGAGCTGTGGATTTGGAGTACCAACTGGCTGATCTAGAGAAGAGAGGATGGAGAATGATTAGTAACATATAGCTCATGGTCCCTTCAGCAGAGCTTAGAAAGTCACTTATAATGTAAAAAAGGCTACAATTATGCCTGTAACTAAGTACTGGCGGGATAATTTTCTGTCTCATTTCTTAGTTATGGTTGGCTTCTAGATACCATCATATATATTTATCTTTCCCCCACCCATGACATAAATTATATTCCTTGCATGTCAAGAACATGGACGAAGTTGGAAATTGACAGAAGCTAGATATGGATCTATTGATGGATCCCAAGAGATTTCCAATGGAACAACCAATGTTCCAGCTATTTAACAACAGCAATAATACAATTCTCGTATTCCTCCATCCCTGTTGAATTATAATACTGTAATACATAAAGCTTAGGGATAAGCAGAGTTGGAATTTTTAAATAAAATAACTATGAACCTGATTAAATTCTGGCAGTTAAATTAATAAATAATTATTCCAAGACCACAATTCTTAATTCTGTATCTTTTATATGATACTCCAGTTGATGGATCTTGTTGTTCAAGTAGAGAACAAAGCAGATCCTTCATGCCTGAAGGTATTCCATCCATGTTCTCACTCAGAACCTTAAAATGCTACTTCTGGGACTGCAATTCCCTCAAACTAACTTCTTGCAGTTGTTCAAAAACTACAGTGACATCATTATTGGCTGGGAGATTATAAGGATATTAATTTCAAAAAATGTTGGCCTCATATTTTTTCCACACTGGAATAGTGGGGATTGTAGAATTTTGTGCTGAGGTTGGTAAGGTTATTTTTTGGGGACCACAGCTGCCAAAAGTCCCTGACCAGCATGGCCATCTTGGCTGAGGAATTCCATCAGTTGCAATCTAGGAAAGGTAGCTTTCTTAATGCTGGCTCTATGGAGTATCAAGCTAGGGACACAAGTTGCTACAGGCCAGGAGGTGTCAGCTAATAAAGGGTGCAGGGATTCCATTGTGGAGACTGCATCAATTGCTGGCAGCATCACCTTGCCTTGAACCTGACAGTAACCGTGACCTTTCCCAGGTATTCAGCCATATCTGTTCCTCCATCAAGTTGCTTTTCCTTCTCACATGTTGTGGGGAAGTCCCTCTAGGACTGTTTGTGCTCCGAGGCATTAAGAAGCAAAGCAGCAGGGTACCTTTCTCTCTTAACAAATATTTTCTGGTGAGGAAGTAGTGTCTTTCTCACTCTGCCTGAAGAACATACAGTTGGGCTTACAGTCATGTTACCTGTTATATTATTTACTGTATACCTGGTGTTGCCCTGGGACTCTTGGGTATGCATTTTATAATGCTGTTCATTAGACATACTCATTGTTAGCTTTACAATTTTATGAATGGTCCAATTAGAGAAGCTGCTCCCTTTGCTCTCCTCCTCCCTTTTATGGTTGCATCTCTGCACTGAAGTATGAGGTTCATTTTGGGGACCTGGACCCCAAAATGGGGTGGATTTTTTTGAGAAGGGGGGTGAAATCATGCCAGTATTTTAAGTTGTATAATGAAGGGTATATGTGCCAAGTTTGGTCCAAATCTATTAAGCTATGTAGGAGCATTTGTGGAATACACACACACACATACACATACACACACACACACAGTGTTCCCTCACTTATCGCAGGGGTTATATTCCAGGACCACCCGCAATAAGTGAAAATCTGCAAAGATGGGACGCTATATTTATTTTAATATTTATACATTATTTTATTAGTTATACACTATTTTAAGTCTTTATCAACCAATCATGTGTTGATAAATCGCTGCCTCGGCTCCTTTTCTCTCCCTTTGGCTTCTCCTTCCTCAGGCTGTAAATTGTAATTTTTTATGATTTTAAATAGTCTTTTAGAGTTTATTGAAAAACCACAAAACAGTGAACCCACAAAAAGTGAACCGCGAAGTAGTGAGGGAACTATATATATGTGTGTGTGTGTGTGTGTGCGTGCGTGTGTGCATACAGTAGTCGTCGCACTTATCCAACACAAAGGGGCCGGCAGAAAGCTTGATAAGTGAAAATGTTGGATAATAAGGAGAAATTAAGGAAAAGCCTATTAAACATCAAATTGTGTTATGATTTTACAAATTAAGCACCAAAACATCATGTTTTACAACAAATTGACAGGAAAAAACAGTTCAATATACGGTAACGTTATGTAGTAATTACTGTATTTACAAATTTAGCACCAAAACATTGCAATGTATTGAAAACATTGACTACAAAAACATTGACTACTAAAAAATCGACTACAAATAAAGACAGAATTGCTGCCTAGAGAAACAGCTGTGGATTCGGGTGGGAGGCAGACTGCATTGGATAATGTTAGATGAGCGAAGGTTGGATAAGTGAGACTTTACTGTATATACATATACATATACTCACATATGTATTTTCACACACACATACACATATTTAGATAGATAACCTTTTGTTTTATTTCATCTGGTTTTATTGTGCACTGCTTCCAAATTTTGAAAATGAAAAGCAGATTTAAAATATTCCTAAATAAATAAACACTATTGGTTTTTAGTAAATTGTTTAATGTATTTCATTGGCTTTCGTTATATTTTCTGGTGTGCATTCCGTTTATAGCTGCTTTTTAATTAAAAAAATAAACACTGTGCTTACTAATTAACTAATGAAAGAAAAAATACGTTATTGCTATTTTTATTATTGTAATTTCTTGATTTTATTGTATTGCTATATGACCATTGGTCGGAGCATTAATAAATTGATTGATTGATTGTATTGCTGTACTGATAAAATTAAAATGTATGTTGATCACAACAACCTTTTCCTGTTGATTTCAATGGGTGCACTTTCAGCAGGACTGGATGCCACCCATTGTGTAGAGAGGGTTTCAATTTGAGCTCATGATCTCTCTTTAAATTGACCAGGTCTATTTTCTTATAAAGTTGCTGCCGTTACTGTTCTTTCTGAGTACTGATTACTACTCAGAAGTTTTGGGCTTTGTATTCTTCCGAGTGCAGCTTTCACAAGAAGTGTTTTGCAATAGAGTGGATGATGCAAAAAACAATCACAACCTTAATCATCTACAGAATATTCAAAACCAGCATTTTTAACCTCAAATTTTATTGGGGGAAAAAGCAAATACAAAGATAGTTGTACTGATCTGTTCAAAATGAAATCACCTAAACCAGGCATAGCCAAACTTTGGCCCTCCAGGTGTTTTGGACTTTAACTCCCACAATTCCAAAACACCTGGAGGGCTGAAGTTTGCTCATGCCTGATCTAAACCCGCAGCTGAGCATCTTCATGAAGAATAATTCTGATTGAATCCAATGGAGCTTTTCCCCCAGGGAAATATATCCAGCCTTGTCTTGCTTGGTTAGCTTTAGGGCCCCTCAACACAGCCACATAATCCAGAAAATCAAGGCAGATAATCCACAATATCTGCTTTGAACTGGGTTATCTGAGTCTACACTGCAATATAACCCAGTTCAAAGCAGATAATGTGGGATTTTATACAGTTGTGTAGAAGGGGCCTTAGTGGTTTTTAAAATCGTATCAGAAATGACTTGAGAACATACTGCAAGTCGCTTCTGGTGTGAGAGAATTGGTCGTCTACAGAGACGTTGCCCAGTGGATGGCTGAATGTGTTATTGGGAGGCTTCTCTCGTGTCCTCGCAAGCTAGAGCTGAAAGAAGGGAGCTCACCCCATTTTGCGGATTTGAACCGGCAACCTTTAGGTCAGCAAACCAACCTTCAAAACAGCAGTTCAGCTGGCACAAGGGTTTAACCCATTGTGCCACCGCGGCTCCCTGCCTTAGTGGTATTTTGCCTTAATTGGAATAATCTCTTTTTCTTTCAGGACAGCACAGATTCCTGTCCCTAATGTCCATGATGACTGCGCTCTGGACCTTAGGCCATGGGTGCCCTAATGAACCTGGACCCACATGTGATGAGGAGTTGCCCAACACGGTTGCCATCATCAATCGGTTGAAGAAGAGCCTGGAGGATTTGTATAAGTCCTTTGTGGTATGTAGGAGAATGGGGGATCCCCTTCTGTCTTTCTCTCTTTTTCCTCTTCCAGGAAAAGATGCTTTTCAGGTAACAGTCATTTGGTAAGCCCCCTTCCCCCATTTTTCTTTATTCAGGGAATCAATATTTTCCTCCTTTTAAATATAAGACAGCATTGCTGCTTAAATCATATCGTGTATTGCCTTGTATTTCAGCTATTTAATTTGTTCATTGGAGTTCCCGATAAAAAACAATTCTGGATTGAGCTGAGTTTTTATTCTGTAAAAATATTGCATCAATGTCTGGATCATTTCCCAATACAGTAGAGTCTCACTTATCCAACCTTCACTTATCCAATGTTTTGTATTATGTATGGTCGAAGGCTTTCATGGCCGGGATCACAGGGTTGTTGTGTGTTTTTCGAGTTCTTTTCCCCACCCAGGATCTCCCACAGACATATTAACCTTCCTTGCTTAATTTCTCCATATACCTCATAACCTCTGAGGATGCCTGCCATAGATGTGGGCGAAACGTCAGGAGAGAATATTTTTCGAACATGGCCATACTGCCCGGAAAACACACAACAACCCTGTTCTGTATTATCCGACGCAGTCCGACTTTTAGTAGTCAGTGTTTTTGTAGTCAATGTTTTCAATACATTGTGATATCTTGGTGCTAGATTCGTAAATACAGTAATTACTACATAAAATTACTGCATACTGAACTATGTTTTCTGTCAAATTTGTTGTATAACATGATGTTTTGGTGCATAATTTCTAAAATCATAACCTAGTTTGATGTTTAATAGGCTTTTCCTTAATCCCGCATTATTATCAAACATATTCACTTATCCAACGTTCTGCCGGCCCGTTCATGTTTGATAAGTGAGACTCTACTGTATTTAATTTGTTCATTAGAGTTCCCGATAAAAAACAATTCTGTATTGAGCTGAGTTTTTGTTCTGTAAAAATATTGCATCAATGTCTGATTCATTTCCCAATACAGTAGAATCTCGCTTATTCAACCTTCACTTATCCAAGGTTCTGTATTATCCAACGCAGTCCGCCTTTTAGTAGTCGGTGTTTTTGTAGTCAGTGTTTTCAATACATTGCAATGTTTTGGTGCTAAATTTGTAAATACAGTAATTACTACATAACGTTACCGTGTATTGAACAGCTTTTTCTGTTGATGTGTAAAACATGATGTTTTGGTGCTTAATTTGTAAAATTATAATGTAATTTGATGTTTAATAAGACTTTTCCTTAATCCTTCCTTATTATCCAACATTTTTGCTTATCCAATGTTCTGCCAACCTGTTTATGTTGGATACGCGAGACTCTACTGTATTACGCTTCCTTTTCATTTGTGTATCACATATGTGGGGGGCGGGAGTATTTTACCACTGGCCTTTTGACATCTCCCTTTTGACATCGTCCTTCTAGGCACTGCCGAGAAGTGCCTTTAAGGCTCCGTAAGGCCCCTTCTACACTGCCATATAAAATCCACATTATCTGCTTTGAACTGGATTATCTGGCAGAGTAGACTCATATAATTCAATTCAAAGCAGATAAAGTGGATTATCTTATTTGATAATTGGATTATGTGGCAGTGTAGAAGGGGCCTAAGAAGTGGGGTTTGGAGAACTGAGTGGTTATGATTTGTAGGTTGGGAACTGCATGATTCCTCAAGTGTTGTGGAACTGCAATTCCCAATATCCTTCATCAGTGACCATGTTGGCCAGGGCTGGTGGGAACTAAATGGCAATTACTTTCATGGGACCACACAAAGTATTTAATACTTTCCTTCTCTAATTCAAAACCTATGGCGCATTGGCTTTCTGAGCATTTGGTTTTCTCTGTATTTTACAGGATGGGGGTTATGGAGGCAGAGAACTGAGAGGACCTGTGTGTATACCGAGCATTTCTGGCACCAGGGATCAATCTATGGATCTGGTAAGGAGGCATTTGGTGAGATGTGAGACATCTCTTTACAGAAGGGCAGCCATCGTTGGATGGATTACGTCAGCTGAGGAAGTTAATGACTCCTAGCATCCCTCGTCATTGTGTATTCTGGCTTGATTTTCAGGGAACCACTTTCTGCTTTAGGCTATCTAAAATATCCAAATGTTCTCCACACCTTTAATATAAATGAACATTAAGTTCTTAAGTTCTTACTTATTATTTATTTATTTACAGTATTTATATTCCACCCTTTTCACCCCAAAGGGAACTCAGGGCGGATTACAATGCACATATATATGGCAAACATTCAATGCCATAGACATGCAACATATAGACAGACACAGAGGCAATTTAACATTTTCCAGCTTCCGGCTTCATGAGGGCACGCTCGATTCTGACCATAGGGGAGCTGCCGCTTCATCATCCACTTGTTACACTGAGTCCTTGATGGTAGTACTTCCTCATTCCTTTCCGTACGCTGCTGGCAGTTTTTATGGAGCCGTAAATTAGTTAAATTAGCCTCCCCACATAAAGCAGTACCTAGACTTTTATGCTTAACAGATGCAACTGTTTTTTGAGCTGGTTAGGTTGGCAGAGAGCTAGGCTATTTGCAGTCAGGAGCTCAATCTGACCCGGATTCGGACAGTCGTAACTTATTGCAGCAGGCTACTAACCAGCTGCGCCACAACCCAGCCACTTCAGTTCACTGTCCCAGGAGGGACATGTGTGAAGACTTTTAGAATGTATAACAAGGGTACCTTCATATAAGAGGAAAATGAAGTTGCTGGACAATGCCTCTCTATTGGCAGTGCTAGGTGTTCTCTATTGGAATGCACCTCAAAGAAGAGAGTTAACAATGAGCTCTTTAAAATGGAGAGCCAGCACAATGTAATGGCTTGAGTGTTGAACTATGGCTCTGGAGACCAGGGTTTGAATTCCCACTCAACCACACACTGGGTGACCTTAGGGAAGGCATCTCTCTCAGCCTCAGAGGAAGGCAAAGGTTAAATGCTCTCTGAACAAATGTTGTCAAGAAAGTCTTGTGACAGGGTTGCCATACATTGGAAACAGCTTGAAGGCACAAACCAAGAGCGACAACAGAGCCACTCCTTTATTAGTTGTATGCTTGTTTATGTATTCGTGGGCTGCTGGATTATGATGCTGTGTTTGGATATGGCAAAACCAAATAGAAAGTGGCAATGGGACAACTTCTAGAAATGCAAGCTTTACTACTGGGCAGGACTCTGCATTGAGTTATTAAGTTATTCAGTTAAAGTGATGATAATGTTCATTCTGCACTGTAAATTAATTTTGCATTAATTCTACACTGTAAACACATCCTTAAACAATAAACAAAATGGCAATTAATTTCCAAAGGGGTATTTTGAGTTGAGTGTAAACATGGTGAGATCTGATGGGGTCCAGCTCTAATGACACTAGGGCAGCTGAAGTTGTATTATTATTATTACAACTTATTAATAATAATAATCATAATAATAATTTATTTTTATACCCCGCCTCCATCTCCCTGAAGGGACTCAGGACGGCTTACATGGGGCCAAGCCCGGATAAAACAGCAAAGCAAAATAAAATAACATCAAAAAATACAAATGCAGGCATTAAAATGTAACACTCCGAACATAGTAAAAGCATAAAATGATAATCATAGTAAAAACATGGATTTGGCACCCAAGTAGAGGGGGTAAAACGAACTGGGCAAAGTGCAACGGGTGAATATTGTAACACGAGGTAGTTGATTAAATGCTACCGTTAATGGGAGAGCAACTTGGGGTGGGGTGGACCCTGTGACTATAACAAACTAAAAGGGCAAAATAAAGAGCAACAGATGAGGAAATGGTTGTAGGTACATGGTCTATCATGGGGATGTTATTAAGTTTATAAACCCATGCTTCTCCTAATGTGAACTTTTGCCTCTGTGTATTTTAATTTTTGTAGATCACTTTGAATGCAAAGACTAAAAAACAATTGAGAAATGAATGAATAGCAACTCTCCTAAAACCTGGAGTCAGGATTGCATTGTTAGTGTGTTGCACTGTGACATATTTTACTTGTAAGGGTTTAAGTAAAGCACTTCTACTTCTGACACATGCATTTATTTTGTCCTTCTCTTGTTTGTGTTACACAGGACACCACTGAAACAAGACTGTGTCAATATGCCAAGTGCTTTCAAAATCTGGCACAAACAGTCAAGGAGAATCCTGACATATCCCAAACTAGCTTTGACTTTTGCCAGAAGTACCTCAACCAGCTGATAAACGCCACTAAGAAAATGAAGGTAAAGGAACTACACATTCATATAATTTTTTACCTGTAGCTTTTTTGCAGCTAAGGGCCCTTCCACACAGCCATATAACCCAGGCTGCTTCCACACAGGCCTTTAACTCGCGCCCAACTGGGTTCAAGTTCCCACACCACCCCCCAAAACCTGTGCTTTCCTCGGGGAGAGGGTGTCTAGACACCAAACAAAACGCCCCAGAAAAGGGCTAAAAATAAAAAATTACTCACCTGGCCAATTTTCCTCCTCACCCCCTCCTGAAAAACCCGAGACAGAACTGTGGCAAAACTAGGGCTTGCCAGGAGATATTTTGGCTTGCTGCTGGAAGGCATAAATGGGAATGAATCAGGTTGTGTTCCAGTCGGTGTGCACTGTGAAACTTTTCATATTCTGTCCACAAAACAATTTAGGCAAATCAGTGCAAACTGGCTGAATGACATCCCATCCTGGTATAGAAGTAGATCAAACCCACCGCAATCAGGCTACCAATGTATTTTTCTGTCATTAGCACAGAATGGGTTTGTTGTGGGGAAGTGGAAGACTTGCAATGGATTGAGCATAGCTTTAATGCTGGTTTTCCACCTTTATGCAGTAAAATCTTGACTCATTGAGGCCCTATCCTAAGGTTTTTGTAACAAATGTTTTCAGTGGGCATTTGATGTTGCCTTCATCACAGGTTGAGAGAGTATGACTTGTGTAAGGTTAACCAATGGGTTTCTATGGCCAAGCAATCATCTGATCCCTAGTTTTCCAGAATCCCAGTCAAAGCATGAAAAGAACATAATTGGCATGTGAAGGAATATAAATAAATTTATTTTCTACTTTATTTATTTGAGACATTACCCACTGAAATCTTGAATATGTGGGATTGTATTTACCTTCTCTTCTTATCTTTGTTTTCTTTTCTAGAAACAGCCTCCAGCCTTATGTATGACTCACTGTAGAATCTCCTGGTCCAACGCTTCAAACTGGGAGGAAATCACCAAAGGACCCCGTCTAACCCAGGAGTTGCTGACCTATCTGGAGGGGCTTCCAGTTCCATGCAGTAGAGGAAACTAAAAGGCGTGTAGATGCATAAATACAGACCTGTAGAGGAGATTGTTGCTTCTGAGTATTTATATAAAGTTTTCACCGTATGTATGGTTGGTATTTCTTTCAAATGAAAGATGGGAAAGGATTGTTGCAGTGTAGGGACAGTATGTCTGTGTCTAGGAGATGCTCTCAGCCCAAATACCTCAGTCTGCAAAAGTTGGCTTCTCACAGTGCAATCCTATATGTGTTTACTCAGAAGCGCTTCTAAATAAATGGACAAAGGGTTGAGCCGTAGAACATGGATCCTACTGGCAGTGCCAACAAGGGATGATCCCTTGAATCAATGGGATTTACCCAAGTCTTTGCTCAAAATTCTACATTTGATTCAGTGGATCCTCTCAATAGAATCTATGGTTTAAGAGTGCATCTCTCTATGTGACAAATGCACAAGGCACATATATGCACTCCTAGAAGAAGTGTGTGTGTGCGTGTATGCATACATATGTAGGTATGAGTGGCCTGATACAGAATGAAGCCAATGTTTCAGTGCAATGCATTCACAAGAAATGTACCTTTAAGACAGTGTCCAGCACTTAAAAGGATAAAAGCCATTTGATTTATATTATCTGGTCAACCTATTTATATATTAATGTTAATATTATTGTTATTAATAATATCTGTGTTGTTTATTCATTCACTGTGATCACAACTACTCCCCTTTGGAGAGTGAAAATATTTTAAATAAAAGCAGACTCTTTTCTACATCTCTGGTTGTAATATATTTCTAAAAAGTATTGAGATTTTTCAAGGCTGGTCTGTGTATTCATGTCGATAATATGCCCATCTCTCGCCTAACTAGTTGCCTACAAATCATACCAATTACGTTGCCAGTACTGATTTCACCATGAATTTCCACAACAAGCTTAAAGAGCCACAACCTGTGCTTGAATATCAAATGTTCTATTGCTTATAAAATTGCACCCATTTAACTAATAATTTGAAACTTTGCCTTCATGATCTGCAAAATGAGGTCTACAACTGCTCAAACATTGAAGAAGGCAAAGCCCCCTCCTTGATTTCCAAAATAAAGCAGTACATTTAAGTCTGCCATTTCTGGACTATCCCATGTCCCAAGATTTCAAGGAACAAAGCCTGCTACTTAAGGATGATTGTAACAGATCTTGCCTACCTTACAGGGTTGGTCTGTCTTGCAGGGCTGATATGCGACTATTTTCAGGCCTTGCTGATGAGCCTGGTAAAGCAAGGGGGAGGAGCTACAGGCAGCTCCATCTTGGGAAGAGTAAGCCTGATTGGTTGTTGGAAAACGGAGGGAGTTGCCGAACAACTGGAGATGGGCGGAGCCAAAGTGACAGTTGGAGCTATTCAGCTAGATAATTTTCTTCAGGGAGTTAGGGAGAGAGTTAGTTGGTCTGTTAGTGAGGAGTTAGGTAGCCAGTCAGTATTGGGAGATAGTGTCAGTTAGGTTTTCAGAGTCAGTGAGTGTTAGTATCAGCTAAAGCTGGGAACTGTGTTCTTGTGAAGCCCCTTTGAGGAAGAGAGTTAGTAAAGTAATTTATCCATTGTGTAGGAAGGGATGAATACTAGAATAGCCTCTAGAGAAATAGAGTGCTGAGAACAGTGTCTCTGTGAAGGGAGGGCTGTGGTGTGTTCTACAAGGAAAACTCTGTCTCATCCTTTAATGAACTTAAGTCAAGATACCTATCTCTGTGTTTAAGCAACCATTCTGTTATTGTTCCTGAAACCATTACGCATCTTTACTGTTTAAGAACAAATAAACAACAACTTCTTGTTTTTCCTCACATAAAGTGTCTCGTGTGACTCTCTAAATATCCTAACACAGTAGGCTCCTGAATATAACTTTGTTGGCAGTGTTAGTAGTGGTGACGAATTCGAATACTCCATTTATTGGTGACAGTGGTGATATGTCTAACACATGTCAAATCTTCTATATTTTGGTGGCAGCTGAATGCAATCTTCTGCAATGATCTTTTGTGATATCACAGGGGGAAGGCCTTTATGATGTTCCAAATATGATGTCATAGAGAGCATCCTCTACTAATGTCATAGGTACGACACATTAAGCATCAACCACAGTCCCCTTCCACATAGTTGAATAAAATCCCACATTATCTGCTTTGAACTGGAATATATGGGAGTGTGGACTCAGATAACCCAGTTCAAAGCAGATATTGTGAGCTTTTCTGCCTTGATGTGCTGGGTTATAGGGCTGTGTGGAAGTGCCCTCAGTTACAAAGAATATGCCATTTAAATAGAAAAGGTCAAATCTAACAAATTGGCAAAACAGAGTTCTCAAGGTGGTCTTCTCACTATGAGATTCTTCCTCCTTACCCTGAAGACTGAAGAAGAGAGTCCAAGCTCTGAGGCTGGACCTGGTAAACCAAAGTTTGACACAGATTTTAAGAAGCAAAAGATCTCTATGCAATCAAACCAAAGACTTGTATATTCTGTTCACAACCCAATGCCTACATGAAGCTCATAAGCAAGATATGAAGACAACGGCAATATCCCTTTGCTGCAAACTAGTATTTGCAGGGGTTTCTGATAGTGGAGAGAATTTATACCCACAGATAGTTTTTCCGCTTCATTTCACCCATTGCTTGGGAAACCTAGGCTGTCTTTGATTAGTAGTAGTAGGTCATAGGGGCTTTTTTGTGAGGAGGGTCAAAACTTTCTTTTTTCTCACCTCAAGCAAACCTCACACAATACAATGATTACTCAAAGAGCCAATATAGACATACTTTATTCTTCCCAAAGGCAGAGGACTCTGAAAAGGCTGAACTTATACAGGTTGTTATAGCAGTAACATAGGAAAAGGACAAGCAGTACTTGAGAGACATGGTCTCCTTTTTAAAAAATTACCTATTTCTTACATGGCATCAATGAGAAAATGTGGGTCTCTTCTAGGATGGCAGCTGCAAAGGTCAAATAAATTGCAAAAATGTGGCAAAGAGTAATGAACCCAACTTAGAGTAAGAAACAATGAAAGGATAAAAAAGAGAGAGGGAGAGAAAGTGGGTAAAAGAATAGTGTAAAGAGATTTTTTTTATCATGCCAGAAGCAACTTGAGAACAGACTGCATGTTACTTCTGGTGTGAGAGAATTGGCTGTCTACAGAGACGTTGCCCAGGGGACGCCCGGATGTGTTGCTGGGAGGCTTCTCTCATGTCCCCGCAAGCTAGAGCTGATTGATGGGAGCTCACCCCAACCTTCAGGTCAGCAACCCAACCTTTAAGTCAGCAGTTCAGCCAGCACAAGGCGCCACCTTGTGTAAAGAGATAAAGAGGAAGGAAGAACTGAAGGGTCCATTGTCTGAATTGACCACTGCATAAAGCTCAATGCATACAAAATATAGTCTGAGTATGGAGGGTTTCTAAACCCCACTGCTGGAAGGCAGGATACAGCAAGAATGAAAACATTACTGTGGATCAGTAATGCGTCCTAGGAAGAGTGGAGCTTTTCCATCCCTTGATACAGCGAACAAGAAGGGCTGCTGGACTTCAAAGAAATTGGCAGAACGTGCCAAGGAGACGCTTGTGGCAGCAGCAGCCTCCACCCCTTCTTCACTGATTTGCACCACAGCCTTGTGTTGGGCGCTGGAGATGGCCAAGTCTTTGTCTGGAGAGATCCCACACAGATTGGCATCAAAGAAGAATCCATAATCTGAAAGAGAAGGTTGAGTTGAATGCACAAAGGTTAGCTTGGTTGCAATTTGAACTCTCCTTTGAGCTCTTCTTTTTCAAATTATCAAAAATGGCAGCAAGGGTAAGGGAGAAACCAGAACTCTGTGAAACTACTTTGTAGTATCAGCCTGCAAATGTGTGCCCAGGCTGCTTCAACACTAGAGCTGTATAGTGTCATATCAAACCCAGATTATCTCCTTCGAAGTGGATTATATGGCAGTGTTGACTCATATAATCCAGTTCAAATCAGATAATTTGGATTCTTTGCTTTGATAATCTGAATGATATGCCATTATAAAAGGGGCCCCAATAAAGCACTGATTTGGCTTGAGTGGTTGACAGTGGGATTAACAAGGAAATCTGACAAAGCATTGACAATAGTATCCTAGTAACTCTCAATACCTTTCTCATGTCAGAGAGCCTCTGTACAGTTTATATTCAAATAAAGCCTATTTTACAACGGTTCTTAGCACCACTAATTAAGAACTCCCTCTTTGTGTTAATTGCTTCCCATATAGTATGATTGGGGCCCCTTCCACACAATTGTATTAAATTCACATTTAATTGGATTATATGGCAGTATGGACTCAGGCCCCTTCCACACAGTTGAATAAAATCCCACATTATTTGCTTTGAAGTGGAATATATGGCAATGTCGACTCAGATAACCCAGTTCAAAGCAGATATTGTGGGATTTTCTGCCTTGATATTCTGGGTTATATGGCTGTGTGGAAGACCCCTGAGGCCCCTTCTATACTGCCATATAAAATCCAGATTATTTGCTGTGAACTGGATTATATGGCAGTGTAGAAGGGACCTGAGTCTACACTGCCATACAGTCCAGTTCAAGGCAGATATGTGGATTCTATATGGCAGTGTAGAAGGGGCCTGTGTTAGTCTGAATGATCAGTATGCAAAGGAAACATATCAACACTTTTAAAACTAATTGAGAAAAAGAAATCGTAGTGTATGCTTTTGTAGACTTAGGATGAGAAATAGAGCAGTATCTTTATAATAAGAATAAAAGAGAAGTAATAATGGGAGAAATAATACACCTACATGTAAAATGAATGCAGTTTGATACTAGCCATGGCTCAATGCTATGTATTCATGAGAATTGTAGTTTTATCACATCTTTAGCTTTCTTTGCCAAAGAGTGTTGGTGCCTCACCGATCTCCAGATCTCAGTATTCCCTAGCATTGAGTCATGGCAGCTAAAGTGGAGTCACACTGCATTAATTCTAAAATGTTTGTTGTTTATTTGTTCAGTCGCTTCCGACTCTTCATGATCTCATAGACAAGCCCACGCTAGAGCTCCCTGTAGATGAATTATTTTCCCATTATTACTTCTCATTTATTTTTATTATAAAGACACTGCTCTATTTCCCAAACACACAGCAGTTCAAAAGGAAGAGAAGTTGTCTAGCCTTCAAACTGGTATAAGAATACCACACCTCAATAGCCAGTTTCCCATGAACACTGGATAGCAACTGAATTCTAAAAAGTTGCCTTTTTAAAACTGCAACTCTTAAAATTCTGGTGGATTCTAGAAATTATAGTCCAAAATGTAACTTTTCTACTGGGCCTACTGGTTGGGGTACTCAACTAAATAGAATATAATATCTATATCTTCATCACTAATTGACATTTGTTCTTTAAAACAAAGCAGGAAAATTGTTTCCATTGCATCTACCACGTTTATTCTTCTTACCCATTCTCCCAATTATTTCTGTGAGGTCCTGGGAAGAGTCCACCTTGAACTTGGGGAGAGACACAATAGTGGGCTTGAAATGGATGCTCTCCAGCTTGGCCATCACTGACTTGAAGACGTCTGCACTGAGACGCTCCTCCACTTCTGAGAGGCTCTGAGACAGGGATCGAGGCACAATGATCACCAGACTCATGTTGTGGAACATCTGAAATCGGCCCACCTGAAAAAGCAAAACAACACATCAACTGATAGTCCCTCTTCCATGTTCCCATGGACCTTGCTTCAGATGAGCATTGCTTCATCCCTTTTCAATGGATGTCCATTGCATCATCATTATTTATTTATTTATTTATTTATTTCGTGTCAAAAGCATTGCACAATAAATAAGTTTAAAAGTGATAAAATAAATAAATCACAAACAGCTAAATAGTTTTGGACCAAAAGCAGGCAACAGCAATCGCATTATTATTATTATTATTATTATTATTATTATTATTATTATTATTATTATTATTATTACAATATTATTATTATTAAAATGGCACAGGGAGTAAGAGCAAAATAGAGTTACAGTTGGCTTTCCACATTCTCCGGTTTGGGATTCGTGGATTTGATTATTTGCAGGTTTGTCACCCCCCTCCAGGCTCCTGAGGCCAGCTTTGTTTTTTTGCAAGCACCCACCTGCAGAATTTAGTGGGATGTGTCTTGGCCCCAAACACAGGTTCAATAAAGGGAAGGAGAAAGATGTATGAGAGAGAATGATTGTTCAAAGCATTTGCTGTTCCTCTCCTTCTTCCAAAGCAGCAAGTGGAGGCAATGCAGCAATGAGACCCTTTGCCAACTGTCTCTGGCAGCCAGATGATATCTAAGCTAGAGTTGGTTTGCAACGGGGCTTGGAAAAAGTGGAGGAACAGCATGTCCCCTGGACAGCTTTGCAAAGAAGTCCTACCCTGTCCTCAAAGATATTTCTGGTTTCCCCACTTTTGAAGGTTTCTTGTGCCCCTAACCCTGCAAATGTGGAGGGCTGACTGTATTAGCTTGACAAGATGCACTAGGAAACCATAGAATATATTTTGATGAAAGAAAGCAAAATTATCTAGGGCTTCTTAAACTTGAGACGTCTAAATGTTCTTGACTTTGGGTTGTTATGAGTTTTCTGGGCTGTATGATCATGTTCCAGATGCATTCTCTCCTGATGTTTCATCCACACCTATGGCAGGCAACCTCTGAGGATGCTTGCCATAGATGTGGGTGAAATGTCAGGAGAGAATGCTTCTGGAACATGGCCATACAGCCCAGAAAACTCACAGCAACTCAGTGATTCCGGCCATGAAAGTCTTCGACAACACGTTCTTCACTTTGTTCTTTACCACTGGCTATCTGGTTAACCAAAGGTTGAGAACAACCTCTACAGGCATTACACCTTTCATTAGTAGGGACCTGATCTGTGCCACTAAACCATCAAAGTATAGCATAGTTATAATGGAGAGAATAATGGAGAGAATGTTAAAAAAAAGGGATATCTTAAACTATCAGCAGTTAAGAGCATACCCATCCTGAACTTTTAATTCAATGTAAAGAAAGCTGGAAACTTTATGTGATAGTTGTGCAGTATGTCAACAGAGTAAGACGCCTGTCGGGCGCCCTAGGGGATTATTGTCTTCACTGCCCGTTCCTGAAAGACCCTGGCAAATTATTTCTATGGATTTCATTTCTGATTTACCTAGGTCTGGGGGTTACACGTGTATCTGGGTGGTGGTAGATTTGTTTTCTAAAATGGCTCATTTTATACCTTGTTCAACGATTCCGGCGGCTCCTACATTGGCTTTACTTTTTACTAAGCATGTTTTCCGTTTGCATGGGGCTCCTGAGATTATTGTGTCTGATCGGGCTCCTCAGTTCGTATCTCGTTTTTGGAAGCATTTCCACGAGTGTTTGGGAACCAAGTTGAATGTGTCCTCTGCTTTCCATCCGCAAACGGATGGACAATCTGAGAGAGTTAATGGACTGTTGGAGCAGTATTTGCGCTGCTTTTGTCTGGAACAACCTGGTGATTGGGTGAAGTGGTTGTCGGTAGCCGAGTTCGCTTATAATAACGCTACGCATACGTCCAGTCGACACACACCATTTGAGTTGACTTATGGTTTTCATCCGCGGGGGGAGTGGCACCGTCAACCAATGTGGTTTCTTCTGATCCTGTATATCGCTCATCTGAAATGGCTGCCTTGCATGATATCGCTCGTAAGTTGTTGTTGGAAGCCAAGGCAGCTCAGAAAACTCAAGCAGATCGACATAGGCAAGCAGGAGAGGAGTTAGAAGAGGGGGATCTGGTTTGGTTATCCTCTAAGTATATAAAACATTCTGGGGGAAAGTTTGGACCACGGTATTTAGGGCCCTTCCCTATTGTTAAAAAGATCTCTTCTGTGGCGTTTAGATTACAGTTGCCGTCCTCTCTTAAGGTCCATCCTGTATTCCATCGCTCTTTGTTAAAGTTGGATACTTCTGGGCAACGGGCTACTGTAGCCGCGGAGGTCTCTGCGGTGTCTCCACCTTTGGAGGGTGGGGCCTTTGTGAGGGGGGATAGTGTTATGGTTGAGCCTTCGGGCTCTGATAATAGAAGAAGGGGGTATAAGACTTCTCGAGAGTCAGACTCTTTCGAGGAGCGTGAACGAAAACGGCTCTGGGATTTGTTTACAGACCCGACAGATGAGGACTCATTTGAGGGTTTTTCTGAGGGTTTGGAGGAAGAGATGGCCAGCTCGGAGGAGGATGACATGGAATGGACTCGTGTGAGGGAGGATTTGGGTGTTGGGGAAACAGGCAATGAAAGCATGGGAGGTGAGTGGCGGGTTGCAGGATCAGACCCATGGACTGGCTGGAGGGATGGAGCGGGATCCACAGCTGGGGATGCTGTGGGGCGTAGTCAAAGGTGCTTTAGCTCTGATGAGGATGATGAGTTTGGGGCGCCTGGAATTGGGATGGCAGCTGACAGCGATGATGAGCTTAAACTGGGATAAATTGGGGTTTGGGATCAATGTCTAATTGCGTTGGGCAAGGTAATCTGGATGGACGCTTGGGCTTTTGTTGGGGAACTTCCTGAAGACGGGTGTGATTCGTTGCTGGATACGTAAGTTTACCAAGGACACTGGGCATCGACGGCGGGAGGAACTGTGCGGGGTTTTTCTCTGTGCAACTTGTGTTTAATCTCAATAGCTTGGACCTCTGTCGTCTTTTTGACGGGCAATACCTACTCACACTGGATTGACGCTGGACTGACTGACTTCGATTCTGGATTATCCCTTCTGCTGCTTATCGGTGAGACCTTTGGATTCCTAGACGGCTACGTTTGGCTATTGACCTCTGGACCGGATTGGGACCCTGCTGACTGCCGTTTCCCTGACTGCTGAGCCTCGAACTGGATATCGTTGGCTGTTGAACCTTGAATTGAATCCTGACTACGACCACATTTTCCTTCGCTGCAGGGAGGAATAAACAAGCCTGGTTTAGTCTCCTGCTGTTTCTGAGTAGCAGAGAGGAATCTGCTACCAGTCTGTTGTTTACATTCTGACTCCTGTTGATCCTCCTTTGTTTGCATTGTTTGCCAGGCTGAAGTAAGCACTTTTGATTTAATCCGGATTATACTTCTGTTTAACCCGGTTTTTCCCTTTGAGTTGTTTAAGCTCAATCTGAGTTGTTTTTTGTTACCTATCACACTGAAGTCAAGTGTTTGCCCTGTTTTTTGTCTCCTACGGGCATTTTTAGTTCTGTAATCTCAATAAACTGAGTTTTGCTTTACTCACTGGCGTTCTGTCTCTGACACTTTAGCTTCATAAGGGTGCCAACTTGATTTTTATGCCTTTCATACAAAATTATAATTCCCAGGGCTGGATGAAAGTCCCACCATTGATGCAAGTGAGTCATGCTTTTATGTTCTTCTTACACTGGCTGGAATGGAGCCCCCGATGGCGCAATGGGTTAAACCCTTGTGCTAGCAGGACTGCTGACCTGAAGGTTGGGTTGCTGACCTGAAGGTTGCTGGTTCAAATCCGGAGAGAGCACGGATGAGCTCCCTCTATCAGCTCCAGCTCCATGCTGGGACATGAGAGAAGCCTCCCACAAGAAAGGTAAAACATCAAAACATCTGGGAGTTCCCTGAGCAACCTCCTTGCAGACAGCCAATTCTCTCATACCAGAAGCGACCTGCAGTTTCTCAACTCGTTCCTGACACACACACACACACACACACACACACATACACAAACACAAACTGGCTGGAATCCTGTAGGATGATCCCAATTAAAGTAGATTCATGAAAGCAGTTGTTGAATGGTAGGTAATTATGGATTCAATGGCCCTATTCTAAACCACTGCTTCTGAAACTGTGCATCCCAACCCCAAAATTGGTCATCTTTTTAAAAATTATTTTTTATTAATTTATCAATCAAAATGTATAAGTTTACATTTTCCTCATTTTACAATATCTTAAATGTATCATGTTGTATACAATCCCACAGTAAAATAAAACAACAAGAACATCTTTAAACATATTTCTTATCAGTTTTTTAACTTTTCCATTACAACTTTATTGGTCCTCTTAACTAAATGTTGAGGTCCTGAAAAAATTGGCAACAGTAAAGGATTTCTGAATGCCACCCATTTACACAAATCTGTTAGCAACAAGATGCAGTTCTTACAGTGGACTCAGCTGTACTGTACTTCATAAAAAGGAAAATCAGCCAGTTTAGCAAGACTTGCAAATGCTGATTATCAGTAAACCTTTAGTTTTCATACCTACTTTATTTAGCTATATACCAAGGATCATGTAAAAATGTATTGGGCAGAAAAGGGTCACAAATGGAAAAATTTTAAGAAGCCCTATTCTAAACAACAGAATTTAAGTCACAGTTTTCTTTGCTATTGCAATCCACTTCTACCAATTTCCTGCCTTCTGAAATGTATGGAACAGTGATAATGGGTGGAAAAGAGAGCCCTCTCCCCACTACAGGTATTACCTTCGCCTGCAGATACGGGTCAAAGAAAGAAGCCACTGGATATTTCTTGCTTGTCAACATGGGAACTTTGATGGGAGGAAGACCTGGCCGGTAGAATTCTTCCTCCTTAGTATTTTTCAGTTTAAATAAAGTCTTCCATTTGGCTGGAAAAGAGAAAAATTTGGATCAAGGTTATTTATTTGAATCAGGGGTGCTCCTGACACATAGAGTCCTTTCTACATTGATGATTCAGATGATCTGCTTTGAACTGGATTATATGGCAGTGTAGACTCATATGATCTTTATAGATCGCTTTATAGATCGATGGCCTTGACCGTCACTGTTATTTTAACTGAAATTGCTGTATTTTGGCTATAATGTATTATTTGCTCTATTGTATTGTATGTTGTTTTGTATTTATGCTAGAAACCGCCCTGAGTCCCTTTGGGGAGATAGAGCGGTATATAAATAAAGTTTTATATTATTATTATTATTATTATTATTATTATTATTATTATTATTATTATTATATAATCCAGTTCAAAGAAGATAATGGGGATTATCTGCTTTGATAATATGGATTATATGGAGTGTATAAGGGGCGTAACAAGTATATTTGGGGAACATTTTTCAGAGAAAACAATTTTTCTCACATCCCTGTAAGTAAGCATATTGTACAAGCAGAACTGGCATTTGGAACTTCAGCTTACTTTTAGAAGTGAAAAAATACCAGTTCTGGTTGTCCAAAATGGTAGCTGCAGCAGAGTGAAGTAGCCCACCATAGTTTCAGAGGGAATTTGTCTTTCAGTTCCTAACATTTTTGGCATTAATAAAAGGAATAATTTATTTTGCTCAAATATTTCAGAATGCCACTCGCAGTGTCACTTATGAGTTGACATTATCCTTCACTTGTTGGGAAAGAGGCACACCCTTGGAGGTGCGGTAGCTTGATGAGTGGCCTTGGTTATCTTCCTTCATCTTCGATGGCAACAAATGCTGTTCTCCCAATATTTATTTGAGACCATGACTTTGGACAAAGGGCAGCACACAATGTGATTCTTGGAGTCATTTCTAAATCTGCACTCTTGACAGCTGTCCAGAGCACTGAAAGGAAATTTGGAGGCCTGATTCGTTATCCAATAATCTACTTCAACGGGTATGTTCCTGGTGCAAACCAGATTCCTCTGTTCTTTGATAATCTATTCAGCTATAGTGTTTATAATGGGATGCTACTCCAATGACATATTTGATATAACTTGAGAATTTCAGAGAGGACAGGGAGCTCCGAGAAGCAGTCATGAACTAGAAAAGAAGCTATGAGTCTTGAGAGTTGCCAAGCTGAAGAAAAGAGGGGTATCTGGAAATTATCTGGGAACAGCAGCATCACCACCGAGGTTCAGGGAATTTGAACCACACTGGGTAATACTCTCAGAAGGGGTGACAACAAAATATCTATAAAATTTTTGGACAGAATTTCAACAGAAATGTCTTAAAGGCAGTCCCCGAGTTACAAATATCTGACTTATAGTTAAGAACAGAGGTGAGACAATAGGAAGTAGGAGCAATCTATCCCTAAGAAGGGAAATTCACTCCTGGAAGAGTTGCCATGGGGAAAAGGTTTCTCCACTGAAGTTTTCTCACCAATCCTTGTTTCTACAACAAGCTAAATTTTTCAAAATCCAATAATTACATGGACAGAAAGTGTGGTGAAATCTTCTGAATAGGAGCACAGACAGCAAAACAAATGTCACAGCGGTGTTAGCCCTTCCCTATGTTATCCAAAGCTTTAAAAATATACATTTTGGTTGGAGTTACACTTTAAAAATGTACCTGTTCTGACTTAAACACAAATTCAACTTAAGAACAAACCTACTGAACCTATCTTGTTCGTAAATTGGGGACTGCCTGTATTTTAAATAAAAATATCCCTGCAGATATATATATAAAACCATAAAAACATATTTTGTAAGCTCATCATACATTTACTGTATGAATCCACTGTATATTAATATACTTCTAACGCCTTTTAATGTCCATGTGCAGAGATGTCATTATTGCCCAATTAAAATAGAACACTGAATCACATGATTTCACCTGCATGTACTACATGTACGTACTGTTGTTTTAATTCCCACTAGTTTTTTTATAGTACCCCATTTTGTCAAATATTATCGTATGGTCTGGTACAGGTTCAGATCCATGGGTGTGATACCATGAGTGACACCACTTTTGGGAAGCACATGTTTTATTACTTGAGTGTCCAAAGATATGAAAGCCATAGGTGAGAGGATGGGTTCAGGTGCTTACTCAGTCTCTGGGTGAGGTTTCTCTCCAGATGGGAGAGCAATCTCTCCAAAGTCACATGGGCCCCATCTACACTGACACAATAATGTGGCTTTGAGACTGAAAACTATGGTGGCCACAAAAGCACACTGCCAATGTGTGCTGCAGTCTGCATTTAAGGGCATACAGTGCATTTTTAAAAGTTGAAGACAAGTCAGAGTTCAGCCAAATGATGAACCGTATAGATGCCAAATTGCCAATGTATCCCAGTGTTGTGTGAAATTGACAATGCAAAATGTGGAACGCATTATAAGCACATGCCCCTGCTGAAGCGCATTATAGGGGTAATTGATTACCTCCACTCCTACTAGTTGCTCTCCCCATTTTTCACTTTGCCTGATTCTGGAGCACTGATGCGCATCTCTTCAGAAATTGAGAAAAACCATAGAGTAGTTTGAGGCAAAGTTCCATGTTTAATGTAATCACCCACCTGGCCTCTAATTAGTTCCAGACCTGTCAATCTAATTGTTTACCTGGTTGAAAGCTGCATTATAATGTCAGTGTTGATATGTCCATGCTGGATGGAGGAGCCACAAAAAACTTCTTACTTACCTTGAAAGTAGATGGCATTGAGAAGTACCATTTGGGCATCTGGTTCCAAGTCCTCCAAGAGCTTCTTGATCTTGTTGCCAGTATGCTTGCTCACCCAGGCATTGATGTCAAGCACAGCCTGATTACTGTTGTTGCTTAGAAGAGACATCTTGGTTTGATAGAATTCCCATGTGAGATTGCGGAATTCACTGTCCAAGTTAAATTCTGTATTTCAGAAATTAAAGGACAGAAGAAGCTGAAAAACTCACTCAAGCTATTTGCCCAGCTTTCAAGGGTTACCTTAACACAGTGGTTCTCAACCAGAGTTCCCCAGATGTTTTGGGCCTACAACTCCCAGAAATCCCAGCCAGTTTACCAGCTGTTAGGATTTCTGGGAAGTGAAGGCCAAAATTATCTGTGGACCCCAGGTTGACAACCACTGCACAGATGTGGCTAACGTAAACAAAGAGGAAGCTATTCCTGCACAGGAAAGCCTTTCCTATCCATTTTTAACCATTCTTAGACTTAAAATATAAAACTATTAATAACCAAATTTATTCAAATAAGAAAAGTTGAATTCAGAATGTGTTTAGAATAAAACTAGTCAACTCATTTAGATTTAAATTAGGCATAGTTTCTTTGTGCCTTTGGATTTTAGTAGGTCTTATCTAAGCTTGATGAAGTTTGAGTCCAATCTAAATGTTGTACTCACAAATTCAAGGATCTCATGGAGGTCTATATGTAACTGTTCTTCAGGAAACTGTTATCCACTGACAAGAGATACTAATTAGGATGATCTTCATGTATCCACATATGTCAAAGTTTCAGCTCTCACAAACCATTTTCATATATTGGTGATTATAAAAATCAAAACTCTTAACCCACAAAATTTTATATCTGAATAAGTCAAGAGACAGCAAATGAAAAAAAATTACTATTTTAATTAATATTCCTTGTGAAAAATTCTGCATTCATACCCTACCCCTCTCCTTCACATTTATTTATTTCCAGTTAGAATTTATATTTAAAAATAAGTATAAGGAGGTTTTAGTTGACCAAACCCAGCAAACTAGGAAACAAACACAAGGGGAAAAATATAAAACACCATAATGATATCTTAAAGTTTTATAATAAAAAAAGAAAAACACAGTGCAATAAAAGTTAATTCAGTCAACATAAAAAAGAATATACAGTACTATAGCAAAAATATGTCAATACAACAGGATAATCACCAGTAAAAGCCATCAGTTAGGGCCCTTCCACACAGCCATATATCCCAGAATATCAAGGCAGATTATCCACAACATCTGCTTTTTACTGGATTATCTGAGTCTACACTGTCATATAATCCAATTCAATGTGGATTTTATGCAGCTGTGCGGAAAGGGCTTTAAAATCTGTTAGCTATGTTTTCAAGGACCTTTAAAATGTTGCACCAGAAGGCACTAACCAAAACATCTGTTGTCGGGGGGGGGGGGGGGGATTCCACCTGGAAGGAAACCACTATTAGGAATGTCTTGTGTTCAACAAGTGAACTGATCTTAAAAGTGACCTAATAAGGTGAGTTCTCATCCTGAAAGTCTGAGGGCCTTTCTACACTGCCATATAATCCAGAATATCCAGGCAAATAATCCACATTATCTGCTTTGAACTGGATTATCTGAGTCTACACTGCCTGATAATCCAGTTCAAAGTGGATAATTTGGATTTTATAAAGCTGTGTAGAAGGCCCCTGAGGCCCTTTCTACCTTGCCATATAATCCAGTTCAAAGCAGATAATCTGGATTTTATATGGCAGTGTTGAAGGGTCCTCAGACCCCTTCAACACTGTTATATAATTCAGATTTTTGAAAGCAAATAATCCACATTATCTACTTTGAACTGATATATGAGTCTATACTGCCTTTTAATCCAGTTCAGAGATAATAATCTGGATGTTATATGGTAGTGTAGAAGGAGCTTGAGATGTTCCTCAGGGCAGACAAGAATGGAATTTCTTTGACTTTAATACAGAGATATTTGGTCTGGTAATGACAACATGCGACTTAACATCTGACAAAGTACCTTATACTTTTTTTGATTAACAGAATTCTAGAGTTGGAAAAGATCCCAAGGACCATCCAGACCCACTCTGCCTTGACTGAAATATGACAAATGGCCACCCAGTCTCTATTTAAAGACGTTCAAAGAAGGAGACTTCACTGCACTCTGAAGTAGTGTGTTCCATTATCAAACAGCTCTTATCATCAGAGAGTTCCTCCTAGGCCCCTTGTACCCTAATGTGGTATTATTACATCCCTTGAGCTTGACATTATATTTCAGAATTATGAGGTGGACATGGAGAAACTGGTTTGAGGATTTCATATATACAGATGAAGGGTGCAGAGAATGTCTTAGGTACCATCCACAGCTACAAGCCAAAATTCAACTCTACTTTATAACTGGATGATGATGTCTGTTATGAAATACACATATCTAGAAATCAGATCTTACCTGAAAAAAATGTTTGTGGGGAATCTTGAGATTGGCAATTTACTCACCTGGTTGGTAAAAAATTGCATTGGCTGAGGTCAAGGCTTCCGATTTGCTGAGTGCTTTCAGTGCTTTGTGGACACACGCAAAGCCTTTAGGATAGAAGAGCAGCTTCTCAAGACGGTCTGTGGTTTCACCACAGGTTCCTGTATAGCAAAGACATGGGTTCACTGAGCATAACTGAGCAGGCCAAAGGATTCAGGAGGGAAGGGCCACCTTTGCTTGTAAAAATCAAGAGAATTCACATTTTGGAACAATAATCCTCACTGTGCATATTTTCCAAGCATCCTCAAATGGAAACCTTGTCATTTGATCCTTCCTCAAGTTCATGTCCTTCAGATGTATTGGGCTACAGTTCCTGCAATTTCTAGGAGTTCTATACAACTGGCAAGAGAATTATGGCTGTCATATCGAAGAGCAGCAGGTTGAGGAAGGCTTATGAGGCTGATATATATTCTGTCCAGAAATAATCAATCAATCAATCAATCAATTAAATGTATTTCTGTTGTCGTCTCCTAGCCCAGAATGGCTCCCAGGGTGATGAATAAATAAAAACAATACAAATAAAACATTTCAAAGTGCATTAAATTACTCTTTCAAAATTCCTAAAGGCAGACCAGAAACAGTCCTTGAATCCAGATTTTAAACAGTTGAAGCAGCCATTTCAAACACTGTCTGTAACACTGTGGAACAGCACTGTTCGGGCTCAAATGAGATGGGAGCAGCCGAACATCCTTGTGGAGGGAGTTTCACAGTCAAAGCACTGCTACAAACAAAGCCCTGTCAAGTGAACCCACCAACCTGACCATACATTAGGACCTTCTCCAAAGATCTCCAATTTCTGACAGCTTCATATGGAAAGGTGTAGTCTTTCACATCCTAACTTTCACATTCTGGATCCAAGTTGTTTAGAATTTGTAAGTCAACACCAGTGACTTGAACATTCCTCAGAAACAAATTGGACAGTTCTTGCAAGATAGATGTTATATGATTTTTAAAATGCACACTGGACACCAGACTAGTTGCTGCATTTCACATTAGCTACACCTTCTAAACACTTTCTCAAAAGTAGTCACATTTAGAACACATTACAATAATCTAAGGGAGCTTCCAGACAGTGCCAAAACACAGGATTAAAAAGAGGGGCAAAAAACCCCAGAACCTCAGAGCAGGTCCCCACAGAGACCCAAGCTTTCTCCCCACACTGTTTTCACTGGCCTCCCTTCTGTGTTTTGGGATAAAATAGAGGTGGACAGGGGACATCCGGCAGAAGTGTGTATGCGCGCTGGTCCATATATGCCCACATGCGCATATCATAAATACAAGTATATTCGCATGTGCGCATATGAGGTTCAGCACATAATAGAGTGAATTAAAAAGCTTCCACCGGATTTCTCCCTTTCCTAATTATTTATTAAAGTTCTGTTTAATATTATACCGTGTGAAATAAAGAGTTTCAGAGAGTTCTAATGACTCTGTTTGTGCTTCCTTTAAATCAGCTGTGCGTCCGTTTGACAGCCCAATCAGCTTATCAGCTGTTTCAGGCTTTTAAAAAGGGACATCAGCTGGAGAAGTCTTCACAGGGGGGAGGGAAGGAAAATTTTTTGGAATGCAGGCTCACACACACATACGAAGATGCACGTCTTTGGGCCAGAAACGGTATAACAGGGGACCTTTTATCCCGTGTTTTCCCTCCTTTGTAGCGATTCAGTGCGCATTTAGCGCTGACATTGTCTAGCCACCCCCCCTTTTTTAAATGGGAATTAACATGTTTAAAGCCCTGTCTGGATGGCCCCTAATCAGGAGCTAAACACTGCGTCCAGTGTAGAAAAAAATAACAACAATAACAAATACGATGGCTGTAAATCTGCAGAAATTATGCACATATCTGACTGCATAGTCTTACCTAGCATGAGGTTGGACAACATCACTGAAATGCTGAAGGGTGAGAAGACAAAATTGGAGGCGCGCTTCTCATTCTGGATGGCAGCTTTGTAGAACTCCACTGCAAACTCAGTGAGAGCCTCAGCCAACTTTGTGTCATCTTCTGGGGTGGGATTAGTACATGTGGCCCATGGGTTACTACGCGGTGGGCATGTGGTAGCTGCTGGTGTTGTGAGAATCGTGGTTGGATCTGCTTGCGTTGATGCTATCACAGGCTTTTCTATAGTGTTCAAACATATTTGTATTAGGAAAAAGTCCCCAAAATCAAGAATTTATTACAAGTGGCTGTGATATCCTTACCTACTTCTTCCTCAGTAGATGTATCGTTCACATAAGCTATTTCCTCCTTCTCACCCTTTTCTTCCTCCTGTCTTTCATTAGTTGCAGCATTCACATGAGCTGTGTCCTCTTCCTCAGGATGCCTTTCTTTTCCTTCATCTGTTGTAATACTCTTTTCACCAGCATTTTCCTTATTAAAAGCCCCCTGTCAAGTACATAGTAATGCTTAACACATATTACAGTCATATATGTATCATGATTCAATAGAGGCTGATGACTTCTGTATCAGCAGGGCAATAACCTCACTCTGCATTTTAGTATACACTTTAAAACTGTCATTCCCAACCTTTGGGCTTCCAGGTGTTTTGGACTTCAACTCCCAGAAATCCCAGCCATCTTACCAGCTGTTAGGAATTGTGGGAGATGAAGTCCAAAACTTCTGGAGAACCAAAGGTTGGGAACCACTGCTTTAAAAGAAGTATCCAGAATACTGAACCTATCTTGGGAAAAGAATTCAGCACAGAAATAGCATCTTTAAAGTGCTATTTAAAGTGCTTTAAAGCATATTCAAAACCCCTTGACACTGAAGTCACCAGTCACTAATGCAAGTATTAAGCTCTGGCTTCTATCCCCTAGCAATAGTAAAAGTGCCCGCTTCTGTGAAACAGCATGCATTGATATCTCTTTGCTTGTACAAGTTGGGAAAACCCTCACACTAAAGGCAAACAAAAGGTTGGAAGCAATAACAAGGTCAATACAAATCTCTCTCCCTGTACAATGTTGACTTTGTTGTTGTTTCCAACATTTTGCTGTCTGAGGTGGAGTAGTAAATAGTTTGCTCAAGGATCATAGTGGTAGGAATCAAGACCAATTGAATGATCATATCTTGGCACTGAGAGCAGAAAGTCCCAAAGTACCTTTTCCCAATCTCATCAATAAAAATGCAATAATTAATCAAAATAATTGGTTCTGTCAGGAAACCATGGCCCTGAGTTTTCATGACCAGGATCTTAGAGATCTCTCACCAGGTCTTCATAAATGGAAATCAATTTGATAGCAAAGAATAAAAAAGCACCTGAGCCTGTAGTGATAGAAGTGTTGCAATGTCTTTTAAAATCCGTCCTCACCAGTAGGGACTCAAATGGCCTCACTAGGTGAGAGAGCCCTTGACTAAAAGACACCTGCTGTCTTTGGGGATGATGAGCGCTTAACCACAGCAGTCTTGCATTCACAATCACTAGAGCAGTGGTTCTCAACTTGGAGTCCCCAGATGTTTTTGGCCTACAACTCCCAGAAATCCCAGTCAGTTTACCAGCTGTTGGGATTTCTGGGAGTTGAAGTCCAAAAACATCTCGGGACCCCAGGCTGAGAACCATTGCTCTATACTCCCCAGGGATACTTTAGAAGCAATGGCAGCTGGTAGCTTTTCCTCTCTGTTGGATTATAAATCTGTTCTAAATTTTAATCCAAAATTTAAGGAAGTATTCAAACTTATTTTTGTGGTGGAGTTCAAGTACCTTGATAGCTTCTGCAAAACTCAACCTAAATCCCAGACTAGAGAGATGGGCCGAAACTAACAAAATGAAGTTCAACAGGGATAAATGCAAGATACTTCACTTCGGCAGAAAAAATGGAATGCAAAGATACAGAATGGGGGACACCTGGCTTGACAGCAGTACGTGTGAAAAAGACCTTGGAGTCCTCGTGGACAACAAGTTAAACATGAGCCAACAATGTGATGCGGCTGCTAAAAAAGCCAACAGGATTTTGGCCTGCATAAATTGGGGTGTAGCATCTAGATCCAGGGAAGTCATGCTCCCCCTCTATTCTGCCTTGGTCAGACCACACCTGGAATACTGTGTCCAATTCTGGGCACTGCAATTGATGGGAGATGTTGACAAGCTGGAATGTTGGCTAATGTTTAAATTTTTATAATTGTGCTTGTCTTTTGCTTATTGTTGTGTTTTATATTGCTATTGTCTTTATTCGGGCTTGGCCCCATGTAAGCCGCCTGAGTCCCCTTTGGGGAGATACAGGCGGGGTATAAAAATAAAGTTGTTGTTGTTGTTGTTGTTGTTGTTGTTGTTGTTGTTGTTGTTGTTATTATTATTATTATTATTATTATTATTATTATTATGTGTCCAGAGGAGTGTGACTAAAATGATCAAGGGTCTGGAGAACAAGCCCTATGAAGAGCGGCTTGAAGAACTAGGCATGTTTAGCCTGCATAAGAGAAGGCTGAGAAGAGACATGATAGCCATGTACAAATACGTGAAGGGAAGTCGTAGGGAGGAGGGAGCAAGCTTGTTTTCTGCTGCCCTGCAGACTAGGACGCGGAACAATGTCTTCAAACTACAGGAAAGGAGATTCCACCTGAACATCAGAAAGAACTTCCTCACTGTGAGGACTGTTCGATAGTGGAACTCTCTCCCCCAGACTGTGGTGGAGGCTCCTTTTTTGGAGGCTTTTAAGCAGAGGCTGGATGGCCATCTCTCGGGGGTGCTTTGAATGCGATTTCCTGCTTCTTGGCAGGGGGTTGGACTGGATGGCCTATGAGGTCTCTTCCAACTCTACTATTCTATGATTCACTGCCCCATTCATAGGGAAGCTACCATCTACTACTTTTTGTAAAGTGTAGGATTACAGAACACAGTAGTCAGTAGACTCCTTGGACCACCCTGCCGGCACATTATCCCAAAAGACTGTGTTCTTGATTTAAAAGCCCTAAAAACTGGGACTGAGCTCCAAAAGAGTGCCTCTTTCTGTATCCTTTGCCCCTATGCATGCAGGCACTGATTATAATGATTTTACAGAACTCCAGCTACTTTGATTTTATTGGATTGCAGGGTGGTATTCATACTTTCTCTCTCTTGTAAACCACTTTGTTCTATTTTATTCATAAAAATGCTACCTCTCTCATTCTTATCCGTTATCATGCCTTCAAGCCACATTACCCAGTTGCAACAAAAATAACAATGAAGCTTGCAGCATTGTAAAGACTAACACATTTAAAAAGACAAACCTTCACAGAATTTGTCCACTTCCTTTACATGAACAGCGTGTTAGTCTTTAAGACAGGGGGAGGCAACAGAAGGAGGTGCATAGGCTAATTTTTTTACCCATAGGATTGACAGGGCTGCATAGCCAGTCAGCCAGTCAAAAAAAAAAGATGGTTAAAAACACAACATAAGTAACCAGAAGACCCCTCCTGGATTTGAAAAAAAAAATGGGTTAATGCCAAAGACTGTAGGTAAATCATTTCTGACTTGATGGCTCTAAGGTGGTCTTGTCATGTTTTTTTTGGGTAGGATTTGTTCAGAGGGGAGTTTGCCTTTGCTTCCTTTTGTAGCTGAGAGAATGTGACTTGCCAAAGGCCATTCAGTGGGTTTCTATGGCTGAGTGGGAATTCAGACTCTGATCTTTTACTGTCCTTCTAGTCCAATATTCAAACCAACGCACTACACTGGCTCTCGTGTAAGTGGATGGCTGGAGCTTACTTAAAAGGTTGATTGCCATTCCTAAAGGTTTCCTGGAAAGGCAACTCACCTGTTTTGGCTAGGAAAAGGGCATCCCAGGGTGCCTGGAATGGTCCAGAGATGCAAGAACAGTTGGGTGGGAGAGATTTCCTATGCAGCTGCATGGCCTTGCTCTCCCTGACCTGCTTTAAACGCATCAAACAAGTGAGGGAACAGCAGCACATGCATCTGTTTGAACCAGCTATATAAATTAAGGAAAAGCTAGCCAAGAGTCCACAAATGTGTATCAATGAGAAACTTAAAAACTGAGCTGAAATCCAGTAATTATTGTATAAGTTTCCAGGGTTGACATTTTCAAATTCCTGCTGCTGAAAGATGATTAAAGTATTTGCACTAGGCCCACAGCTGAAATTGAAACATGATAAATTCAATTTGATTTGGGGCTGAAAATAAAGGTAAATTAATTCCCATTCTAATCTGAATTGTGCATTGTACCTTTACATATGCGTATACATTTTTTATGTAGGAAAACCAACTGTTCTTGCTGTTTTCGTCTGGTTCAGGTATTTTCTCCACATCCTTGATGCAAATGCCATGCAGAAATAAATTTCTGTTAGTAAACTAGGCACTGTTGTTTATCATAAATCAAAAGACATGCTTCCGAAACTGACCATGATTCTACTCTGCGAAGAATAGCTTTACTCACACAGAGTTACATAGTTGTTGCACAACACTTTCTCATTATCGAATTCTGAAGTTGTGTAACTGAATCAACAATCAAATGTGCATCTACTTTGATATGCAAGATGCACATTACACATCTGCATGCCCAGTAGGCAGGTCATAATGACATCGCACCTACAGTTTCACTTCTTTGGCAATCTTGAACTGAATGTTGATGCTTCATGTAAGACAAAAATGGCCAGTGACACGACAACCAAGTGGCCTAGCATTACCAGACTTGAAAATATATTTCTCAGCATGTACCTCAGTCTGGCTGAAAGTCTGGTTGACATTAGCATTGGAAGGATATTACGTGAGATTTGGTTAGCATGCATATCTATGGTATGGAAAGGCAAAAATACATGTAGGATTTAGAAATCCTTTAACCAGACAAGTAATTTTGAGCATATGGAATAAATATCAATTTAAACTATATTCAAAAACTCCACTTGCAATATCACCAGAAGAAGCATTTTTCAAATTGTACAAATGGAAGGAAGAAAAATGGTTAACATATATAGCTCTACTAATAAAAAAGACTAAAATATATTTAAAATACAGGAAGAATTGAAAATAGAAGGCTATCAACTACAGTAGTTTAGTCACAGACAATTAAAAGAGAGGTTTCTAACAGATAATAAAATAAAAACTCACAGCAACCCAATAAAAGTAACAGCTTTGAAAGGGTAACATCAGAATTTGAAAAAAAAAACCCACTCAATATCAATGAGGGACATCTAATAAGAAAAATATATAAAATATTGTTAAGAATGAAATTGGAAGCAGACCTAGTTTAAGATCGAATGATAATATGGACGCCAAATATGAGACACAATATTGAATTAAAAAGCTGGGAAAAGATGTGGAATCCAGGACTAAAAGGAAACTTATGTCAAGATCTAAAAGAAATATTTTACAAGATGCAATTCTAATGGTACTTGTAAAGAAGTGTGAATTTTTTAATTTACAGATGTCATGTTTAACCGCGTTTTAAAAGTCATGTTTAACTGTGTTTTAAATGAGTCAATATTTCAGTTACTCTGCTCTCATGAGTGGTTGCCATGGAGAAGGGGGCGGAGCCAACTGCGTTTAGCTGAAGACAGAGTAGAATTTGGAGGGAAACTCTGTGTGTGGTCAAAGAACCACAGGGAAGGTTGATTTTAGTCTGGGCTCTGGTGAAGTTCAGGGAAGGCTGATCCTAAGTTAGGGGATCAGGGATAAAATAAGTTTGGTGACTTATTTTAAGGTAGTCTGTAATTGGAGGAATTGCAGTTAAGACTGATTCTCAGTTGGAGAATCAGGGTGGCTCAAAGGTTGGATCTTGAGTCAGTTTAAAATAAGTTTGGTGGGTTATTTTAAGGTAGTCTGTTTCCAGATAAGGAACAGATAGTCTGTGACTGAAATTCACAGGGTGACTGCAGGTTAAAGCAGTGGAGAGGGAAGTGACATTTTAGGAAGTTTGAATCACCTCATTCTAGCTTTGCAACTGTCAATCAAAGTGCCTCTAAGTAAGAATTGTAACCATTAAGCTTGTGCCTCAATATATGTATTATTGTTCTCTCAAACATCTCAGTCTCTGTCATATACACATATTCATCAAGAATAAACAAAAAGACGAAAGAAAAACCAAGATTTAAAAGTCTCTTCTCTAAGTAGCTAGTGGCTACGTATTTCTATAGGGGTGGCAGCTTTTAAATAAAAACATCTTTAATAACTGGTGGCAGCGGATATAAAATATATAATAATTCATTAATAGGTACTCCTCCACATCTCCGCAATCGGTGTCAGAGGTGGGATTTCAAAGGATTTCCCCCTGCCTGAAAGAACCTCAGTCGTTCTGAGTTCTTTACAGTACTTGACCCCTTGGAGATTGGACAAAATGCACAAAAATATGAACAATACATGCTAGAAGTATGGCAAAGGGGTGAGAACTTTTTCCACATGTGGTGGACTTGCACTAAAGCAAAACAGTTTTGGTACTTGATACAAAAAGAACAGCAATTTATTTTCAAGTCACAATTTTATTAGATCCTGAAGTATTTTTATTAGGACTACAAAACAAATAAGTAAAATCAATATTACAAAAATATTACAACATATGATAATTGGGGTGAGAATGTTATATGCAAAAAACTGAAAGAAAAATAGGGATTCCCACAGCAGGAGACTGGAATATACTTTGGGCCAATATAACTTTTCTCACTGTCACCCTGTGTCTGTCAGGCTCAGGTGGTCTGGAGACATGGGATGGCACTTACCATCTTTTGGTCCGTCATGTGGCGGCCATGACAAGGGTCCTACCTGTTGCATGCATCGCCCTGTCTTGTTAATAGCTTGTTAATAGCTACTTGCTGGCTATCAGCCCTGAATATTATCATTTTTTAAACTTCCTTATTGCTATTTTGTAAATTTGACAACACTAGCTAGCATACACATATAATGGCAGCTAGGGAACTGTTCTGCATTGGCTTTCCACTGAGAACGCTGACCAAATACCAACTGGCACAACTACAATGGTTCTTCTTTTCACTTTTATTTTTTATTTCGTGTCAAAAGCATTGCACAACAGATACATTTCAAAATGATGGGGGGAAAAGGAAATCACAAGCAACTAAATAGTTTTAGACCAAAAGCGGGCAACAGCAACCGCATTGTCCGTAGCTTTAAACAACTCCTCCTCCATGCATGAGGCAGGACATTGTGGGCGTGCATACATATGAGGAGTTGTTTGTTCTGCTCCACAATCACACAAGGTGGAGGATTCCTCCAGGTAGTGCCATCTTGCCAGGTTGTCTTTTGATCTGCCCACTCCGCTTCTCAGTCTGTTTAGGGACTTCCAAGTTGCCCATTCTTGGTTTGCCCCGAGAGGAAGACCCTCCTGGGGGGGGGGGGGGGCATCCAGTTAGAATTGCCAGGTTTAGCTGCCCAGAGAGACACCCTTGCTGCTGCTGGAGGAACATCAAGAGGAGTGGTGGTTCTCATGAAGCCCTTCCTTGACTTGAGTCTGGTGGGAGGAGGGTGATAGCCATGCAGTGGGTGGCTTTCACAATGTTTGACCTTTTTTCTCTCGCAGTTAGCAGCAACTTCCCGTCGCACATCAGGAGGGGCAATGCCAGCTAACTTGTAGAGTTTATCAACAGGTGTAGGTTTAAGGCATCCTGTGATGATTCTGCATGTTTCATTCAGTGCTATGTCCACCTGCTTTGCATGGGCAGACTTGTGCCAAACAGGACAGGCATACTCTGCAGTTGAGAAGGACAAGGCCAGGACTGATGTTCTTATTACTTGTGGGTCTGCACCCCATGCGCTGCCAGTCAGTTTCCGCAGGATGTTATTGCGTGCAGCTACTTTGTGCTTGGTGTTCATGCAGTGTTTCCTATATGTTAGTGTTTGGTCTAAGGTGACACCAAGGTATTTAGGATGGAAACAGTGTTCGAGCTCTTGGCCTTCCCAAGTAACTTTCAGTTTTCTGTTGGCTTCACGGTTACGTAGGTGGAAAGCACACACTTGTGTCTTGGAAGGGTTAGGCTTCAGGTGGTTCTCTTTGTAGTAACTGGAGAGATCTTTCAAGGCATTCATGAGTTGCTTTTCAACTGTTTCAAAATCTTTCGCTTGTGTTGTAAGGCCAAGGTCATCAGCATATATAAAGCTCTTTGTGAGTGGTGGTTGTGGCTGATCGTTCGTGAAGATATTAAATAAGGTTGGTGCAAGAACGCTTCCTTGGGGTAAACCATTCTTTTGCCTCCTCCATCTGCTTTTCTGGCCCTGAAACTCCACATAGAAGCTGCGGTTTTCTAGGAGGGTCTGGACAGTTTTTGTAAAGTCAAAGTCCCGGGTGATATGGTAGACTTTATGCAGCATTTTTCTATGTTGCACCGTGTCATAGGCTGCCATAAGGTCCACAAAAACTGCTCCCGTAATGCAGCCTTTCTCATAGCCTTCCTCGATATGCTCAGTCAGATGAAGAATTTGACCTGTACAGTTTTTCCCTGGTCTGAAACCTGCTTGTTGTGCAATAAGCTTGGGTTCGATGACAGGTCCTAATCGATTTAATAACATCCTCTCATAGACTTTATACAGATGACATAAGAGGGAGATTGGTCGGTAGTTCCTGGCATTGGAGGCATCTTTACCAGGTTTTAAGATGGAAATTATCTTAGTTTTCCTCCATGCTCTGGGAATCTGTTTGTGTGCCAGGCATTGATTGTAGAATTTCAAAAGCCAGTTTTCAGCTTTGGGCCCCAAGTGTTTGATTTGCTCCATCATCAGGTCATCTAGGCCAGGTGCTTTACCAGTCTTACATTGCTTGATGGCTTCTCTGAGTTCTTTCAGGTTTAGAGGAGAAGACAACTGGTGGGTTTCAAGTTCTGGCACCCTGTTGATTTTCATCTTTATTCTGCTGCAGTTGGTTTTCCCATTCTGAATTAGCTGGTGAGCTATCTGATCTGGTGTCACGTTCGCGTGTCCATGGTTGACCAGAGGGTCACTATCCAGGCGTCTCAGCAATTGCCAGGCTTTTTGGCTACTCTTGGACATGTCCAGGTTCTCAAGCAGCTTTATCCAACGGTCTTTCTTAGCATTAGCTAAGGCTGTAGATAGTTTTTGGCCTGCTGCTATAGTCCCATCACTGTATGGATTCTCTTGAAATAATCTGAGATATTCTTGTAGCTGATTTAGTGATTCTTCGTTTAGGCCTTGTAGGTAGCTTGTGCGACAGCCTCTAGGGATTGAGAGCCTTGAGGATCTTTTCACAGCTTCTACAAACAGGTCATAATTTTCTATAGAAGGTTCTATATCAGAAATAGCCGCTTCCAAGGTCTCTGTAAACTTTGTCCAGTTAGCTTTTTTGAAGTTATATCTTCTGCGGAATGGGACACTTTTTGGTCTTACAGCTGCATATGCTACGCAGCATATTGGTCGGTGTTGTGTGTTAGGTATTGGGTTTAATACCCTTTTGGTGCATTGGTGGCTTATGCTTTCCTTTACAAAAATCAGATCAGGGTTATAACCACGCTTCCATCGGCCGCTATTAAATGATGGTGGTAATTTACTGTCATGAAGGAGGCTCATTCTACTATTGTCGGCCCACGTTAGAACTGCTTCGCCATTTCTATCATCTTCATCATAGCCCCAGACACTATTGAAATCTCCCACAACAAACTGGGCTTTATGATTGTGGCAATTGGTTGGGGGTGTAAAATAGAAATCAGCCCCAGGTGGTTTATAGAGTGATGATATGGTGCAACTATCAAGTTCCACAGATAAGATTTCAATGTTGTTCACTTCTGTGAGGGAAGTTGCAGAGATTGCTACACCAGATCGTACAAAAATGGCACTGCCATATTGTCTGTGAGGTCGTTCCACTGCCAGTTGCATTCCAAGAATTTTTGGTCTTTTCATTGTGATGTCTCTGTGTGTTTCCTGTATACATAGGATGTCACACGAAATGTCCTCAGACATTTTGGCTAATAGTTCTTCCTTAGCAAGTGACAAACCTTCTATATCAATAGACATAATCGTTAGCAATGGTCTTGATAATGGTCTCTACACGGAAAGAGCCTCCCTGAAGATTGAGCAAATTCAGTCGGGCGTCCCCTGGGCAACGTTTCTTGTAAGCGGCCGATCTTTCCAAACCCAAAAGCATTGGATGAATGGATGAATACCAAAGGTCTTCTTTTCACTACACTCCTTGCTATGAAGCCAGAGGCAGAATAGGGTTTCTTTAAGAAGATGTGATTTATAATCTGGATGATTTGTTCCTTTCTGTGCCACAATCCAGAACACATCACTACATTATAGCTATTAGCAGTGTCTGATGAATTATTTATTTGTTCCAGAACTAGAACAAGGTTTCTGTTTATGTAAGAGGCACATTTATTGATTTCACTAAACAGGACATCCTAGATTTGCCTAACAATTTTCAAAGGGGAATTCATGTTACTGTGTCGCAGCAAAAACAACAACCAAAAATTCAGGGACAGCATGAACTTTCATGGACTGAATGCATCCGAGGCTTTAGAACACAAAGTTCATGATATAATAAACTTGCTAAATGTTTAATGTGAAACAGGGGTCTTCTTTCACTAATCAAAAATGCAAACCCTCCACAATAGCTGGGATTGGGAGCACAGGATCCCAGTGAAGGTGGGATCCCACTTCCCGCGGCTGTGCATGCGCTCAACTTTCCCCCACGCTCGTCCTGAATCGCTCTTCTGTTTTGCAAATGCTTGCAAGGAAGGTTATAGCGACCGTTTTTTGGGACAGGAAAGGTGTGCTTCTTGCAAAACCTTAGAAGAGCAATCCAGGACGAGCGTGGGGGAAAGTTGAGCGGATGCACATGCGCAGCTGCGGGAAGGGACGCCCGCCTGGTTGAGGATACAAGCCAAGCGGCAAAGTTTGGTGGGGAAGGACTTTCCAAACTCTTTTATCGCTATGAGAAGTGCCTAGATTTCAGTGGGGACTATGTTGAGAAGTGGTATTTGGGTCTGGCTTTCAACTGCACATGGTAAATGTTTTCTCCTATACTTTGTTCATTTTTAATTCCAAAACGTAATCTACTTCCTGGATATCCCTCGTATGTTCATCCCAAATTTATTACAGTTCCTTTTCAATTAATCCTAAATTTATCAATTTCTTTTCTGCCCACAGTCCTAACAGAAAATAAAAATCTCAATAGCTATCTTTTTGTGAGGATGGTCAGTCAAAATAGATCTAGCCTGCTAAAAGAAAGAATTCCCAAGAAATTGTTGTGTCACTCATGCATTAAAGGTAAAGAGGGGAATAGTTGTCAGATGGCACAATGGGATAATAATTTGACAAGATAGTCATTTCGCCTCTCCATCTCATCAAGTAAGCAAAGATTTCTTCCATGTTCCTTCTCTTCTTCCTGTCATAGTATATATGCGTGTTCGTTATTCTACTTTATTCTATAAGAGAAGATAGAGGAAACCCTAAGCTCTACCCTGTGTTAAGGTACAAGTGCTTCAAGGTAGATGATTGACTGATGGCTATCATTTTTCATCCTCTGCTTCACTAGTATCTAAAAATATGGCATCATGTCCCATCATCTTGTTTCCTGATGGTTTTAATGGCTTGTAACTGCTGGAGTGACTTTCAGTTAAACATTTTTAGGACTGAGGAGGATAAAGAGAAGAGAGCATGTGCAAAAGAAACCACATACAGTAGAGTCTCACTTATCCAAGCTAAACGGGCCGGTAGAAGCTTGGATAAGCGAATATGTTGGATAATAAGGAGGGATTAAGGAAAAGCCAATTAAACATCAAATTAGGTTATGATTTTACAAATTAAGCACCAAAACTTCATGTTATACAACAAATTTGACAGAAAAAGTAGTTCAATACGCAGTAATGTTATGTTGTAATTACTGTATTTATGAATTTAGCACCAAAATATCACGATATATTGAAAACATTGACTACAAAAATGGCTTGGATTATCCAGAGGCTTGGATAAGCGAGGCTTGGATTAGTGAGACTCTACTGTAGTTATATTACATGGCTCGAGTGTGTGTGTTTCTACTCTTGTCCCCAGGGGCGGTCCAACCGCGAGGTGATTTAGGCCCTTGCCTGCGGCGCTGCCATGCCATCGTCCTGGGAGCGCAGTGAGGCCCCCGGGAGGATGGTGCCACCCCCCGCCTCCTTCTCCTTCGGGCCTTCCTTCAGCCTGCACCCACTTGGGCCTTCCGGCGCTCACCTGGGCCTTCAGGCGGCCACGCTGGGCCTTCCAGCCCGTGCTGGGCCTTCCGGCTGGTGCGGGCCCACCTTCGCGCTGTGCGGGCCCGCCTTCGGGGCCTTCAGAGGTTGTGAGGTCTGTTGGAACTTAGAAGCTAGGTAAGTGCGGTTTATTTATCTGTGGAAAGTCCAGGGTGGGAGAAAGAGCTCTTGTCTGTTTGAGGCTAGTGTGAATATTGCAATTGGCCAGCTTGATTAGTATTTAATCGCCTTGCAGATTCAAAGCCTGGCTGCTTCCTCCCTGGGGGCATCCTTGGTTGGGAGGTGTTAGCTGGCCCTGATTGTTTCCTTTCTGGATTTCCCCTGTTTTCAGAGTATTGTTCTTTATTTATTGTCCTGATTTTGGAGGGTTTTTTTTTTAATACCGGGGGCCAGCTTCCCTTTCGGTGGCCTTTTAATTATCTGCCTTGATATTCTGGGTTATATGGCTGTATGGAAGGATCCTTAGGGCTCTTCCACACAGCCATATAACACAGAATATCAAGGCAGAATAACCCATGATATCTGCTTTGAACTGGGTTATCTAAATCCACATTGCCCTATATCCCTTTTCAATGTTTGGTGCTAAATTTACAAATATAGTAATTCCTACATACCATTATCATGTATTGAACTGCTTTTTCTGTTGATTTGTTGTAAAACATGATGTTTTGGTGCTTAATTTGTAAAACCATAATGTAATTTGATGTTTAATAGGCTTTCCCTTAATCCCTCCTTATTATCCAACATTTTCGCTTATCCAATGCTTTTATTTTTCAGTGATTGGTTTGGGGGGGGGGGCAAATTCTGTTCGCCTACACTTGAAAATTACCTAGGGACGGCCCTGCTTGTCCTCCACCACTTACTCCATCTATACCTCCAGGAGTCACAGGGACATATGTCTAAATGATACACAGTATATGAGGCCTTTGAATAGCCTAGCATGGTACAGGATTTTCTCCTGTTACTCTATTTGTGTGTTCTCTGGGTTGGTGATCACCCAGGGTTAATCTAGCTATCTTCATTGGACTTCTGATGTGATCTGCACCTTGCCTGTGTGTCATATGACCTTATCCCATACTAATTTCCTCCTGTTTTCTTACCATCTTTGTACGCTGGCAAAATGGAATCCCAGAGACATCTCATGACGCACAACCACTTCTGGTGGCTGTGTGTGGATATTTGTCTTGCCAGCATGAGAAGATGGTCAGAAGACTTCATTTTCAGGAGTCAGGTGTTCCCCAACTCCTGGTTGAGGACAGCGGTGGAAAGTGGAGGAAAGCCTGAAGAAGATGGGGAAACATCATGGGATGGCTGTCCATCCCAGAAGATGGACCTTGCCAGGGTAGGTCAGGTCCCCACTTTCCCCTCTTTCTTCCCATTCCCTCCTGCCCATGGGATAAAGTCCTTCCAAGTGTGCATCCACATTGTAGTTTAATACTGTTTTTACTACCGTGGTTCAATGATATGGGATCCTGGAATTTGTAGGTTGGTGAAGCACCAGCACTCTTTGGCAAGAGAGATTCCAAACCTTGTAAAACAAGTCTTAAGATTCCATAGCATTGAGCCATGGCAGTTAAAATGTTGAACAGCAATCATTTTATAGTGTGGATGAACCCATAGCCACAAAATTAGTTATGATGGCTTGCAACAAAGTTAAGAAAGACATTGCCATACACAGAAATCTTGATGCATTGGTAAGGGGATCTGGGATTTGGGTAGAGAGCTGGTGGATGTAAACAACTGCTCACTCACCTCGGAAAAGCTGACTGCCACTGTGGTAGCCAGGAATATGAGGATCATCCAGGTCTTCATGGTTGCAAAGAGCCTGCCAAACAAATGCACATGGGTAGAATTCTGTAGTAGATGAAGGCTCGTTTTTCACCTTCCTTCCCAACAAGTTGCTTAAGTGGGTCTTCACTGGGAAGGATTTGGCAGAATATCCACTCCACTAAATCCCCACCCCTCTCAAGCAGCTGTTTGCCTTTTTTCTCTGACTGTTTGCAGGCTCAGCTCTCCCATTTTTCGCAATCTCCGATCACATGCCCAAGGAAAACATTAGTTTCACTTTCTTCAGGGGGAATTCCATTTCTCCAGTTCTTTATTTCCTGAAAGGAAATCATTAGAAGATGTGGTAAAATAACAATATCTGTCAAATGAGGCAAAAGAAGAGGAGGAATCTCAGAGAAAATAATAATATAAGATCCAAGCCATTACCTGGTCGATTTCTCTCTCTGTGTGAAGTCCTTCAGACAATAAAACCAAACTATTGTGACATGCCTTATCTAGAGCTCCCTTCAAATAATGTATCATGCAAGAGGGAAACAGGAGTAGGCTTAGCTGGCTGAAAGCAGCAGTCAGTTAAAAATTAAATATGATTGATTCCTCATGCGCGGAGAATTCCCGTAAATCATGAGCTGGAAATGGGCATCGGAAATGCACTGGTGAAATAGTTACCAGTAAGAAAGCCAATATTGGTAAATAAAGCCTCTAATCGACACTTTCTGATGAAAACCTAAAAGCCACTGCACATGTTACAGATCTTTGATGTCAAAATAAACTTTGTTGTTTGAAATAGCAATAAGATCGAGGCCCCATCTACATGGCCATATAATGCAGTTTGAAACTGTTCTATGGTCAGTGTAGACCCATATAATGCAGTTCAAATGCCATTACGTACACTGCCATTCAATGAAGTTTCAAACTGCATTATATGGCAGTGAATATAGGGGTCATAGATATAAAGTTTTTGTATATTTTGTTGTGTTTATACACAGGCTATGCTTTCAACAATGTTTACATTTAGTCTGTGAAACAGCATATTAGGATTTCACAAAAATATTTCAAAATTAACATCATAAACAATTAAGACATTAAAACATACCAAAATCCCATAGCAAAGAAACAAAAACCTACAACCAACAAAAAACAGACAGTATTTTAAATAATTCTAAATTTTACTGGAATAAAAAGGTGCTTAGAGACTGCCTACAGGTCAATGGGGAGAAGGGGTTATGGATGAATGGAATTATGCACTTTATATGGTTTTAATCTGTATTGTTCTTTGTTTTATTTGTATAATAGTGTTAATCAATTTTAATTGATGGGATGTGTTTATAATTATTTTTTAAGTGGCATTGAATCTTGCCGGAGTTGTAAGCCATCTTGAGTCCCCCATGGGATGAGAAAGGCAGGGTATAAATGAAGTAAATAAATAAATAAATCTGCACTAGAGGTTTGTCAATCCTTTTGTAATTCAAACTCTTGGAGAACCCTGGAATGGGTTCCTATCTTAGCTCAGAACACAGTGCTATAAATTTTAATTTCTTTGTAGGCAGAGAATTGTCAAAAATATTTCACAACAGGAAACATTTTTTTAAATGGATGAGACTCGTGAAAAGGAAGCTGAAAGGAGAAGTTAAGAAGTCAAATCTTTCCAAAAGACGTGCTCAAATCTACTACAGTGATATGTTGAGTTAGTAGTTTAATTCGTTCCATGACCGAGCTCTTAATTTAAATGTTCTTATCTTAATGTGACCCCCCCCCCCCCATTGAAATGCTATTAATCCATTCTGGCCCACTGACCTCCCTCCCCCCTATTTTTTTGTTATGTGTTTTTAAATAAGAAAATGTACTTTATAAATAACAATTAATGTATACATGCGCATTCACATGGAACAATAAAAAAGAAAGATCAACTTTAAAATGGCAGAAGCACACTTTGTGACACGGTGGTAGAAGCACAATGCTGTGGCAAGGAAGCAGAAAGCACAAAGTGAAGATCAGAAGCATTGTTTTCTTCATACTGTATTCATTCCAGCTTCCCTCTCTCTCTTCATGAAGCCAAACATACCAGGAATAAAAACCACACAAAATCAACTAACCCAAAGTTTCTCAAAGTGGACAGCAATCTCCCAAAGTGGACAAGAGCACGAGGCATGGAGGCATGAGGTACGGAGGCTGTTCCCTTGAAGCCCTAAAGCCCTGTACTCTCACGCTAGCGCTTCCTCTGGTGCTAGCTCTTAACTCAGAATGCGGCTCTTATGTCAAAGTGAAACCAGTCAAGTGACAGCTCTTAACTCAAAACACTCTTAAGTTGGGATGCTCTTAAGTAAAGATTGCACTGTATAATATGAGCTCAGCTACAATGTACAGCATAACGTGTCAGAAATAAGATTTTCTATAAAAACTGAAAGTGCTGTCCAGAGGAAGAAAAAAAAGAAAATAGACTTGCAGAAAACAAATGCAAATAGACAGTGCAATAAACAATGAATTAATAAAGCTTTTAATTAGCATCTTACCTATAGCATTAAGACCAATAATATAACATTATTTAAATGTTTTAAATACAGTAGAGTCTCACTTACCCAAGCTAAACGGGCCGGCAGAACCTTGGATAAGCAAATATCTTGGATAATAAGGAGGGATTAAGGAAAAGCCTATTAAACATCAAATTAGGTTATGATTTTACAAATTAGGCACCAAAACATCATGATATACAACAAATTTGACAGAAAAAGTAGTTCAATACACAGGAATGTTTTGTTGTAATTACTGTATTTACGAATTTAGCACCAAAATATCACGATAGACTAGAGTCTCACTTATCCAACGTCAATGGGCCGGCAGAACCTTGGATAAGCGAATATGTTGGGTAATAAGGAGAGATTAAGGAAAAACCTATCAAACATCAAATTAGATTATGATTTTACAAATTAAGCACCAAAACATCATGTTATACAACAAATTTGACAGAAAAAGTAGTTCAATACACAGTAATGCTATGTAGTAATTACTATATTTACAAATTTAGCACCAAATATCACGATGTATTGAAAACATTGACTACAAAAATGCATTGGATAATCCAGAACGTTGGATAAGCGAGGCTTGGATAAGTGAGACTCTACTGTATATTGAAAACATTGACCACAAAAATGGCTTGGATAATCCAGAAACTTGGATAAGCGAGGCTTGGATAAGTGAGACTCTATTGTACTATTATTAAAATGTAAGTGAATTTGTATTACAGAAGGAATAAGACAGGATTATAATTATGTTAAACTATGTTAAATTACCCATACTAATATTCTAATGAACAAAAGATAAATGTTTTCCCCTGGCATTAAGTCTAGTCGGCGTTGTCCGTAGACACCTTCAAGGTCATGTGGCCAGCATGACTGCATAGAGCGCCATTACCTTCGCACTGCAGCAGTACCTATTGATCTACTCACATTTGCATGTTTTTGAATTGCTAGGTTGGCAGAAGCTAGGGCTAGCAACGAGGAGCTCACCCCACTCCCCAGATTCAAATAGCCAACTTTTCAGTCAGCAAGTTCAGCAGCTCAGTGGTTCAACCCACTGCACCATTTGGGCTCCCTTTCCTTTAATAGCAAACTGTAAAAGTGCAATCCTAATGTTGTCACACTTGGCACCCCCACCCCTGTGATTTCTAGTTTCCTCAAGGGCAAGAGGACATTAATATGATGTTTATATATTTTTTTCACCTTTGCCGCTATATTGCTGTTTTGAACTAGAAGAATGCCGGTAGCCAACTCACAGCATCTCCTGTCCTTCCTTGGATATTTTTTTAACCCTTTCTTAAATCGCTCCTGACACTAAAAAAAAGAGACTCCAGACACTTGATAATCATAATCCCATCTTTATCACCCAAAACTGGTCACAGGAACTTCCTGGGGTCGTTCCCTCCCAGATTATGGCAGATGAGGCTGTCAGAAACCAACCATGGCCACCCCCTGGCAGCTGATAAGGAATCCCCTCCTGGAACCAGTGATATCAGCGGAGCCCAGCCACTCAGAGAGTGGGCCCAGGCTGGTCACTTCTCTAAGCCAATCCGGAGAAGGAGCAGGGAGCATGAATGGAAACTGACTTGCTTTAAAATGCATGCTGCAGAAGATGACAGATTGGCAATTATTTAAAACTTACTTGCAGAGAGAAAAAAGGACTTTGGTTATATAACTAACATGAAAAGGATGCACTTATGGTAAACAAAAGGAGACAAGGAGGAAAGATAGTGTTAAAGGACACAAATAATAGAAAACTGGCGAAGAAGAGTGGAAGTTCAAAAATCATTTTTTTCTTTTCTATTTTTCTATTTCTCATTTATTTTTAAGCTTATCTACCGTGTTTCCCCGAAAATAAGACAGTGTCTTACATTAATTTTTGCTCCCAAAGATGCATTAGGTCTTATTTTCAGGGGATGTCTTATTTTTCCATGAAGAAGAATTCACATTTATTGTTGAACAAAATAATAATAATGAAAATTTACTATATACTGTACAGTAGTTGTCATCACAAACTAGCATAACCAGACAAACTGTGAATCCTATCACGAATTTCTTGTTACTACCATTATTTCCATGTACAACACTCTATGGTACGTACATTTACTGATCCTGCATATTCTGGTGTTCTGTTTGGCAGGCATGCTTCCAAACAAAAACTTTGCTAGGTCTTACTTTCAGGGGAGGCCTTATATTTAGCAATTCAGTAAAACCTCCACTAGGTCTTATTTTCTGGGGATGTCTTATTTTAGGGGAAACAGGGTATACAAAATCTTATCTTAAGTAAAATTACTTAAAATGCATGCTGCTTGTATTCATGTTTATGCTTGTATGTGTTGGTATCAACTGTACATACATCTTTTCTGACTGGATTGAATAAACCTCTGTTGTTTGTCCTCACCTGTTGAGTATGCTCTCTGACTGAAACTTCAGGCTATTAGCATAATGCTTGCCAGGAACGGATCCTCTTATCTGCGGTCCACAGCTCTAACCTTACCTAATGTATGCTGATTATACTGTACTATTATCAAGAAATAAGGTCTAAATACCCCAAGGGTTCGAGATATTGTGTGATCTTGGAAGATAAGCAGCATCAGCCCTCTTTTTTATTTTTAATTGGATATGTATGTAACATATTACAATTCACAATCACATCACTGAAAAGTCAGAAGAAATAAACAGACAGTGGTTTTCCATTAAATTTTCACACATTTTGGTATGTCCTATTTTCTTGACCTTTCTAATTCCATACATATCTACTACTTATAGCAATCAACCCTCGTGAGCATTTGAAGGGGAAGCTGCCAGTGAATACCAGATGCTGTATGCCAGACATCACCAAGCTGTGACCATCTAGCTCAGTGGTTCCAAACTTCTTTGGTCTACCGCCCCCTTTCCAGAAAAAAATATTACTCAGTGCCCCCTGGCGTGGCTTAGAGGGGTGGCCGTGGATCCTGCTCAAGAGGGAGGGGCTGAGCCTCTCCCTAGTCCAAGATGCAGGGCTGGAAGGGGAAGGAGGAGGTGGGTGGGGCCACAAATGGGTGAACAGGACTGGGATGGGCGGAGTTACAAGCTCTGAGGCAGGGCTGAGCTTCTATCCCTGTCCTGCGGTGCCTGCCAGGACACAGGGGGTGGGGCTAGAGGAGGGGGCGGGTCCTCTTCCCAGGTGCCTGATGGGGCTGAACCTCTATACCCCACCCCCATGTTCTAACAAGCGCCTCAGGGGAGATATACAGAGGCTCAGCCCTGTCTCGGGCTCTTGGGAAGAGGCCCTGCCCCCACCCCTAGCCCTGCCCTTTAGTCCTAAAAGGCCTCTCAGGAGAAGTACAGAGGCTCAGCCCTGTCTCGGGCTCTTGGGAAGAGGCCCCGCCCCCACCCCTAGCCCTGCCCTTTAGTCCTAAAAGGCCTCTCAGGAGAAGTACAGAGGCTCAGGCCTGTCTCGGGCTCTTGGGAAGAGGCCCCGCCCCCACCCCTAGCCCCGCCCTTTAGTCCTAAAAGGCCTCTCAGGAGAAGTACAGAGGCTCAGGCCTGTCTCGGGCTCTTGGGAAGAGGCCCCGCCCCCACCCCTAGCCCCGCCCTTTAGTCCTAAAAGGCCTCTCAGGAGAAGTACAGAGGCTCAGGCCTGTCTCAGGCTCTTGGGAAGAGGCCCCACCCCCTTCCCTAGCTCTGCCCTCTGTGTCCCAACAAGCGCCTCAAGAAAGGTATAGATTCTTAGCCCTGTCTCCGGCTCTTGGGAAGAAGCCACATCCACTCCTCTAGCTCCACCCCCTGTGTGTCCTAACAGGCGCCTTAGGTGCTCAGCCCGGTCTCCGGCACTTGGGAAGAGGCCCCGCCCCTCCTCTGGCCCCGCCCCTATGTCCTAATAGGTGCCATCACCGCCCCCTAGATTGCTGCAGTGACCACCAGGGGGCGGTAGTGCCCTCTTTGGGAATCACTGCTCTAGCTGTTTGGATCTCCAATTCCCAGAAGCACAAGCCAGCTTGTTCAATGGTCAGGGATTTTGGGAGTCAGAGGCCCATACAGCTGGACAGCTGCTGGTTAAAAATGCCCGCTGGAAGCTATATTTCAGAAGGAGAAAATGCCAAAAACATAGCTGAATATTTCTTCCCTAGAGTCCCATCTATACTGCCATATAATCCAGTTTCTGAATCTGGATTATTTGCTCTCAACTGGACTATATGGCAGTGTAGATTTATATAATCCACTTCAAAGCAGATAACCTGGATTCAGAAACTGGATTATATGGCAGTGAGGAGCCAGTCTAAGAAAGTCCTATGAAATTCATAGAGTTTTCAGAAGTCAACAGGTGACCTGATGGCACATACACAAGCACATCTATGAATAAAATAGGCTGAAGAGAGGAAAACGTGAAGAGAAGTCTGAATAAACAACTATTTCAGTCAAATGGAATATTATAGAATAAAATTTGGTTAACTGAAGGTAATAGATTTTTGGCACATGCTCACCTTAGGATAAGTGGGGTTTAGATGGAAATAACATAGAACAGTTTTTCTCTATTAAATATCTGGGGATCTAGTGCGCTACAAAAAAAAATGGATGACTCAGTTACAAAACATCAACATAGCAGCTCTGAAAACAGCCCATGCTATTTTTTTGTTCTTGGGGTAGCAGGCTGGTAATTCCTCCCTTAAACATGTTTCTCAAGCATGTAGTTGTTCAAATACAGTATGTTCTGGAAGTGTAAGGCTAACTACTTGAATGATCTGGAGGATGGTCAAAACAAGTTTCAGTGGTACTTATTGGCAGCATAATGGACCATTGGTACCTGCTGGGATTGGATTCCAGGACTCCATACCAAAATCTATGGATAAAAGGAAAGTGGTTGAATATATTATTCATATTCTCTTGTGTATGTTTGGAAAGTTTAGTTTGACATCTGTAATATATGCATTAATAATTCTCAATAAATTGCCCTTTAACAAATTACTCTGCCTTTAATCTACAGACTCCTTTAACCCTTGTGGTGTCAAAGTATGAGAAATCAGGGCATAATATTTAAGACGACCCTTAAAGTTTCAGGACTATACATCTGAAAACTGCACACTGGGAAGTTACTTTTGAAATTACTGATCTTTATAGTGCAAAACTGTCCTTTGCCAGAATGGCACCTTGGATTATACAAGCACTATCACTGTATGCTGCACACAAAAAATGAGTTGAATCATTTGGACATGCATATGGGGAAAAGGCTGGATAAACTGAAAACTGGGTTATATTGGGACTGGATTGCAGTTGGCCTTCTATATTTGTGGGATTGACTTTTGTGGATTTGATTATTTGTGAATGTATTTAATATATTCTTTTTAGGAATGTCCTCCAGTGTGCACCGGAGGACCTCGACATTCCTAGAGAGACCACTTCTCTAGATATTGGTAAAATTTCCAATAGGAATCTATAGTTAACTTCAGGTGGAAGTTGTCTTTAGGGTTGCATTGGAGGAACCAGAGAAGTGTCTTCTCAGGAAAAAATAGTATTTTGTGTTTCCCACATTTTTGCAGTGCCCATGCCTCAACCCCAGCAAGTGCAGAGGGCTGACTGTAGTTTAGAAATTCTAAACTACAGAGAGTTGTAGTTTCACTACTTCACCAGCAATGCACTGTGTCTTTGAAAGGCAAATAACTGGAAGAAATTTAATGGGCAAATCTTTCCGCTTCGTTGTGCTTCAATAGCTAGGGGTGTGCACATGAGTGTGGAGAAGCAAAACAAACAGATGACAGCCAGAATCTTTTGTGAGCACAGTCTTTTTGACTCAACTTCTGATCTGTGCACAAGCATCTCAGAAATGCAGCCCACCCTTTGTCTTTTGATTTCAGAGAAATAAGGCCATGTTTGCCGTAGATAGCGTCCTAGCGTGGGTACTTTTGCAATTGTGACATTTCAACTGTCCTTGAAAGTTAACCAAATGATTAAGCTGGATACGTGAACATGTAAACCAGTCTTCCAACTATGGTGGGTTTCATGGGACTTAGGAAGTGATCCCATGTAGTGAAAATCGTGTTATTAAAACTGAAGAATTTTATTTCAGGCCCTCTTTATTACTGGATGCCTCAAGACTCAAACAAATGTCCCAGGACTCTAGGGCTAGGGTTGAAAACGCGAATAGCCAGAGGTGACAAAGTATAGTCCTCTCGATGGTTAGCTGGAGTTCCATTGACTGTGCTAACTAGGGCTGCTGGGAGTTGCCATGACATTTGTACATATTTGTATGTGTTTTGCTACCTGGGGCAGCAAGGGTGAAACTTTGAGCATGGATGAGGTATTACAGCTATTTGATTTCTATGGAAACCCCGCTTCAGGGCAAACAGTAATTGGACTGACAGACACCTTCCATGCCATGCCTTTTTGCAAAGAGGTAGCCACACTGATATAATCAACACTGGAGAATTCTCATGACAAAGTTCATGACTGAGAATGAGTCCCAGACCATTGCAGTCTTTAAAGGTTAGAATCAGCACTGACCAGAAGCCAAGGTGAAAACAATTCAATGAGAACAGAATTGTTATATGACCCTTTTGTTTGGTTCCCAACAGCTTCTTTGTTGCTACCTTCTGTTCATACCATTGGAAGTTTCTGAGCTGTCTTTTCCACAGAGAATACATTAGCATAATTAAGCCTAGAGGCATCACTAGTGAGGCAAAATCAACTTTTTTCAGTCAGATCTACATTGGGCAAAGAGCCAAAACCAAAGTCAGCCCATATAATTAGAAAAATGTGTCATATTATTTTTGTCCTCTAAGGAAAACTATGCTACCATCACAGTAATGTAAAACCAATTACCACCAGATCTTAGGGTGGTTTATCGAAATACTGTCAGGGAATACATAATAATCTCTCGCCTGTAAAAGACAAATCAATAAATAACGAATTATATTTTTAGTAAAAATTTGTTGGAAATAGCAACCTTCCTCAAACCTCCACTAGTAATTTGTTTTGTATATTGTTCTGTTTGCTTAATATATTGTATATCATGCATAAGTACATGTGGTTATATACCACTAAAGAGAAGATTTTACTCAAATAAGTTTTTTTGGCTCTTCTCTGGAAGATCATACTTTTACAAAAGATTATAATTTTCAAATGGCTGTGAATGCCATTTTTCTCCAAAAGGCTATGGAGATTCTGCTTTTCCAAAAATTAAATCCCAACCATATTTTTGCTATGCTCATGGAATATATTATTACCTCAATGTATGAGGATGACATGTTTAAGACCCAAGTTCCATGACTTTCAGGGAAAAGTCAATGTCTTCAAGGAGTATACCCCGCTATAGCTAGTATAACCAGCTGGATAACCTTGGCAAATCACAGTATGTTTCAGAAGGAGGCAAAGGCCAACACCAGATCTTGCCAAGAAAACCCCGTGATAGGGTTTACCATAAGTCAGAAATAACAACAATTTAGGATAGCTGCAATGGAAGTGAGGATAATTTGATTGTGTCAGAGGTTGTTAAACTATTTCCCTTCTTAGATGACATACGCAACTTCTTGCAAGTAATGTGAGAATAACACACAGATATTGAAAAAATAAGTCAGCTGTGATTGTACAGTTCGTCAAAATCAACAAGTTTGACAATGTTTTTCGTTCCAGGAGCAGAATTACCACCTATCCTGCTTAAACCTGTCTAACTGGGTTCACTGCCAGCTACTGTCGGGCATGTTGTTTGTTTTCTTAAACTCAGCATCAATATTAAGCAAGAAATATTTTGGACCTTCCTGTACATGTAAAATAGATTTCCATGTACAAAAGAAAATACCTGAGTTTATTTCCATTCTGGAAGGGAGGCAGCATCCTTGTCTTGGAAATTGTTGTTGCCCCATCATTCACCACCTATTCTGTGGTTGTTAAAAGTGTCAGACAGTGAGTCAGACAGCTTCAGCAGAACAAATGGGTTAAGGACAGGATGATTTGGTGCACAGTGTTCTGGAAACTGCCAGTCCTGTCTGTGACTAACACATAACAACACTTGTATAACACTTTCCCACTTATATCCCCTTTCTTAGTTAACTGGTCATTTGTGATAGATTGCTAGCAGTTCAGCTACAACACCCATGTTTGTAGAGTATCTATCTGGAGAAGGATGACTTTAGGATTCTAGGACCTGATCCATATGAAATAGGTAATAAGAGCTCAGCTCCTTTGAGTATGATGGTTGCTACTGGGCCACTAGGACCTGTGTTTTGGGAATACAGGGAAGTGTTCTTCCATATGAGGCTTTTATTGCTCAACGTTCTTGCCCCATTTGTGGAAATTTACTGTGAGATCCACATGACAGCATCATCCACTTGAAAGCCTGCTGTGTTTTGCCAGTGCCTCTGCTATCTTTCATTTCCCCAATGCCACCAAAGCTCAGGGAGAAAAGATGAAACAGCTGCTCAATGTCTTTTGACTGGCATTATGAGGAGCCATCTGGAAGCCAACTAGTTCTTAAGAAACACAGCAAGTGCTATTTGTATAGTCAAACACTCCCAGCTGATTTTACTAAACACATTTCAGCCAGGCAGGAATCTTGTTTTAATTCTATGGAACGCCTCACATGCATGTAAATGCCTCATCACACTAGAGAAAAAAATCCACTTAAAATCTGGTTTCTGCCTCCTGCAGAATTTTGGGGTTTGTAGTTTAGGGAGGAGCCTTTAACAGACTCAATAAACTACAAACCCCAGAATTCTGCAGGAGGCAGAAACTGAATTTTAAGTGGATTTTTTCTCTAGTGTGATGAAGGTAAGGTAGAGTCTCACTTATCCAAGACTCGCTTATCCAAGGTTCTGGATTATCCAGGGCATTTCTGTAGTCAATGATTTCAATATATCATGATATTTTGGTGCTAAATTCGTAAATACAGTAATTACAACATAACATTACTGCATATTGAACTACTTTTTCTGTCAAATTTGTTGTATAACATGATGTTTTGGTGCTTAATTTGTAAAATCATAACCTAATTTGATGTTTAATAGACTTTTCCTTAATCCCTCCTTATTATCCAAGATATTAGCTTATCTGCCGTCTTGTTTAGCTTGGATAAGTGAGACTCTACTATACTTGAATTCCTTATCACATTTTCCCCTGCAGACTCTTTATAGCAGGAAGAACAGACATGCCATGTCTGCTGGTGTTTTAAAACAAATCTGCTAGACTGGATAAAAACACGAGAAATTGTAAACATTCATTATATGCATAGTTTATTTATTACCCATGGGTCAGTATGTTTATAGCCCTGATGCACAAATCCTTTGTCAAGTGGGTGATGGAAGGAAAGGAAAAGGAAAGAGTGAAAGAATCAGAGTAAAGCAATGTAGCAATGTTCGGGTTTTAGAGAAGTATCTTTATTAAACACACACAAAATAAACAATTTTTATAATATACTAGCTTTGTCCGGCCACGCGTTGCTGTGGCTTATGGGAATCCTTTGTTGGCCAGGTGGAATAGCAGTGAATAACCTTGCAGTCTCAAAGCCTGGCTGTTTTCTGGAGTAGCTGGAGCTTTTTGTTGTATGAACGTAGAGGCATGGATGAAGGGTTGTGCTGCCAAGTTTAGTGTTTGTGGGATGTGTAGTTTTGTTGTTTTGTCCTCGGCCGAAATTTCATTACCCTTTTATATATATAGATAACCCTCCCCCTTTTGGAAGGATACAATCAATACAAGCATATCACATACTCCATTATAAAAACTGCCACTACAAGGTACTAAAAGACACAAGAGAGAGTGGGGGGGGGGGAGGTTATGCCTTCCAACCCCTCAGATGACAGCAATAAATTATTATCATTTTATTTATTTTTCATAATTAGATAACATAAGCTTACATCTATTTATAATATCATCTACACATCTTCAAAAGTAATTACTGATTACTATCCCTGCTGATTTCTCAGGGCTTGTCTACACTGGCCCTATACACCACATTGGGCAAGGAGTTGCTCCTGGAGGTCCACATGGTGTCCATGAACTTCCAGTGTGGTGATTGCAGAACCTTGTTAGCAATTAAAGTCACTCACAAGGAAATCTTGGAAATGTCTTTAATGCTAGGTTACTACTATACAGCAAAGTTACAAATGAAGAAAATGTGGGCAAGTTCTCAGTTCAATAAACCCAAAAAGCTCCACGCCCTCAACTCCAAAAACTTCCCCCGTACAGCCTCCAGGCCCCCCAGCCCAAGCCAGTTCATCATATTTGGTTTTTTTCCCACGCAGAGCTTCAGATGGTTTCACTCTGTTTTCATTCCTCAATCTTGGTTGTGAATTCATGGCCTAGAGGTGTTCTGGTGTCTTGAATACACCAGATACAGAGTCAATGACATCCAGTCTATACAATGGGGGTGTCTTAAGAGCCCTAAACTCCAAGCTTTGTGTGGACAACTGGATTGACTCTAATTTGAATAGGTGCACTGTCCACATGGCCAAATGCCACTGCCTCCTTTCCAGTGTGTTACATGTTGCAGGGAAAAGCGAATGGATTGGGCCCATGTTGCCCCCTGTCACTGTGTCAGACTTTCATAGACTTATGAAGAACTCCTGGCTGTCATCAAGCACCTTTTCTGACATCGGCCAAGGTGCCACATTAACAGAGAAAAGGAGGGGGATTCTGAGAGATCCTAGCTGTCACCTGCTGCAGCAACAAGGGGACCATCCAGCAGGGCTGAACCAGTTTCAGCCTAGTTGGACTGTCTGGACTCTGTCTCATCACTGCTGCAGAATGAAGCCAGGCAGCACAGATATTCTTGCGGCCAGTCCAGATTATTGCGACTCCATGTAGATGAGTCCTCAGATAAGAAAAGGTTGCCAATCTTGCTTAAATTTTATTGTTGCATTTTATTTATTTATTATTTATTTATTTACAGCATTTATATTCCGCCCTTCTCACCCCGAAGAGGACTCAGGGCGGATCACATTGCACACATAAAGGCAAACATTCCTTGACACAGAACAGAGACAGAGACAAGACGCAGGCACCGGGCTGGCCTCGAACTCATGACCTCTTGGTCAGAGTGATTTGTTGATTTGTTGCAGCTGGCTTGCTTTCCAGCCTGCGCCATAGCCCGGTCCTTCAAGTTTGTCCATCTCTGCCAAACCATACAGTGTAAAGTATTAGTGTTATTACTCAATAGTTTGATGATTGACTCCAGGAATATCTCTAAGTCCACTGCTTAGGTGACAATGAAGGATCTGTGTGTGAGCATTGTCTGATGGCAATGTTCTTGCACAATTGAGGAAAGTCGACTCCTCTGCCTCTAAATGTAAATTTTTCTTTACAGCTTTTCTCTTAAGCACCATTCTTGATTTTTTAATCAAAACCTGTTTTTCCCCTTACATTCATCAAATGAAGGAATATAAAAATAAAAATAATATACATAGTACTGTATATATAGCAAAAATGTTAGGCAATAGGTATTGTGTTTTGAAAGCAGCATATGTACTGAAAAAATGTTTCGGTTACAGTAGAGTCTCACTTATCCAAGCCTCGCTTATCCAAGCCTCTGGATTATCCAAGCAATTTTTGTAGTCAATGTTTTCAATATATCATATTTTGGTGCTAAATTCGTAAATACAGTAATTACAACATAACATTACTGCGTATTGAACTACTTTTTCTGTCAAATTTGTTGTATAACATGATGTTTTGATGCTTAATTTGTAAAATCATAACCTAATTTGATGTTTAATAGGCTTTTCCTTAACCCTTCCTTATTATCCAAGATATTCGCTTATCCAAGCTTCTGCCGGCCCATTTAGCTTGGATAAATGAGACTCTACTGTACTTTAGGAAATGATTCTGATTATGTGTTGTCGAAGACTTTCATGGCCGGGATCACAGGCTTGTTGTATGTTTTCCAGGCTGTATGGCCATGTTCTAGAAGTATTCTAGATTCTGATTATGGTGTTTTTCTTAGCCAGTCTCTTTTGGTTCAGTAGTGGCATAGTTGATTGGGACAGATAGAGTTATGTGAAAGTGAAAGTTTAAGAGGACTCCTGTATCAGAAAAGGAAATTTTAGCAGGTGTTGCTTTTACTTAGTTGCATGGAGTACAGGAGCCCTCTCCAGTTTTCTGTCTGGCAACCCCAATAACAAAGGCCCGGAACTCTTTGCTAAGGAAAGCTTCCACTGGGAGATAGACACCTCTTTATTCAGACAGGTCTTTGACACTTATGTGAGGAGGTTTTAGCCAGCTGGGTGCTGTCATCTCTCTTTCATTTGTGTGTTTTTAATTGGGCTTTTAATCTGTGTTTATGTCTTAATTGTATTAGTTTTATTTGAATTTTATTCAAGTGCTCTGGCTGTCATCATGAATATAATTATCATTATGTGCAGGAAGACAAAACACAAATCAAATTAAATAGATTTTATGCTGTATTTACCTTCAGCTGCAACACAAAGTAAGCTTCTCTGGGAGCAAGCTCCAGTTAATGTAGTGTGTCCTACTTCCAAGTAAAAACATATTTAGGATTATGCTGGTGGTATGCTAATTTCCCTCTCATTCTCAAAGAAGGAATAATGTAGGACTATATTTTAAAATATCTGACAAAGCAGTATTCATTTCTCTTTCTGAGATCTAGATCCGGAAAGCCTGAAAGATATATCTTTATATTTAGGCACTGTGGAAAGTTAAGCAGTTACTTAACTCCTTAAAGCAGAGGTCCTCAAACTTTTAAAGCAGAGGGCCGGTCCACAATCCTTCAGACTGTTGAGGGGCCGGATTATCTTTAGAAAAAAAACAAAAAACAATTCCGATGCACACTGCACATGTCTTATTTTGTAGTGCAAAAACAACAAGAACAACAACAACAACAACAACAACAAGAAAAATGAAAGAACAATACAATATTTAAAAATAAAAACAATTTTAACCAACATACATTGATCAGGATTTCAATGGGAAGTGTGGTCCTGCTTCTGGCCAATGAGATAGTCAAGTTAATTAGGGTTGTTGTTGTTGTTGTTGTGTGCCTTCAAGTCATTTCAGACTTTGTGCGAGCCTAAGTCTAAAATTTATTTATTTATTTATTTATTATTTATTTACTACATTTGTATCACACCCTTCTCACCCCGAAGGGGACTCAGAGCAGCTGTATGTACATACAATATATTATTAGCATAACACAATATTAGCATTATACATTACTATATTGAACTATACCACTATACTATTATATAATATGTAATATATAATTAATATTATTATATGGCATTACTATTAGTATTATATTGTATAACATAAGATTATTATCAATATTATATGTATATACAATATATTATATTATTAAAATTGATATAAAATATTATATTATAAAACTGAGGGCGGGGGCCAGGTAAATGACCTTGGAGGGCCACATCCGGCCCCCGGGCCTTAGTTTGGGGACCCCTGCCTTAAAGGATTGTGTGCCACCCTATTTCTTCACAACCCCTTTCAGGGTGTTTGGCTGCATACCAGACAATGCAATAACATAGACCTGCATAAGGAAACTCTCAGGTATGATCATAGTAGAAGAGGTGACTGGGGTGTCAAAAAGTTAGTTTTGGATTACAGATCTCAAAATACACTGCCAGCATGGCCACTGTACCTCAAACCAAAAGCAAAGTTTCAGAAGTGTTATTTCAGTTGCCTAAAATATATCTAACTCTCCCTTAAAACACCTTGGTTTAAATCAGTGGTTCTCAACCTGTGGGTCCCCAGTGTTTTGGCCTACAAAATCCCAGCCAGTTTACCAGCTGTTAAGATTTCTGGGAGTTGAAGGCCAAAATATCTGGGGACCCACAGGTTGAGAACCACTGGTTTAAATCAAGAGACAAAAACGAAGTATTCTTCGTTAAAATAACATACCGGTAGTTGTTTTACTTACAAACTTCATGTATTCAGCATACATGTACATTGCTTATCAATCCAGTTACAAGTAGATTTTGAAGTAGTTTCTCTGAGCAGATAAAACAGGGCATCTTTTTTTAGAATTAACAGTCCAAAGTCTAAAGCATCTCTCATAGTCTAATGGTGTCTGTCTGTACAGTCTGAGAGTCTAATGGCTTCTCATGTTGTCTGTGAGTCTAATAGAGTATCAGATCTGAAGAGTCCCAGATCTGGGTCACATGGTCTGCACAACAGAGTTAAGGTAAAACTGCATATTAATATTTATTTATGTATTTATTATATTTATATACCACTTTTCTTACCCTTAAAGGGTGGGGGGGGGGATGATTCAAGGCGGCTTACAACATATTAACAGCAGAAATTCAGTGCCAGTATACATATACAGTAGAGTCTCACTTATCCAACATTCACTTATCCAGCGTTCTGGATTATCCAACACATTTTTGTAGTCAATGTTTTCAATGCATTGTGATATTTTGGTGCTAAATTCGTAAATACAGTAATTACTACATAGCATTAATGTGTAATTAACTACTTTTTCTGTCAAATTTGTTGTATAACATGATGTTTTGGTGCTTAATTTGTAAAATCATAAACTATTTTGATGTTTAATAGGCTTTTTCTTAATCTCTCATTATCCAACATATTTGCTTATCCAACGTTCTGCCGGCCCATTTATGTTGGATAAGTGAGACTCTACTGTAATAGAAAAATAATCATAATAACTAAACACTAACATATACAATAGAGTTCCAGTTATCTGACATAAACTGGCAGGCTGAATGTCAGATAACTGAAACTGTTGGATAATAGGGAGGCCCTATTATCCAAGCCTCTCCACGCTGCAAGCTGGGTGCTTGGCCGGGAGGTAGGAGACTTTTACCTCCTGGCTAGCACCGGGCTTAACATCCCATTGCTGCCTAGAAAAACAGCAACTTCCAAGCCCGATGCTTGGCTGGGAGAGAAGAGAATTGTCTCTTCTTGCTAGCACCAGGCTTAACACCCCATTGCTGCCTAGAAAAACAGCAATTTTTCTAGGCAACAACTTCCAAGCCCAATGCTTGGCCGGTAGGGAAGAAAGTTTTCCCTCCTGGCTAGCTCTGGGCTTAAGAGCCCCCTTGCTGCCCAGAAAAACAGATGTTTTTCTAGGCAGCAACGCTCAGGGGGCCTCTCCAAGTGCCTGGTGCTTGCTGAAAGGAAAAGTCTGCGCTGGTTGCGTCTTGTCCCTCCCAGCAAGCACCCGGGCTTGGAGAGGCCCGCTGCACATTGCTGCCTACAAGTGCCGGCCACACGTCAGGAGGGGTGAGAAGCCGGCACGTTGGATAATACGGTGTGTTGGATAAGCAGAAGTCGGATAACCGGAACTCTACTGTAGCTCGGAGCCCCTGGTGGCACAGTGGGTTAAACCACTGAGCTGCTGAACTTGCTGACTGAAAGGGTGGCGGTTCAAATCTGGGGAGTGGGGTGAACTCCCGCTATTAGCCCCAGCTTCTGCCAACCTAGCAGTTCGAAAACATGAAAATGTGAGTAGATCAATAGGTACTGTTTTGGCAGGAAGGTAACGTCACTCCATGCAGTCATGCCAGCCACATGAACTTGAGGGCATCTACAGACAACACCAGCTCCTCTTCGGCTTAGAAATGGAGATGAACAACAACCCTCAGAGTCGGACACGACTACACTTAATGTCAGAGGAAAACCTTTACCTTAACATTTAGCTATAAATTAAAATCATTATAAATAAAAATAAAAATAAACTCATATACAATACAATATGCTGAGAGCAGGGTTTTTAACCCAGACTAAATATACAATACAATATGCAATCTGAATTATATATACAACAAATATAAGAGGCTTGTAGAAGGTTTGCTATTTCCAGCACCCCATGCTTGTTCCTTGGATTTCCCCTAAATTGGATTTCAGCAGGGAGTTATTTATTCTGACAAACATGATGCTTTTTCACCATTTACCAGCCAGCGTTTTTTGTTTTTGTATCTAAAATTAGCTTGTGACAGGAAGCTTCTGCTTTTGTTTTTCGTGTTGGCTGTGTTGCCCAATAAAATTGGAACACATTTGAGAAAGAGCGAAGCAGATGCCTTTGCAATAGCAAAGCGAACATGTATGTTGTTTATCACAACAGAGCCACCCTTCTGCTAGATCAGTGGTGCCAGAAAAGTCATTCTTTGCACCTGAATAATTATTGTTTTACCCTAGTTTACACATTTTTCCATACAGTTTGGTGTAGAGCAGGCATGGGCCAACTTGAGGCCTCCAGGGGTTTTGGACTCCAACTCACATGATTCCTCACAGCCTCAGGGGGAAAAGGAAGGGGCCTGAGGCTGTGAGGAATCATGGGAGTTGGAGTCCAAAACCCCTGGAGGCCTCAAGTTGGCCATTACCTGAGCTATGGCCATTCAAGTGGTGCTAAACTAAATTAATCCTACCACTCCTTCCTTTGTCCCGTGGGCGTGGCCTAGGGAGGCCTGTGGGCGTGGCTCGGCTTTCCTGTTGCCAGGGAGCGCAAGATGGCGGCGCCGCGGAGAGTGGCGAAGGTAAGGCGGGCGCGGAGGTTTCGGGACCAGCCTGGTTCTGCCCAGCTTCCTTTTAAGGGATCCGAAGGGGGCTGTTTAGGGAGAGGCGATGCGCAGCGAAGAAAAGGTGGCAGGTGCTGAAGGGATTTGGGAAAAGTTATGACTGCCTTTTTATTTTATCCCTGTCTTTGGTCCCTCAGGTCTTTGGGACTTCAACTCCCAGAAGCCTTTGCCAGTGTTGCAACTTTCAGGAATTCTGGGAGTTGAAGTCCAAAAATCTGAAGCGCCAAATGTTGGGAAACACTGGTACAAAATAGCTGAATCCTACCTGCCGTCTATATTTTGATACCTCTTAAGGTGAAACCTCAGGCATGTCTACATCTTCTACATATTCTGTTGAATGTCTGCCAGCAATGCAGTCCTTTTTCAAAGGCTTAAAATACAATGGGATGGTGGCGGCACTCTTATGAGAATGTGTGTGTACTGTATGTTGCTTTCGTCCCTCGTTCCTCATTAATAAATAACAAAAACTGTGTTTAAAGAGATGTAGCTATTAATGGAGGGAGTGAATTCCTAAACAGCTTCTTCAGTTGTTGTGACATGCTCAGTCCATGAATGTCCTTATTATAGAGTTGCTGTGAGTTTTCCTGGCTGTATGGCTATGTTCCAGAAGCATTCTCTCCTGACATTTCATCTACATCTATGACAGGCGTCCTCAGAGGTTGTGAGGTCCGTTAGAAACTAGGCAAGTGGAGTCTATATATCTGTGGAAAGTCCAGGGTGGGAGAAAGAACTCTTGTCTGCCTGATGCAAGTGTGTATGTTGCAATTGGCTAGCTTAATTCGCATTGAATGGCCTTGCAGCTTCTAAGTCTGGCTGCCTCCTGCCTGGGTGAATCTTTTATTGACCCTAAGTGTTTCTTGTCTGTTTTCAGAGCTTTGTTCTTTATTTACTATCCTTTAATTTTAGAGTTCTTTAATACTAGTAGCCAGATTTTGTTCATTTTCATTGTTTCCTCCTTTCTGTTGAAATTGTCCATATGCTTGTGGATTTCAATGACTTTTCTGTGTAGTCTGACATGGTGGTAGTTAGAGTGGCCCAGCATTTCTGTGTTCTCAGATAATATGCTGTGTCCAGGTTGGTTCATCAAGTGCTCTGTTATGGCTGACTTCTCTGGCCGAGTTAGTCTGCAGTGCCTTTCGTGTTCCTTGATTCGTGTTTGGGCCATGCTGCTGTGTTTGGTGGTCCCTATGTAGACTTGTCCACAGCTGCATGGTATACGGTAGACTCCTGCTGAGGTGAGATGATCCCTCTTGTCTTTTGCTGAATGTAGCATTTGCTGAAAAGGGTGAGGGCAGTGTTAGGGATGCTTTAATGAGGATATATCTAAACAAATACCAGCTGAAAGGCACCAAATGACTTTCGCTTTCTGTTACTACTAGATAGGAAGTTTGCTGAGGAAAGAAATGTTATTCTTTGCCTGTAAATAGGAAAGCTGTAAAAGTGTGAAAAAAAATAGTTTTATGTGGGCTTAAATTAGGAAAATCTTGCTCCTTTCTGGAACAATTCTTATCTTTGAACTTAATTTTTGATCTTTTTAAAAAATCAGGATGATATCTATATTAAGTAAGGAAATGCCATAGCAATCAGAGTAGCAGATATAACTGAGTTGTAGAAAGCAAATTATACTAATCATTGGCTCCTGGTTGGGGTTTTTGGGAAATGTAAGCCAAAAGCTTCTAATTCTGTACAGTATATCCTGGTTCATTGTGATAGGCACAATACTAGATTAATGTTGGGTACAGTAAAGTGGATGTTTTCACTTTCATTTTGCACAGACCTGGCAAATACAGTAGAGTCTCACTTATCCAACATAAACGAGCTGGCAGAACGTTGGATAAGCGAGAATGTTGGATAATAAGGAGAGATTAAGAAAAAGCCTATTAAACATCAAAACAGGTTATGATTTTACAAATTAAGCACAAAAACATGTTATACAACAAATTTGACAGAAAAAGTAGTTCATTACACATTAATGCTATGTAGTAATTACTGTATTTACGTATTTAGCACCAAAATATCACAATGCATTGAAAACATTGACTACAAAAATGCGTTGGATAATCCAGAACGTTGGATAAGCGAGTGTTGGATAAGTGAGACTCTACTGTACTGTGTTTCCCCAAAAATAAGACAGTGTCTTATATTAATTTTTGCTCCCAAAGATGTGCTAGGTCTTATTTTCAGGGGATGTCTTATTTTTCCATGAAGAAAAATTCACATTTATTGTTGAACAAAAAAATGAACATTTCTTATATACTGTACAGTAGTTGTCATCACAAACCAGCATAACCAGACAAACTGTGCATCCTGTCAAGAATTTCTTGTTACTACCAATATTTCCATGTACAACACTCTATGGTACGTACATTTACCAATCCTGCATGCTCTGGTGTTCTGTTCGTTGGGCATGCTTCCAAACAAAAACTTGGAAGGTCTTACTTTCGGGGGAGGCCTTATATTTAGCAATTCATCAAAACCTCTACTAGGTCTTATTTTCTGGGAATGTCTTATTTTAGGGGAAACAGGGTAGTAGCTGACCTTACTGTGTCTTATGATGCTGATTTGATTCAAACAACCACCCTTAAAATTAACCACAATTCATAGTTTAGGTGCAGTGCTAAACTGTAGTAAGCTGGAAGTTTCCAGTGTTCTCCCCCTGGATGAAAAGGAGGAAATGGGAAGTTTACAACTGATTGATTTATGCATATGTCATTGATTTACATTGATTTATGCATATGTCATCATACTTTATCACGATGTCAAAAAAAGAAAATGCAATCAAGTCTTATTTACTTCTGTACATTCTTATGAATAATATCGTTGTTTATTCTAGTTCAGTTTTCCCTAGTTTGATGGCCTACAGTTTGTTGAAGTACATTCCCCATCATTTCTCCTCAGCATGTTGTGCTAGACAGTGACTGAGATTGGTTTTGCTGTGCAGGTCTCATCAATAGACCTGAAGGCAACTTACGCATTTTGCCCTTTCAGGAGCTGGATGAGATCAGGAGGTTAAGATTCCGCTGCTTCCGGAATATTGAGGTGGATCCAACTAATGTCCTCCTTTGGAAGGGGCTTCTGGTACCGGTGAGTTTGGGCAAGCTGGGGAAATGGCAGGGCCTTGATGCATTCAAAGGGGATCCAATATATCACATATCACGCTTAAACTAAAGTCACTCCACTGATTAGTTTTCGGGCAAAGTACAAAGTGCTGGTTATAACCTTTAAGGTCTTACATGGTTTGGGTCCAGGTTACCTACAGTGTCCTCTTGGGGGGAGTACTCCAGCCAACCAGAACCTGACTGGCAACATTCATCTAGAGGACCTTTTCATCAGTTGCCCCATGACTGGAATGACCTGCTGGAAGAGATTGGACAGCTGAATGAGTTGTCAGAGTGTAAGAGACAACTGAAGACCCATATTTTCCTGCAGGCATACCCAATCAATGTTGTATCATGAGTTTTGCATTTGCATCCTATTGCCACTGTATGTTGATCTTTGTACCCAGTGTTTTAATATATGCATTTTGTTGTATATATTTTGATAGTTTTGACTGTTGTGCCCCACCTTGAGCTGTTAGGAGATGTGGGTAACAAATAAAATTATTATTATTATTATTATTATTATTATTATTATTATTATTATTATTATTGTGTCAGCCAGGTTAATGTGGGTATTCGGAAAGAGACTGCTCTCTTGGGGTTTTGTTTTTTAAAAAAGCAATGTCTCCATGTATTTATTTCATTATGGGAGGATTTTCAGTTTCCATTTGAGGCACTAAACTATCTGACTGAGGAAAGAAAAGGGATTCCAGGGGCCTGGACACTTTAATTTTGTATAGGTGGGCTCCTAAGCAAGTTCTAGTCTTTTGCATCTTTTTGTGATTCATGCCTCCTTCCTGTTGTCCCCAGGATGACCCTCCTTACAATCAAGGGGCATTCCAGGTTGAGATCAGCTTTCCAGGTGATTACCCTTTGAAGCCTCCCAAGGTAACTTTCAAGACTAAGATATACCATCCCAATGTGGACGAGTCAGGCCAAGTGTGCTTGCCGATCATCAGTCCCAAGAACTGGAACCTTTCCACAAAAACAGACCAAGGTATGACAAGGAGAGACACCGGCCATGGTGTGTAGATAGAACCTTCTTGAGCTGTCAACTTCACTTGGTTTGATTCTCTGCTTGAAAGTACAAGCTCAGGCTCTTCTTACTTTCCTTCTTCTGATCCTTCTTACTTTTCCCTAGTGATCCAAGAACTTATAGCATTGGTGAATAACCCTGATCCGGACCATCCCTTGCGTGCCGAGTTGGCTGAGGAGTTCGCCATAAACCATGAACGCTTCCTTGCCAATGCTGAAGAACACACTAGCAAATTCAGTGAAAAGCGACCGAGCAAGTGACCTCAGCTCAACAAATGCCCACCCAAACTTCTCTGCCTATCTGTTGTGATAGCTAATTGAAGAGCCACCCATATCCCACTCACCAGTAGGTGAGTGGGATGAATGAAGCAGATTGCTCCCAAGATTGCCTAGCAACAGAATAATGTACCTGATGGAAACCTGGGTTGCTTTTGTTCTTGACAAATTCTACATCTGAGGGGGAAATGGGCCCTCTGAAGTACTGTTGGGCAGGTACAATTTCCTGCTTCAGAGTAATGAAATACCAGCATTGCGCGGGTCTTCCAAAACTAGAAATGATGCGGTGAGTCAGCAGGAAAGGTCTGTGTGTGAAACAGGGAAGTGAAGTGAAGTTATGAAGCAATGTTGCTAGTAATAAATGGAGTTTGATGTGAAATATGATTATTCCTAAATGGAGGAACATAGGAAACTGCCAGACATGTTCTTTTATGATGTCATATCTATAAGGATATGAGATCTGTTTTTATTACTCCCATTGTGCAGAAGATCCCTGGCAGAAGTGAAGATTATTATTTAAAACATCTTATACAGCATAGGACCCATCAATCACTTATAGAGTGCCTGAGTTTTGTGTGGCAGCTATAAAAAAAAACAAGCAGTTTGTGCGTGATTTTAGTGGATGAATTTTTAACTTATATCATTTTATTACCCATGGACTTTCTGCTCTTAATGTTGGCACTTTAAAAACTGTTTTTAATGTTGTAAAGTTTTAAAGTTTTGCACTCTTGATCTGTGACTGTAATAATAAAATCCATTCATTCACTATTTCACACAGACCTTTAGCTTCTCTAGCCCAGTATTTTTAACAGACTGAGTCTCTCCGGGGTTTCAGACAAGTGTTTTTCCTGCCTTAGCTGATGGTTGTGGAGATTGATATGCGAAGCATGGGTTCCACCACTGAGTTACAGTAACATCTTGTCATTTATTTTCCAGTAAATGGATTTACAGTTTGTTCATAGGATTGTGGTCTTTTGTTGAAAGTACCATGTATACACATAAGTCAAACTCGAGGACAGGTTTTGGGGCCAAAATTATGGATTTTGATATGACCTATGGATAAATTGGGGGACAGTCCTTGGAGAAGGGAAAGCACCAGTGCCATCTCAGGGACCAGCTACATTAGCCATTGCTGCCATTTCCCTGTTCAGGCATTGAGAAATGCCAAAAGCAATGCCACATTAGATAGAGGGTATTGATGCTTCTTTTAAATGTTTGCAGAATTAATGAAGCTCCTCCTTTTTTGCTAAGAATCAAGGTACAGTGCTCACATTGATCTATGAACAAATTGGCCCCATTTTTGGGGTTGATTTTTTTGACTAAGATTTCTACACATATACATGACTATTAGAGTAACACATGAATATGTCTTTCTGTTGCATATGTATATATGAAGTACTTAATATTTTTAAAAATAAAAATACTTTTCTTCTATTAAATATCTGCATGTTCTTTATAGCTAACATCATTGCAGCTCTCGCTGTTCAAGTTGCCTGGCCATGTTAATGAAATGGAATTATATTCCTCATATTTTATGTAATTGAATTTGTTGTTGTAGTTGTGTATTTTAAGTCATTTTGGACTTATGGTGACCCTAATGTGAACCCTCATAGGGTTTTCTTACCCGAAGTTGTTCAGAGTGGATACATATTTAAGATTGTTTTCCAGACAATCTGTGAAATATATAGGAAGGTCAAGAACTGTTCTTAAGTTTTGTTAAATAAACCAGGCCTATGTATGTAAACTATGAATCATTATAGCTTAGCTTGGGATCTGTCTTCTGTGTGAGAATTCTCTGAAACAGCGTAGGCAACTGTGGCTCTCCAGATAGGATTAAAACTCTTCTAGTCCCAACATTTAGCTAGACTGCCCAGACTTAAAGGTCAAACATAACATATCAACATATTTTACATCACAGAATTGTAGCATGACTGAATCGTGAGGAATCTTGCGATTTGTAGCATGAGTTTCTAAAGCTCTCTGTTTAGGACAAAGGGGGAAGTTTTCATTCCTTATTGGTTCAGGTTTCTAATTTAATGCAATTTTTTAAAAACACAGGCAGTGTATGTGTGAAGGAGTAAAGATAAGGAGTATTTTGTCTCATCCTAAATATCTTTGTGATACAGTATTATGAAGGTTTTCATCACTTCTTTGTTTGCTATAGGATCGTGGAGTCATAGAAGACAAAATGAATTGTCACATCACGTCTACTGCCTAGGTGTGGGATGATAGCCTAAAGCATTACATATAGAAGTTTACCATTTCATGCAAAGTTTTAAACTGGCAAGGATAGGGGAATTTCACAATCTCTTTCGGTATCTTATTTGTTCCTTGCTTAATGATTATTCCAAGCAGTCTGATCCTAACTGCGTTGCCTCAAAGCTTGGACATAACTTAATATTGTAAGACTTACTTCTTGGTAAACATACAGAGAATTAGACTAAGTTCTGGGTTATCTGTATTTTACCTTCAGGGAGAGTTGTTTTTGCTGTCTCCCAGGTAGCCTTCATATTTTGATGAAAGGGATTTGAATTGTAGTTTGCTCAAATGAAATGCAGGTGAATTTCCTTGACTTGCTACAGTTTCGTTTTAATGGATTTGGTGATCTGCATGGAGACATGTGATAGCATCATGGGCTGGAGAAAGATTTGCCAAGGGAGCAAGATGTGGAATTGGAGGTCAATGCAACTTGTTCCAAGTTATGCCTGTTAAGAACAGACACTGTCCATCTGCTTCCCTGGAGGCTGGATTGCTGAAGATGATAGTTAGCATCTACATGAAAGGTATCCATTCCTTTTCTGGACATCCCAAAAGCCAGATGTCTGTGAATAGCAGACGTTTAGAGCTATGTTGAGGAAACTAGAGACCCTCTACGTAAGGTACATTACTGTTGATTCTCCCTGAAAAACAAACAGAACCCTGAACTTGAATCCTCTTTATCCTTATAGTGTACATAGAAACATTAAAAGATGGTTCCAAGGACATCGTTATGGGTGTGATTTTCTTTACCAAATGTACATGCACTATTTGGCACTTCTTTGCCCTTACAGTATGAGTACCCCTTTCAGCTTACACCCACTGTTATTTAAGCCTTTTTAACTCATGCTATTGTTAAATCTCCAAAACCCACTTTCATACCAAAATACTACAGCTATCCTTTGTTCTACAACCTCACATTATTGTCTCCTAAATGTTAGTGTCCTTAAGATCTCTGTTGTTCAAATCTTTTTCCACAGAGAAAACATTATCTGTACAGCACCCTTTCCCTCTGACTGCAGGTGTCAAACTTCTACATACTTGTGCTGCTCATCTAAAATGAAACGGAGATAAGCAGAACTTGAGATGTGCCCTTTGGCTGTAGTAGATGTTTCAGCCACTGCTATACATTGATGTATTGCGAGAACTTTTAGTCACAGTACCTAAACCATTTTAGGTATAAAAAAAAATCTGAACACATATGGTTGGTAAGTGTGGAATTGGGATTGGTAAACTTAAGTAAACAAGACACATTATATTGAGTGAAAATGTAAAGTGGTATTTAATAATTGGGATTTGTATTACTCTACTTGTGTTAACAATCAATTAATTAAAAAATACTTGTTAAAAAGTACTTTAACCACTTTCAGTTTTCAAAACTGAAAGTGAAAGAATCCCTTTGTTAAAATCAAATGAATTTTGTTTGTCTTATGACAGTTCAATGCATAGGAATTCCATACCCTTCAAATTCTTATCAGCCATCTTAATGTACTTTTAGTGGAGTAACCTGATATGTTCAGTAGATGTTTCCCTAAGAGGTATTGCATGTTTTGTAGCAATAAGCATATGGTTGTCCTAATCTATATCTTTGCATATTTACATTTAGCATGCTTTGTCTTGTGTTCTGAAAGACAGATATGAACTTCAAATCTGACTGCTGAGGTACATGTCTGTGTGGTAGTTCCACTATAGGAGGGAAAATGGGTTCATTAAAAGGAGTACACTTGCCTCCCAAAGTCTAATTTGACTCAGATTTTCCAGATGATATGGAGAAGAAATCCTGCTCACCTGTCCCACCCAGCTTCCCTCATGTTTCCAATTAGCGTTAAGCATGAGTCTGTGCTCCATCCTCATTTCTTCTTGGTCTTGACCAGCCCTTTCTGCACCAGGCTGCGGTACAGTTCCTGGATGTAAGTGTATATGCATTTGTTATCAGGAACACTCATGCGCACCATATCATCCACCTCCAGAAGTTGGGCACAGTCAGCCAGTTTCCTGAGGAAAAGTTGGGAAGAGGTTGTTAATGAGCAGATCACCTTGGTAACTTTCTCAGCATCGCTGCATCTGCAAGGCACCTTGAGCGCACAATCCTTCAGACAAAAAATATAATAAGACATCACTCTGGAAAAACTAACATGGGATGGGTAGGGAGCGCAATATAAACTATAGTTCAAATAACAAATCATATGTCTGGAAGTACTAATAAGATAGATCTTTGGAGGCTGGCCTAATTTATATGATGTACCTCAAGGAGAAGATGCAAGGAGTGCTCTTCTGTATCTCAGAAGATACTTAGGCTAGTTCTACTAGACTTTTGAGTAATATGATCAGATGAGACATGGCATCTCAATTTAACTTTATTATCTGATTGTGGTGATTTTTCTTTTTCTAATAGCCTAGTAAAAACCACTATATGTGTGCCACATAATTACTATGTGCTCACAGCATAAGGGGTGCTTATGTTGATTATTATAGTATCCCCCCCCCCCCCCCCATAAAGACAGTCCCTGAACATAGAGTTGAAACAGAAAAACATAAATAGAAAACCCTTTTGAAATTGCCAGCTTTGGCCATAAATTACCATAGTGTATCACAGCCGACCTGAAAAATTCCCAGAGAGGTACTGGTGTTAGATAAATGATTTAGCCACAACTTGGAAACCTTTAAAAAAATATAAATCCCAGAATATGATAGTATGCGTGGTACCTGGGATATTGTGGAAGTTGTCCTAAAAATGACTTTTTCAATCTTTGAATTCAGGAAATACTTACAGTAGGGAGGCCAAATCTGCTGAACACGCAATAAACTTGTGTTGAGTTCCAGTCAATATCCATGGTTCCATCACTGGCTATAGCCCAATGGCATTATCCACTGTCTGATGTCATGTCTTTTTCCTTCAGGTATGCCAATTTCTTTGACTAGAGGACTTCCTGGTCTCTCTTTTACTGGATGAATCTCAGTTATTGAATTGGATAAGTGCTGCTTGTTATCAGTTTGCTTAAACTTTGCCTCTTCTGGTTTACAGCAGCTAATAGGATTATGTGTGTATATTGCCTGTTGGCTTTTGATTACAGAATAAATGTCAAAGAGTTTTCTTAGGCAAGGAATATTCAGAAATGTTTTTACCAATTTCTTCCTCTGAAATATAGCCTACAGGACCTGTTATGTGTTGATGGTCTCCTATCCAAATAGTAACCAAGGCTGACACGGTTTAGCTTCAATGATCAGATGGGATCTGGTGTCTTCAGGGCAGTGGTTCTCAAACTGTGGGTCCCCAGATGTTTTGGCCTTCAACTCCCAGAAATCCTAACAGCTGGTAAACTGGCTGGGATTTCTGGGAGTTTTAGGCCAAAACACCTGGGGACTCACAGGTTGAGAACCACTGCTTTAGAATATTTAAAGACACTCTGCTAATCCCACTGAACTTTTCCCCCATACTGCTCTCTTGGGCTGACTAAGAAGAAAATTTGGGTACAGTATTCTCTGGCAAGGATGGGAATTTTCTAATCTTCTAAATATGGTTGGAAGGCCACATCAGTCCTAGCCAGCACAGCCAATGGAAAAGTATGCTGGAAGTTGTAATTTTACAACATCTGAAGCCTATGGAGCTCCCATCCCCATTCTTTTGGCTCTGTTCCTACTTGGGTGACCGTACTGGAAGATTATTGTATCGCCTTGTGGCACATGTTTTATGGAGCTCTGCAGAACCTAATATTCTGTCAACATTTACTTGTAACCTCTTAACTATTTGGGTGAGTTGTCATATCGTTACCATATTAACTAGAACTAGTTATCCTTTACATTCTTAGAATCCGATGAGGTAGTAGTGCTATGTTGACGTCTGGGATCAGGAAGGAAGATTAAGAACTTAAAGATCGTGCCAGACAACATAGATATACTGTTGCTGGGTGGTTTGATGAGACAGTGTTCAGCCTGTTTTGAAGTGTTTGCATTCTCTTCAAATATCACGCTATAAATTGTGTTTGTGCTTTCAAATGTGTGCTTTTTGCCAGATGCAGTCCTTCCTGGACCAGGGATAGTCTGGGAATGGTTATCCACTTTTTTGTCTCAACCAGGTTAGGCTATATTTTATATATTAGGCTGCCATAAAAGACTTCAACGAAACCTCAAAACTGATCTAGAATATTTAGGCTAGATTGCTTACTGGGACTGACTTTGTAGAACATTCTTTGCTAGTTTATTTAAAAATTCAGTTTCAAAGCAAACCATAAAGTCTGCTACATGCCTTTAAAATTCTTCATGGTTTGTGGGCCCAGCTGTCTGAAGCCTGCCTATTTCTATTTGCTTGTGTGCTGTGATCATCCTATGAGACCCACCTCCAGATTTTCCCACTTTCAAAGCCCAGGTGGCTTTAAGCCCTACATACTTTTTCACAGCTCTCCCAACCTGCCCCATATAAGTGTCCTATTGAAATTAGGGGATGCTCACTCAGCAGTGGAAAAAGCCAAGGTAAAATTCTCTCTACGGTTTGCTGGGTCAAGAGTAGAATAGTCAAAGGCATCTGGGAAGTAACTGTGGATGAGGGCACAAAATGCCATGGCACTACTCCAACTGGAAGAGAAGTTCTGGATGTCCACATGCTAGGATGGGAAAGAGAAATGTTAATTGTGACAGTCTCACCTATCTCCGCTCCTTGTACTTTCTCTTACATATAAAGATACACATGCATACAGAGTAGCTGTTACAAATACATACTTTTAGAAACCTGTAGCATTAACTGTTTCAAACTGCTTACAATTTTTGGTGTCCTGCTGAGGGAAGCAAAAGTTATGCCTGCCATGCTGTTTTCCCTGCAATGTCTCTGGCCCAATTTGGAGCTACTTACAGTGGTGTTTTTCAAACTCTGCTCCTCCAGGTGTTCTGGACTTCAGCTCCCAGAAATCCCAGACAGCTTACTAACTGTTAGGAATTGTGGGCACTGAAGTCCAAAACATCTGGAGGAGTACATTTTGAGAAACTCTGGCCTAAAGGATCTCTGGAGAAATGACCTACATACATCAGCATCCTAGTAGTAAGTGATGAAGTCTAGTGACTAAAGATGATACTGCAGCCTAGAATCTTATTTACATTAATTTAAATTAATCATAAAAATCCCAAGATGCATACCCTAGGGTCTCCTTAATATGCTTCCAAGCTTCAGGTATTTAGGTTTCACTGTCTTGGGACTATTGTTTTAGATGTGGCATTACTGTGCATAAAAATACTGCCTGGAAAAAGATAAATTTTCCTGACATTTTAAAAGACTGCAATACACTTGTGCCAATGAAATAATTGCTACCTCTGCAGTATATGAAATAATCCGGCCAGCAAAATGTATAAAATCTAGGAATATGGTTTTTATGAATAGTTCAAAACTGTGAAACCCAGGTATTTATAATTTATGAATGAATAATCATTTATGTATCTATGAAATTTTAAGAAAAATAATATTTTCCCTGTCTACCTTCTTCATCAGCTGTAGGTCTATTTTTTGTTATTGCTATGAAACAAAAAGGATAGTAATAAATAATCTAATAGAACATAAAGCATTTGTGTTTGTCAGTTCCATGAAGAACATGTTATAATGATACAAGATAGGTACATTCAAAAATAAATGTGGATGGAAATCCTATGATTTAGGATTATTCACCTCCCAGTGAAGAAGATCACCTCCTACCCAATATGGTGTTTGCAAATGGCAAGGCTTTACTGTGTTCTGGTATTGTGCATGAAATAGCAGTATCATTTTGAGGACTTGCAAAATATATTCCAGAGCGATAGACAAAAAACCAGTGTCACCAGAGCCTGGGGAGCAGCCTATTTACATTGTACTGAAAGCCTGTGTGTAGGTAGATGCAAAGTAATTATACCACTTGGCATTCATGAAATGCTTTTAGTATGTTCAAAGTGCCTTATGCACAGGCACCCAAGGCCTAACTTCACGTGACATTAAATGCATTTTCTGTAACATTGTGTGAGATCTGTTTAAAAAATTAATAGTGAGCAAGAAGCAAAAAGGTCAATTTTGAATTGGGACTGCAGTATGCAGGGGGAGGGGTTAACTCTTCATTCTCTTGCTGTAATTATGGTGCTGATTGCTTTCTTCTACTGCATTAAGGTTGCTAATTACCATACAGGAGGTGGAAGGGAGGTACCTTCTTGTTAGGTTTAAAGTGGGATGGAAAAGCATTTAAAACTACTTTTGTGTAGGGTCAATGTTCAAAAGGATCTCTCTTATTAAGAAATGTTTTTAAATCCTCACATAATGCTCCTGGTGGTACATTGAATCTCATGTGAAGTCAACTTTCCACTGCATGATAAATCAGCATATTAAGTGTTGAGGCATTTTGAAACAGGGTTAGAGCTGGTTTTAATGATGTCTTCACCTACTCTGTTCTACTGACTGGTTCTGCATTTTGTTGTTCTAACTTGTTCTATATTTTATTACTTCTGTTTTACACCAACTGTCCTATGAGTTTTACTGCAAGGTGGTTTGGAATCTCTTAAGCACATATATAAAATATTATGTATTCAACAAAATGAATTATGTATTCAAACAAAAAATGAAAAGGAAGAAACTGAAGGTAACATATGGGAACTAGAAAAGGAGAACTTTTGAGTCAGGGTTTTAAAAAATCTCCTTGCTATACTTTTAGTATGAATTTTATCATAAAATACAAGGGAATAGGAAAGAACCATAGGTGTTCAGTTGGTGCTGAAGTGGCTTAAACTGGTTTAGGTTTCATAAGATACCATTTTTAAAAAAAAAATCTTAAAAGAAGTGACTGGCAAAATGAAAACAATAGATTTGTCCATCCCTAGTTGATACACTGTAAGCAGTACATATAACGATATAGAGAAAATCTCCCATAACCTCCTATGCTGCAGATACCAGCTCAGTTCCTGGAAACTGTTCTGCTACAGCATTCATCTGTCTCTTTGCTGCTTTTAACAGCTCAGATTTGTGGATAAAATATTACTTTGATGGCAGAAATATTATTGAATCTGTTTATGAAAGCAGAGCCTAAAACTGTACTTAGGGATGCTTCTTATATGACATAAAGTTGAGCCAAATATGATAAAAGTCAATCCAGTCTGGTTGGCAGCGCCATCTAAAGAATAAGATTTTTTGTGGATGGTGGAGGGACAACACATCTCCATGACCACTGTGGATAAGGCAGCTTATTTAATCAAATCCTCTAAAACACCACTCGTATGCACTTTAGTAAGTCCCACTGAGTTCAATTAGATTGACTTCCACAAAACTAAATATAAAAAAGTTGTCTAATATTTCATTAAATTTGTTCAAGGTTATGTTCAGATATGCAGGCAATGCTGCCCCTTCCTATTACAACCAATAAAAACTCATGCTGAATTCAATCAAGGAATATTAAGATCATGAACTGAGGAGCACTTGAGGAGTGTCTCTTGGGTTTCTGTTTCTCAGGTTTTTCTTACCTCATAGCCACGGGTCTTGGCCCGACACCATTCCAGCAACATAGTCTTTATAGTGTTTGCCCCTCCTGTCTTTTTTATGTTAGGGGCAGGCCCAGTTGCAGCCCTTTGGAAAGAGAAAAATGCAGAAGTAATCAAGAGAGGTGTTTGTTGAAGGAGAACAATCAAAACATTTTTTTTTATAAATTTGCGTAATTAATTGATGTTTCAAATCCTGGAGAAATATCTGCTTGGTTAAGGTCAGTGACCACTATCTAGGTTGTTTCTGAAAATGTTTACTTATTTTCAGTCTTCCCCAAGAGGAACCAAGTATAATTCAAGGTTTGAGGTGACCTTAGGCAAACATCTTCTGTTGTTGTCTCCTATCACTGACTTCTGATGGTATAACCTGGTTTCAGTGGCATCATTCCAAGCAACACAGAGCAGATGGGGCAGCCACTCTTGACATTTCCCATAATACTCCATAGATCCAGGCACTGTGGGAAATTAAAGGGTATCTAGATGGAGCCACTTGGAACAGAACCTAGAAACATTCGTGTAGACTACAGCTCCAACATCTGCATTAGCTGAGAGGTTCTGAGAGATGTAATCCACGAAAGTAAATTTTCTAACTTGGTACTGTTTACAGAAAAAGAAATCTAAGGAAGATCCAAGTGAGGTGTTGGCCATGACCCTTGCCTGGGCACTGGCAGCTACTAAGGGTGCCAGGTGTCATCACCAACCCTGCAGCTTGTTATCTTATTTATTTAATTTCTATCCTATCTCTCTCCCAACATGAAACCTGAATCAAATTAAAGGAAAGGGTAAAGTAAAATATAGCTAAAATCTATATATATAAAAGAGTGATGGCATCACCGCGACCCACAAAACAACAAAACTACAGGCCCCCCAACCTCAAAATTTGACAACAACCCATCATCCATGGCTCTAGGTTGATACAACAAAAAGAAAAGAAAAATAAAGTCCTAATTAGGGAGACAGGAATAATTGCTTTTATCCAATTGCTGCCAGTTAGAAGGCTAAGCTCCTCCAACTTGGTCTCCTAGCAACCCAATAAAAAATAATAAAAAACACTAAAAAATAATTTAAAACACTAAAAAATTAATACAATAAAATACTATAATAACAGAAAATAACTAAAAATAATACAAGAAAATAATAAAATATAATAAATAAAAAGATAACTTACAATAAAATTAATTAAAAAAAATACAAATACAGTAGAGTCCCGCTTATCCAAGCCTCGCTTATCCAAGCCTCTGGATAATCCAAGCTATTTTTGTAGTCAATGTTTTCAATATATTGTGATATTCTGGTGCTAAATTCGTAAATACAGTAATTACAACATAGCATTACTTCGTATTGAACTACTTTTTATGTCAAATTTGTTGTATAACATGATGTTTTGGTGCTTAATTTATAAAATCATAACCTAATTTGATGTTTAATAGGCTTTTCCTTAATCCCTCCTTATTATCCAAGATATTCGCTTATCCAAGCTTCTGCCGGCCCGTTTAGCTTGGATAAGTGAGACTCTACTGTAACGTCAAATAAAAATTACACAACAATTTTTAACCAATACCACCACCACTTTGCCACAGCAACGCGTGGCCAGGCACAGCTAGTGTTATAATAATTTTTAAAATTAGCTATCTTATTTGAAAATACTAATTAAAACAGTTCAAAAGCTTATAAAAATTAGAACAAAAGCACAGCCTAAATAAAAAGGTCTTTATCAGTTGGCAGGAAGAGAGCGGAGAGGAGGCCAACTTATTCCTGAGGGAGGAAATTTCATAACCTCAGAGGAACTACTGAGAAGACCCGCTCCCAAGCCCTCATCAAACCCTACTGAAGAACTCCAAAGAACTTAAAACTTAGCCAGGCTTAAATCAGGAAATATGGCCTTTTGGATTGCCTGCACTTAAGCCATACGGGACTTCATAAGCCATAAGCAACACTTTGAAGTGTTACCTTTCCTTTAACATTTCCAATCTCCCCTTTTTGGGCAAGGTCGTGGAACGCGTGGTTGCCTCGCAACTCCAGGGATTCTTGGAAGCAACTGAATATCTGGATCCGGCACAGTCTGGCTTCAGACCGGGGCATGGAACTGAGACGGCCTTGGTCTCCTTGGTGGATGATCTCCGCAGAGAGCTTGACAGGGGGAGTGTGTCCCTGCTGGTTCTCCTGGATCTCTCAGCGGCCTTCGATACCGTAGACCACGGTATCCTTCTGGGTCGCCTCGTGGGAATGGGCCTTGGGGGTACTGCATTGCAGTGGCTCCAGTCCTTCCTTGAGGACCGTACCCAGAAGGTGTTGATAGGGGACAGCTGTTCGGCTCCACAACCGTTGTCTTCTGGAGTCCCACAGGGTTCAGTACTGTCCCCTTTGTTGTTTAACATCTACATGAAGCCGCTGGGTGAGATCATCCGGAGTTTTGGAGTTCGGTGTCATCTGTACGCAGATGATGTCCAACTCTATCACTCCTTTTCTCCAGCTTCCAAGGAGGCCGTCCAGATCCTGAACCGGTGCCTGGCTGCTGTGTCGGACTGGATGAGGGCGAACAAATTGAAGTTGAATCCAGACAAGACAGAGGTCCTCCTGGTCAGTCGTAAGGCCGAACAGGGTATAGGGTTACAGCCTGTGCTGGATGGGGTCGCACTCCCCCTGAAGGCGCAGGTTCGCAGTTTGGGTGTCCTCCTGGACTCATCGCTGAGCCTGGAACCCCAGGTTTCGGCGGTGGCCAGGGGGGCCTTCGCACAACTCAAACTTGTGCGCCAACTGCGCCCATACCTTGGGAAGCCTGACATGGCCACGGTGGTCCACGCTCTGGTTACATCTCGTTTGGACTATTGCAATGCGCTCTACGTGGGGTTGCCTTCAAAGACTGTTCGGAAGCTGGAATTAGTCCAACGTTCCGCAGCCAGGTTATTAACTGGAGCGCCGTACAGGGAGCATACAACTCCTCTGTTGAAGCAGCTCCACTGGCTGCCTGTTAGCTTCCGGGCACAATTTAAAGTGCTGGCTTTGGCCTACAAAACCTTAAACGGCTCTGGTCCAACTTACCTCTCCGAACGTATCTCCCCCTATGAGCCGCCCCGCAGATTAAGATCTTCCAGTGAGGCCCTGCTCTCGGTCCCGTCGCCGTCACAGGTGCATTTGGCTGGAACGAGGGACAGGGCTTTTTCGGTGGTGGCTCCGCGGCTGTGGAACTCCTTGCCAAGGGAGATTAGGGAAGCCCCCTCACTCATGTCTTTTAGGAAGCAGCTGAAGACCTGGATGTGGGACCAAGCTTTTGGCCCATCCTAAGATACGGTCGATATAATCTGATGTATTCGCTGGATTAATGTGTAATTGAATACAGACTGGCTCTGACTTTTGGCCCAATGCTACTGGCCCTGTTGTAATGGCCACACAGTGCTTTACTGTTTTAAATGGGGTATAATATTGGTTTTTAAGTGTGTTTTTACGATTGTTTGTTTTACTATATTTTGTATTATATGGGGCATTAATCTTGCCATTATGTAAGACCGCTCTGGGTCCCCCTGGGGGAGAAGAGCGGTATATAAATTAAATAAATAAATAAATAAATAAATAAACATATTTTAATACGTAACAATCCATGTCTCAGTCCTCTGTGAAAACATCTTTTAAACTCTATCCAGGTTTAGCATAACAGAAGTAAGACCCACTAGGAGGGGGCATAGTTGGCTGTGCACAACTGTGAGGAAAGCCTAAAACAAGTTTGAACCATAATCTTGATATCAAGATGCCTATTGTAATGGTCTAGTCATTGTGCTGAAAGAAAATAAGCTTGTACGCTTCATAAGGAAAGTGAAATATTGTACTTGGTAAGGAAAAGGCCATAATGATTTTTTAAAAGAGAGAAGTACAAGGTTACCCTCCAAACTTGTCCATAATGGCTTTGCGGGACTGAACTCTGGGAGGCATCCGAGGTCTTGTTATTTCCCTCCTGTCTAATGCCGGTCTTTTCTTTTTCTCCTTGGAGGCGGCTGTTGGCTCAGGTGAAGTTTGTTGCTGCTGTTCTTGAGTTCCTTCAGGAGCTGCTTCAGTGCTAAATAGCAAAAGCAAGTCAGTAAATAGTTATGGGGGATGGAGGGACACCAGATGAAGGGTGGCAATACATGATGTGGTTCTAAAAATGGCAGGAGACACCAGGATGTTGGCCAAGAGAAGGACAACCTGACTGCACTCTGGAGAAATATCTTAATAGCTTTGTTGGCTGCTAGTTCTGAGAAGGTGGGAGTTGCTGTCGTTGTGTTAATCCTCGGTTGATGTCGTTATTGCTGCCCTATTATCTCAGGCCTGTGCCCTTTTCACAGGCATGTTTCCTTCAAAGGGCCAGTGCCTGAGCCCACAACAAAAAGGCAACACTATTATTTTTCACTTATATTTATATCCCATGTTTTCTCCAATAAACTCCATAAGTCAAATATTGTTCGCCTCCTCCTTCCTACTTTCTCTTCCAAGCAATATTTTGAAGTGGCTCTGGCTCATGGCCATGCTGTGTTGTGGATTTGAATCTGGATCCCTCAAATCTTAGCATTTGAACACTGACTTGCCTATTTTCCATTTATTGTTGCTTTCTATGAGTTTACATGAATTTTTTCCCAGTTTAAAACACCCATAATAACAGGATGAGAATCTAGATTTCAGTAGCATGAGGACTGCTGACCACTGTACATTTCTATTCTGGTAACATATAAAGACAATGATCACATTTTGCTTTCCATAAGTTTTCCCCAAAATGGTAAAGACAGTGGTGTACCTTTCCCCCCTATGATACCAGTGAACTACTCTTCCCTTCATGACATACTTATAGACAAGAAGGCTAATGAGAACTAGAATTTTTAAAGTCATGTTCCCAGACCTGAGATGCACTGGATAATCTAAGTAAGAGATTGTCTTGCCTGGTAATGTCCCCTGTAGCAGCCTCTGGAGTGCTTGGGCCTGAGGTGGTACTGCCTAGACAGAATTACAGAAAATTGTACTGTTAAAAATCTCACCCATTTTGGAATTGGTGATACATATATATGGTGAACTCTGATTGACCACATACCAGCTGAAGACTGAATACTAAAACATTCATTCATATACAGTACTGCCCCATATTTTGTTCTTGGACTTATCATGGAAATGCGAAACTGGAGATAATAATTCAGATGAATTAACTTCTGACAGAAGCATACAGTTTTGCTGGAGGGCCTAGAAAATGCCTAGACAGAATGCTTTTCTTGTATTTCTAGGTCCTCTAGCATAACTGTTTTTTCAGCTTCTGGTGGAAGCCAAGGAAGACCTAGAAAAGGCCTAGAGACCGATGCGGCTAAATGAAATTGCAGGTATTGGTGCCAAGGATATGTGGGTCATACTGTAATACTTTTAAATAATATATTACAATATACAGGATGTATCAAAATGATGGACCCAATTTCAAAGCAGTATATTTCATGGTGGCAAAATGTATTTTCTTGCACATTGCTTTGGAAATCCTGCTGGCAGAAGAAGTGATGAATAAACACTCTGAATAAACAATTATCCCAAGTTTCTTGCTTCTCACAATGATCAGAAACAGTTTTTAGTTGTACTGTAATATAACAATATAATGACTGAAGACCATACTCCAATCAATCTTGCAGGAAAATCAAGTTAGTTTCTGAAAGAGTTCTGAAGCTGTCTTCTCAGCATCGTGAGGACTAGAGACATTTTGGAAGTACACATTTGTTTGTTTGAAATGTTTGTTTGAAATGTTTGAAAGGTGAATTTCTGAGGATTCTCAGATTTTCTGGTAGGTGTGAATGTCACATTCAAATGATAAACTTTTAATTTAATCTTTCCCTTCACTCTTAATGTCCCAATGTGCTGAAGAAGTTTCCTTACCCGTTTCCATGCTTTTGAGCTCCGTGGGGCTTTGTGGGCTCTCATCAGGAGAACTGGGAGAGAATTCTGGCCAGTATTCTTCCTCTTCCTCTTCTGGTCCTGGTGAAAGAGGCTCATCAGAAGTGCTGCCAGTTCGGCTCTGGGGGCACATAAGAAATGGGAGGAGACCAACCACAATTCATTTCCCATTTTGTTTACTGGATGTTTTGAATTCACAAAATTTCCAAGAAACCATTGGAACCTTGATGCTTAAATTTCTGTATAATAACATTATTTTTAAAAGTGGACTTTAGAGTGCCCAGTGAAGTTTGTGGAGCTAAAAAGGTTCTGTTTGTGACCTATACCTTCCGCAGGCCTATTCAATTAGATGCATCTGTTGTTTACAAGGAAACCACTTAGACATAAAGATGATAGAAATGTGTGGTATGCAATTCTGTACGTGAAATATTTTAAAGTAATATTGCTTTTCTTCCTTTTGGCTAATTTCTATCAGAGCACCTTATATCTAGGATTGCCAGACTGAAACCTGGAGATAGCTTCTGTACCTTTTATAGCTGCAGAAGCCAGAATAAGTAGATTAAAGTATAACTAAGATAGGGTGTTTGAAAAAGAACTCCCTATTCACCATTTAAATTAAATGGTGAATAGGGAGTTCTTTTTCAAACACCCTTTATAAGTATAACTAAGTAGCTGATATGGATTTCAGGCCAATATTTAGATTAAACCATAACAGAATATATACAATGTGCCATAAAGCTACTTGAATGAAAATTGGAGGGGCTCTTGTACCTTTTATGGTTGTGCAAAAGAGAAAATTTTAGCATGTATTGCTTGTTCCCTGCATGTTTGACATTTGTTAAGTAACTTCTTTTTGCTTAAACCCTTCCCAGCCTTATGGAAACATCATTTGCTCATGGTCTAATTGCCAGTAGAAGAACATCTTCCTCCTCATACAGTAGATTGGGGATGGGGAGTGAATTACAATTGCGGCTATTAGCGATTGTGAATACAGAACAGTAACTTGGATTTACTCAAGCATAATTGTTTTGTATTCATAATCACTGCTTAGTCATGATTTTGATACTATTGCCATAGTCATATCCTGTCCTTTACCAGGCATCAGATGCATGAGAGAAAAAGGTTCATTTTACCGGTGATTGGAGCAGGATGAATTATGTTTCCATCAGGTTTGGTGGTAGATTAGACCAGGTATCATTTATACTCATTTTGATACAAAATCCTAGCCATGGTCTAAAAGACAAATATTAATGTAAATGCATTTTAAAGATAATTATGTGCAACAGAAAAACACCAACCACTCAATGAGTCTTTATGTGAATGTCTTTGCCACACATTCACATTAAGGGAGTGAGGCTGTCATATTAGCTACTTATGCACTATATAATTCTGTGAGGAAGATGAACCAATTGCAAATAGGTGGGAGTTCTTTTCCTATTCCGAAAGCCGGAGAAGTCTATAGTATGTGTGATAAGGAATGTTTTTGTTTTTGTGCTACGATTTGTTGATCTGTGTTGTTTTGGTTGCTATTATTAATATGTATATTGTATTTTTGTTGTAAGCCGCTCCAAGTCCCTTTTGGTAGCGGGGTCAGGATACAAATAAAGATGATTATGATGATTATTGTTATTATTAGGAATGTGAATTGAAAGGAAGCATTAAAATACTAATAAAAAAAGTGGAGACTAGAAACATGCTCTATTCCCACCTCTTTCTTGGAAATGCTGGCATTTTTCTCCACAGCACCATCTTTTTCTCCTTTTCCTTCCTGGGGTTCTTCTGCTGTGCCAGAAACATCAGCTTCTTCCTTGGGCTCTGTACCAGATTCACCCAGAGCCACTGTAGCCTCAGCCTGTGCTTGATGGCTTTCCTTCACTTCTTTGATAGTCTCAGATCCCTGTCTTTCCTCATTGCCCAAAGCCTTTTTAGGGATCTCATTGACCTGCTTGTCCTCTTTCCCAGAATTCTCTCCTTTATCTGCTTGATTCTCTCCAGCATCTTCTTTCCCAGTATCCTCTGTTTTCTCTGTTTCACTCTTCCCAGCATCATCTTTCCCTGTCTCATTCTCCAAAACAGCTTCTTTCCCAGTAGGCTGTGCTTTCCCTGTCTTGTTCTCTCCAGACTCTTCATTCCCAACACCCTCTGTTTTTCCTGCTTTGCTCTCTCCTTTAGATATGATCTGAGCATCTCCTGATTCTCCCTTCTGCTCCACCCCGTTGATCTGCTGCATCTCCTGCTGCTCCTTGGTACCTTCACCTTCCATGATGCCACGTCCCTTAGTTCAGTCAGTGGATTTTAAAGCAGCTGGCTTCTTATGGTTCCAGTTCTAAAAAGACACAGTGCACAGAAAAAAGTGGGAAAACTTGAGGTACTAAATGTTTCTATGTGGTTCTACTGATTGAGGTAAATTGTAGTCATCTCAAAGATTGAGAGACAAATGGACTCCTACCCCATTCTACATACCGAAGCTGGCTGGTCTACCAGTGAATTTACTAGCATCTTAAACCACAGGTGAGCATTGCTGGCCAGTTCAAGGAATATAACAAGTCATATGGCACAATAGGCAACAGTACTGAAGTATAAGTTCAGAATGGCTGAGCTACAGCATCTATTATCTGAGGCATTTGCCTCACTCAGCCTAAGGTAGGGCCATCTTGGGTGAACCAGCCTATAGGCCTTTAAAAAATCAAAGATGAGTGATGTGAGATTCATAGCTCTATTAATAAGCAAGAAAGATGGCATAAATGTATTCTACTAACTTTGTATTATAAATATTTGTAAAAGTTATTAAAAAGTGAAGCTTCATATTAAACTCTCAACCAAAATGGTGAACAGTAATAGATAGAATTATCTGATGAGATAATCCCTCCTAATGGGTGGGACAAGTCAATAATTTGCTGCCATTGTCTTCACTGCTTCAAGTTTGTTTGCTATTCATTAATGGTGTGAAAATACAATCACCATAAAATGGGAGAACAACCTGAAGCAGCTGGCCTTGTTCTGCTTGATGATAGGGCTAGCCCGCTCTCAAAGCCTGTTAAGGAAGCAATTTACTTGGAAGAGATCAGAGATCCTTCAAGACAGGTGTATAAGCATGCATGTGTGCCAATGCAAGTCATTGCCTTGCTACTTTCTACTCACTTAGTAAAGCGTCTTTAAATAAAACCTGGAGACAAATGCCAGGAACAGTCTGTGACCTGGGCATGAAACGTGCAACTTCAGGGAGTAGGGGCAGGTGAACCATCTGTTAAAAATACCCCTCTGACATTTGCAAATAACAGTTTGAGAACTCGGGATGTCTGGGATGTTTGACCAAAGCATGGATCTGTTAGGATGGACACTGGCCCTCGCCCTTTCCCCCGAAATCCTATACCCTCTCACTTGTCATTAAGTCTTATTGAGCTCAATGGAGTTTAGCTTCGAATTGACTTTATAGGATTGTAGTGCCAGTGACCCTGCTCTTTCAGAGATGAATGCTTTACAGGCTTATCAGTCTTTCAGGACTTTGTCATTCTATCATCTGGTCAGATAGAGTATTTTACAGTAGAGAGCTCTGGTATAGGAAAGGAAAGCTGGAAGGAAAAAAGGAACTCAGAGTTGTGAGCTAGAAGAGATGATTCACTGTAGTTTGTCAAATAAAACTACATAGAAAATCTGTCTGAGGTTAAAAGAACAGACACATCTGAAGAACTATTCACAAGGAAGCACATGCCGGTATGTCCTTTGCTCTCTTTCAGCTATGAAAACTTCTCCGGCCCTTCTCAGTCATATCCTGTTAAGTGGTCTTCTTGGTTCTCGTTTTTCCCTTCTGTCTCATGCCCCTTCCACACAGCTGTATAAAATTCACATTGAACTTGATTATATGGTAGTGTGGACTCAGATAACCTGTTCAAAGCAGATATTATGGATTATCTGCCTTGATATTCTGGGTTATATGGCTGTGGATTATCTGCCTTGATATTCTGAGTTATATGGCTGTGTGGAAGGGCCCTCAGCCTCACACTTGCTTGTTGCTTCTGCCTTAGATTTCTTACAGAAAGGATAGGGAAGCTGTGCCCCTCCTCCAGATGTTGTACAACTACAAATCCAGTCATCTTAACCATAGGCCATTAAGGAGGTTAGAGCCCAGTCATATCTAGAAAGCTACAGGTTTCTTTTTCCCCATGAGCACACACCAAATTCAGTTGGATGTGTCCTAAATGTTATTGCCATGTGGTATCCTCTTTCTTCCTAAAAGAGGATACCACATACAGTACCTCAGCTACATGTACGCGCTCAGGTGAGAAGGGTTTCTGGCATCTTTGTGCAATGATACCTAGCTGTTGTGAATACCAGACTAGATTTACCGTGATTACTATACAAACATTGCCTTCTTCTGTAGTTCCCAGAATCCACTGATAGGCAGGAACAACTTGAGTGGATGGGATACCAACCAACTAACCAACCAACTAACCAACCAACTAACCAACCAATTCAGTCAACCCTCCACATTCACAGCAGTTAAGGGCATAGAGCCCCCACATAAGTGGAAAAACTGAGAATTGAAAAAGGCACATTTTTAACCAGAAAGAACATCTTTCTAGGAATCTAGGCCCTTCCAACATAATTCTGTGGTCAACTTTCTCTAGCAGTTGCCCACATTTTAATGAAATCCACAAGAGTCAAGTCCTCAGATATGGAGAATTGACTGTAACCATTTTGTTGAAGAAAGAAAAACATATTTCAAACCTGAATGGCAGACCCTCCACATAGAATGGAAAGGTTTTTGTAGAAATTAAACACAGGGCTGCTAGCTATTATGTTAAGCTCTGGCATTGTTAAATGCTGAAGCCTACATTCATTTCGCCCTTGCTTATGCTGGCTCCTGTCCTCGCATTCTATAAAACCTGCAGTCAAATAAATCTTCTCACTGAGCTTCTATAAAAGTCCAGTGTTATTTCCTTCCTTATCATTTGTAGGTTGCCGTGAAAATCCCACTGCTCAGACAGTGGTGGAGCAAAGAGGCTTTTGGCTGTCAGTCATATTGGAGGAAAAAAATAAATGCTTGGGTTTTGGCCTCATTCAGCGAGTGACTGGAAGTACTGAGTTCCTTTGCTTCTCTTATCCCTGTGGGTATAGAGCAGGAGTAGGAGTCATATGACCCTCCAGGTTTCACTGGCTACAATATCCATCAGACCTGACTAGAATAGCCAACACAATAGTGAAGAATCATGGTAACTGACGGGCTATCTCTGAGAGTCTTATTACACTACTCTTTATGCTGTGTTACTCCATTTGCAATGTATACTTTAGCCAGTCTTATGAGGTTAGCTGCTTGTTGATATGTTGTTGAAGACTTTCATGGCCAGAATCACAGGATTGTTGTGTGTTTTCCGGGCTATATGGCCATGTTCCAGAAGTATTCTTTCCTGACGTTTCGCCCAGGCATCCTCAGAGGTTTGGGTGTGTTTGGGCGCTGCTTTTGGTGGTCCAGCCTCTGAAGATGCCTGCCATAGATGTGGGCGAAACATCAGGAGAGAATACTTCTGGAACATGGCTATACAGCCCGGAAAACACACAACAACCCTGTTTGTTAATACTCTTTATCACACTGCATTTGCATTTTTGTATGCTTTACTAGTGTCATTAGTGACTCCTGTACCCAATCCCTTGCTGTGTAATTGGTTAATTTTTTAAAAAAAGAATCCATAATAGTGCCATTACAATACAATGGTGGATAGTGTCCAATGTTACAACATAACAGCAAGAAAACAAAATTTCAGACATCAGAAGATGGGTTAAAACAGGTTTAACATACTAGAATGACTGTCATCCAAGCCAAAGCAACACAAATAGTCATTGACTTTTCTGCCAGAGATTTCCTTTCGGATCCTTGGGAGAGGGATAATTTGGCAAAACCATACTATTCTCATTAATCAGTTACTGTATTTCTTCAATTCTGAGATGCCATTGATAACAAGATGCACACTAATTTCAATATCACCAACAGGAAAAAGCTTTATTTATATATATAAAGAGCACCTGTGATTCTAATGGCCCTCCCAGACAGCCATATAACCCAGATAAAGGATAAGGCAGATAAACCCCAATATCTGCTTTGAACTTGATTATCTGAGTCCACACTGCCATATAATCCAGTTCAATGTGAATTTTATGCAGCTGTGTGGAAGGGACCAAAGATGCATCCTGTTTTTAGGGATGTTTATATGGGGGAAAAGTGCAATTAAGAGTCAAAGAAATAGGGTATTAATGGAAGGAAAAGATATAGTTTCAGATTTGTGGTGGGAAAAACTAGGTTATTAACAGATTATTCCACAACATCAACAACCAAAATTAAACACTTTTCTAACACATGCAAAATATCTTCCCAAGACTGCTTTAGCACAACCGCAGGGGTTTAAGCAGATACAATGTTTCACATTCCTACATCTGTGCCTGAAACAATTTCACTTTTTTGAATATCTGTCTGTCACAGTCAAATAGATTAGTGTTTAATATTTTAATTCAGTTATTTTAGGGATATAACATTCCTAGATTGTCTAGGGGGCAAAGAATAAAAATCAATGATACAACAAAAACAATTTAAACCAAAATGCCAATAACATAGTAGTTAAGGGAATCATGAAAGTGATCAGCAGACATAAAACAAATATAAACCAGATAAGTAGGGAAACAAGTTTTGTTAAAATGTAAAGAAAAATGATAACCTTTTCACATGACGATGAGTAAAGTACATGCCAACCAAGGAGCTTCTGCTAAGACGACCCTTCCCTTGATAGCCGCATATAGCACCTCAGATAGTGGAAGTTAGCCGGGAAAAGTGGGGGTGAAGAAACTCTCTGCAGGCTCACATAGCCTTATAATTATTTTTCCCCACAAGCCATGTACAATTGTAGAGATTCTGTTCCCCTTTCTGTATTTGACAATGAGAAATTCCCTCCCTCCTATTTCTTCTCTGCGCAGTGTCCAAGTGTCAGATCTGAACTGCCTGGAATCTGAGTGTGGCTCTGGACAGAGTCACTGTCTGATTGTTTCTCTTCATCTCAAGTAAACAAGAACTTTTTTAGACATATGCATGAATACCTTTATTTTTTAAAGCCTACCACCCACCCCAACTATAGGGGGAAATGAATAGCTACCTACCAAATGGCTGGGCTTTCCTGGAGACCACCACCTTTCTGGGTGCCCTTCTCCTGGCCTCTTCTGAGTCTCTCTTTCCCCCTTCCTCTGTGCTTTCAGCACTTCTTTCATTGTTTACTACTCTGTTGATACACCCACCCTCCCTACTGTGGTGAGTAACTAGATGCTCCTATTTTTACCAGGAGTTTAGCAGGTGCCTCTTTCAATCACAGCTCCCACTCCTCGGAAGAAGCAGATGGAGCCAGGACAAAGTGGAGGGAGAATGAGGGGCACTGAAGAGGGGAGGCGGCAGAGAGGGAAGAGTGAAAGATCACGTTCAAGGAGAGTGTTGCAGAAGCTCTGGTTTATAATGAAGGCCCCATCAATAAGAAATTATACATTTCCTAGATAGTGAGCGTGATACCTAGTGAGCTGTCCACAAGATGTCCTATGTCAGTTGTCAGTGGAAGAATTTGGGAGCAGGATGGCGCTATGATTCCACTGTCATGGTAACATCCTATGCAATCCTGGGATTGTCAGTTGTGGAATCCTCAGCCAGAGAGCTTTTTAAATTACAAACCCCAGAATGGAGCCATGATAGTTAAATTGGAGTCTCAGCACTATAATTACTAGTATTTACAGTTAGTACTTCACATTTGCTGCGGTTAGGGTCACAGGACCGTGAATAAAGAAAGGCAATTTCTTTACACGAAAGAACACACCACTAAGAATATCTACATCCTCCAGTTGACAAGACAATCACGCTGGAGGACCCAGAGATTCCTAGAAAGAACATTTTAAATAAAATGTTTGAATAATCAGATCCGCAAAAGTCAAAACTACAAATGTGGAGTGATAACTACTTTGAAAAGGGCACAAGAGTCTTTGTTTATATGCTGTTCTTGCATGCTCAGCAAGGGACTCTGAAGTGGCCTGTTGTAGGCAGGCACACACAGCTGTGAAGAAGGGCTTGCGAATCTCTCTATGAAACAAGGCATTCTACAGACATAGATTGATGAGCTTGAAAGAACAGCAACTTCATCAAGCCATGTTTGTATTGTTGCCCCATTGGGATCTAGGCAATAAGTTCAATCTTTCGGGGCATGGTGGTAATATTTCATTTATTTTTGGAGTACATCTTGTATAAATGCTGAGTCCAGTAGTAGCTAGGTGTGTCTCAAGAACAAAAAAGCCTTCAATTTGAGTGGCTGGGACATATGGGATGCCAGAAGCAACCACTGGAAGAAAGGATGCCCAGTAGGCAAAGCTTAAAGACCTCTGCTTATAAAATTCTCCATATTAGTTCAATGTCCTGCTGAATTTGGTGGGCCTTCATGTCAACCAAGCACTTTTGCAGCCATAAACTAAGAAGTCAAATGAAAGGCAAATGTGTCTGTAGGACTGGTATTGAGTTTCATTTCTCCACATTCCACAAAGTACATCCTCCCTAGACATTTTCTAGGTCATCCAGTGCAACTCTATGACATTTTTGGGGCAGATACCTTTCATTTCAATAGGTTTTACTATTATCCATGGTTTCATATCCATCCAAAGGCTGGGAACATATTTCCATGGACATACAGTAGAGTTACTTATCCAAGCCTCGCTTATTCAAGCTTCTGGATAATCCAAGCCATTTTTGTAATCAATGTTTTCAATATATCATGATATTTTGGTGCTAAATTCGTAAATACAGTAATTACAATATAACATTACTGCGTATTGAACTACTTTTTCTGTCAAATTTGTTGTACAACATGTTTTGGCGCTTAATTTGTAAAATCATAACCTAATTTGATGTTTAATAGGCTTTTCCTTAATCCCCCCTTATTATCCAATATATTCGCTTATCCAAGCTTCTGCCGGCCTGTTTAGCTTGGATAAGTGAGACTCTACTGTACATCCAAACAAAAAAATCACTGACATGGATCATTATTTTTAAAAAGTCTTTTGACTCAAGAACTGAAAACCTGATCATCCTAGCATTGCTCTATCCACCAAGATTATTTGGGGAAAGGCCTTCCCCTCCATCACAGAGATCCCAAGACTGCTTAATTGGCAACACAAGTTGACAACACAAATATTGTTCACCTTCCACTTTTTTTTTTACATCTTTCCTCTCCGGGCAGAATATGTTGCCTGTAAACATTGCTATGGGAACTAAACTGAGATAGATCCCTGTTGGCAGAAAGCCATGCCATGATTAGATTGTTTTCCAAGGGGCTCTCTGCCCCCTTGCAAGGCTGTTTTAAAATGTCTCCCTGGAGTGAGAATGAAAACCTGGTGAAAACAATGGGATTAATCTCTTCAGGATGACACCCACTCAATTGCTAGAAGCAGGCATGCCTGTTTTTCATTTCTGAAACAGGTCTGACATCCTGTGGTCAAACTGTGAATTGCTTGCTTCTCTAAACTGAGCCCTTAGTAAAATGATGGGGAATAGACAACAGAAAGACAGGTGTTGTGGCTCAAATAGAGGACAGTCCACTCTTTACATCCCAATATCACTTGATCTTAGCCAAAAGGCTGAGAAGTATCTATCCTGACCTGTTGTAGGACTGCCATATCCGGTTGTTGTTGTTGTGCACTGAAATCCAAATGTTGTTATTTTTTATTTATGGCAGTCCTATTGTAGACTTACAGAATGATTTTCTTGGCAGAATTTGTTCAGAAGTTTGCCTCTGCCTTCTTACAAAACTGAGAAAGTGTGACTTGCCCAAGGCCACCCAATGGGATTTCATGGCTAAGCAGGAATTTGGACCCTGGACTCCACAAAGTTATAGTTCAATGCTAAAACGACTTTGCAATGCTGGTTCTCAGTGCCAATTATATCGGATTCAAATCAGTGGGATTTACCTGTGCATTGACTCACATTTCAGGAACTGATTCAGTAGTTTACTGCAGTTGGAACTGATAACTAGGTTTCAGCTTTGAATTTTCTTCTGTTTGTAGAAACCATTCAAGGTGTCTATATGGTAATCTCTCAAGGCAAGAAAACTGAGGTGGCTGATGTTCTGTCTTCAAGGGTTGGTACAGGCAAAGGAGGCTGGATCTACACTGCCCTGTATTCCAGGATCCGGTCCCAGATTATCTGCTTTGCACTGGATTATGAGAGTCTACGCTGCCAGATAATCTGGGATCAGATCCTGGGATATAGCACAGTGTAGATCCAATCGGAGAATCATGTGTAACAGAAAATGAAAACCTAGGTGGTCTTGACTCTCTTCCCATCAACCATATTTCTAATTTTTATATCCTCTTTCCTGGTTTTAAAAAATGCCTTCTAGCTCTACTGATTTCTCATCCATGCCTCATTTATCTGAATTGTCACCTTTCTCTTTCTCAAAGTCTTACCCTGCTACCTCATTGTGACATGAAACTAATTCTGGGCTTTCGTAGGCTGCACTTGCAGAGCACACACCTGGTAGAGTTTACCAAGCTGATGCAGATTCTTGTCTACCACCCAAGGGTCACGTACGGAAAGGCTCTTCACCAGAACATCATCCACTGGTGCAGAATTGGCCACCGCAACTACAAATATGATATTAGTATGGAATAGTTGCCTTCTACATCAGTAGACGGACTACTCAAATACCTGTGGTGTCTGTGTGAGTAGTCCATCTAATGAAGTAGATAGCATGTGTCAAACCCAAGGCCCATGTGTCAAATCTGGCCCACCATGTCATTTTATGTGCGCCCCCCGGTTGCTGGACTACAATGCCTGCATTCCTCAATTTTAGACAACATGACTAGAGCTGGTGGGAAATGTGATACAATAACATATAGAAGGCTGTAGTTTTGTCTATTTAGTCAGGATACTGGGGTTTGGATTTAGACACAAGGCTTGTGGATATGATGTCTGACTTTCAAATGTCCTCAGAGCCAGAAGTGCTGTTGGGTTGCAATTCCCATTATCCCCTGTCAGAATGGTAGATAATCAAAAGTGATGTTGTTCAATCAAATCTGGGTATCCAAATTGGGTAAAAGAGCACCGACCACTATGTAAAAATAATAATAAAATACTTGGCCCTCTGTAATCCTGGATTCTCCACCCATGGAATCATCAGCCTTTTGAAGGCAACTATAAGGCTGGTGCGGCCCTCAATGAAAGTAAGTTTGACACTTCTGATGTAAAGGGCAACTAAGATATTCCACACCCAGTTAGGTTAAACATTTACCCCACTGGTAAATTGCAAAAAATAAGGCTTGCAATCCATCTGATTTGTTGCATAGTTGAGGGAAGGCTTTGTCATTTTCCCATGATGTCTCAGGTTCCTGTCCCTAAGAAAATGGAGACTGTGTAATGCAGGGTACGTTTTCTAACAAGCAGATTACTTGACATTTGTTGGCTCATAAGAAGCAGAGAAAAATATCAGATGTTGCTTTATTTGTGCTTTACGCAACAAAAATACACAAGGCTGGGCTCAAATTACCAAATAGAAAAGCACAGAAGGCCACTAAAAGCCATGCTATGACAATAACATTTTCTCAGCTTCTAAATATAAACATGTGGTGAAGAGCCAGCTTCGCTCAGCTTCAGTTCTCTGTAAAAGATCTGTAAAAGGCAGATTCTGAAGCTGAAAAGAAAACTGGGCCAATATGTCACTGAAAGTTTAATGCACACTATGAAAATAGCTCCAATGATATGGTGTGGACAGGTTAAGAAGTGGCCCGGCTAGGATTTGAACTCCCATTGGCTAGAGCAGGCATGGGCAAACTTCGGTCCTCCAGGTGTTTTGGACTTCATCTCCCACAATTCCTAACAGCGGAAGTCCAAAAAACCTGGAGGGCCAAGATTTGCCCATGCCTGGGATAGAGGCTTCATGGAGTAGCTCCCATAGTTGGTTTTCCTGGTGGTGGTTTAATAAATTGTCATTCACTGATTTCAACTGTCAGTCCGTTTATTAGTCCAAACCCAAGGGGGGAGGGAGGGGGAAAGAAAGAAAAAGAGAGGGAAAAATTCAGAAAGTGTAGTGTAGTGGTTTGAACCTTGGATTCTGGCTCTGAACCCACTAGATGACTTTAGGCAAGTCACAGTCTCTCAGCCTCAGAGGAATACAATGGCAAATCCCCTTTGTTGGGGTTGTATGTTTTCCCGGCTGTATGGCCATGTTTTAGAAGTATTCTCTCCTGACGTTTCGCCCAGGCATCCTCAGAGGTTGTGAGGTAAACCTTCCTTGCTGAGTTTCTCCATACCTCCCAACCTCTGAGGATGCCTGACATAGATGTGGGAGAAACGTCAGGATACTAAAAGACTTCTAGAATACTTCTAGAACATGGCCATAAAGCCCGGAAAACATACAACAACCCTGTGATCCTGGCCATGAAAGCCTTTGACAACACATTAAATCCCCTTTGGATAATTTTTTCCCAAGAAAGCTCTGTGCTAGGATTACCATAGGGTTGCCCTAAGTCTGAAATGACTTGAAGGCACACAACAACAACAACAACCACTGTAATCCCCTCCCACCCCAACAGTCTGAGGGACCATGAACTGGCTCTCTGTTTCAAAAGTTTGAGGCCCCTGGCTTAAGGTTTACACAGAGATACGGAATGGTTGTATCAATAGAAAGTTGGGAAGTGCTCTGCCATTTCCTTTAGCTGTTTCCCGGGGCAGTACATTTTAATACAAAGGGATTATGCAAAAGGTTTTTGGGTGCAGCAGGTCTGCATTCCAGGATGAGTTTAATGAATTAAAGGTAAAGGTGATGCAAAGAGCACAGCCCACCCGGGATTGTCAGTTTATATGAGTTCATATGATTTCATGTAATCGTATATAATGTATTTATTTATTTAAGAAATTTATTTCCTGCCTTTCCCCACTCAAGGTACCAAGGCGGCTTACAGCCGCTAAAACATACAATATACAAGTTAAAACCAAAAATATTAGACATGCTGTAAACTTTAATAAAGTTCAATAAAATATATTATACTAACCCAATTCATGTACAATTCAGATTTTGGGGGCTCCAATTCTTGATAACACATTCACACACCTGTAAACATGAGTTGTTGCCAATTGTATTTCAAGAGTGGTCAAAGTGGGCTGTATGCAGGATCAAATCTGTATTTTCTGGCACAGATTTTTTGGATAGCTGTCAAAGTGAATAAAAGTGCTTTGTATTTTCCATTGCCTTTTGTCAGTACTTTGAGCACCAGCTCTACTGATATCCTCTTTGGATATTGAGAATAAAATGTACCCTCGGTTCGCTTCTGACACTATAAATAAATTGAGAATAAAGACCTCTGTTTTGCCTTCCAACCCGTCCATGCTTCTTTAGATCTTCTGGCTGATTTGCACACTAGGCATCAGAATCAGTGGCTTAGCAATTACTGAAAATGCAACAAATGGGCATAGTGGCCACAACAATAGTATTTTTACACTTCAATGTAGAGTTAATTAACACGCCCAGAAAACCATTATCCTCAATGGTACTTTTCCAAAATACTGATGTAGCACAAATTTATTTGTGGATTTATTCAATTGTGCCTGAAATAACCAATCTAGGATCCAGTTAAACAGCTCATGAAGAACAGGAAGCATCTATCTACTCAAGCTGTTTATACATCTAGCCCTTTAGAAGCATTTCTCCCATAGAGTTATTTCCCACCTTTCCTGCTAATAGAGATCTTTTCAACCAAGACATGCTAAGGACTGAACTGGAGATCTTTCTTCATATAAAGTATATGTGTGTGTTGCAACAGCTCCATCTCAAAGTGCTTTGCCTAATATAGCATCATTTTTGTGCTAGCCAGCCAGCCAGCCAAAGTGTATAAAAAGAGCCAGACACAAGAACAGGGAAATTCATTTCCCACATGCGGACCTGCTGCACCCATTTCCCCTTCATGTACACAATTTGGCTTAGCTCTTTAATTTAAACGGTCTGGAGAAGCACTTATTCGAAGAGAATTTCCATTCTCATAGATATGGTAGGACTGAGTGTGGATCATATGGAGCACAGCCCACACAAGGGTCTCCGCCAGTGACCCCCAGGTATCCTAAATGGTGGTCTCAGCCCCGATGCTGCATCAGTGAGGGGGGAGCCCCATCCACCCAGGCTAGTGACAGGTCCACACCAGCAGTTGTTGAAAGGACTGTGGATCCGACAGAAATCTCTAGGGATAACTACTTTCAGTATAACAGAACTGAAACATAATACTAGGATCCTACAATGTATTTCTATTTTCTGGGCTTCATTAACAGTTTCTCCTCCTATCCTAAACAATATATCTTTTCTTTACTTTTCCCTCCTGCGAACATGCACACGAGCATGGAGAAGACAATTAAAACAAACAAGGGAAATAACCTTTCCTATCTGTTATGCAGCCAAGACAGACCCCCACTTATTTCCAACTGTGAACTTATGATGGAACATCACTTGGTTCCTATCTCTATTTCTTTATTTTATTACTTTATTTTTGAAACTATGAAATATATTAGACAGAAGGCAAACCAGAATGAACTGTTTCAACCATTTCAGAAATTTCTCCCACTTGGGAGAAAACACAACTTGGACTATAATCTTTTGGGATAATGTCTTTCCCTGTGTTGTCAAAGGCTTTCATGGCCGAGATCACAGGGTTGTTGTATGTCTTTCGGGCTGTGTGACCAAGTATTCTCTCCTGACGTTTTGCCCATATCTATGGCAGGCATCCTCAGAGGTTGTGAGGTATGGATAAACTAGGAAAGGAAAAAAATATATATCTGTGGAGAGTCCAGGGTGTGGCAAGAGTCCTTTGTCACTGGGAAGCCAGCATTAATGTTTCAGTTAATCACCCTAATTAGCATTGGAAAGGTTTTTGTCTCTTGCCTGGGGGGATCCTTTGTTCAGTCAATAGCCGTCCTTGGGGCTCCTCTGCCTTCAGAGTGTTGGTTCCCATCTACTGTTTTGATTTTAGAGTTTTTTTAATACTGGTAGCCAGATTTTGTTCATTTTCATGGTTTCCTCCATTCTGTTGAAGTTGTCCACATGCTTGTGGATTTCAATGGCTTCTCTGTGTAGTCTGACATGATAGTTGTTGAAGTGGTCCAGCATTTCTGTGTTCTCAAATAATATCCTGTGTCCAGGCTGGTTCATCAAGTGCTCTGCTATGGCTGATTTCTCTGGTTGAATTAGTCTGCAGTGCCTTTCATGTTCTTTGACTCTGGTTTGGGCGCTGCGTTTGGTGGTCCCTATGTATACTTGTCCACAGCTGCATGGTATCCGATAGACTCCTGCAGAGGAGAGAAGATCCCTCTTGTCTTTTGCTGGCCGTAGCATTTGTTGGATTTTCTTTGTGGGTCTGTAGATAGTTTGTAAGTTGTGTTTCTTCATCAGCTTTCCTATGCGGTCACTGGTTCCCTTGATGTATGGTAAGAACACTATTCCTCTGGGTGGATCTTTGTCTTGACTCTCATGGCTTGTTCTTGGCCTTGCAGCTCTTCTGATGTCTGTGGTGGAGTATCCATTGGCCTGTAGAGCCCAGTTTAGGTGGTTGAGTTCACCTTGGAGGAGGTGAGGTTCGCAGATTCTTTGTGCACGGTCTGTCAGGGCTTTGATTGTGCTTCTTTTTTGACTGGGGTGATGGTTGGAGTTTTTATGAAGGCATCTATCTCTGTGTGTAGGTTTTCTGTAAACTGGAATTTTCAGCTTCAACTGCTATGTTTTTCTGTAACAACATCTTCCTTTATGCTGGCCTTTGATTCCTTGTTTCAAAGGCTGGATCTACACTGCCATATAAAACAGCTTCTGAATGCAGATTTACTGCTTTGAACTAGATTATATGAATCTACACAGCCATCTACTCCAGTTCAATGAAGTTAATCTGCATTCAGAAGATGTATTATATGGCAGTGTAGATGGGGCCTAAGATTCAAATCCCTACAGAGTCTAATAATCCAGACCTTAAACACAATCATCTTTCCAGTGCGAAAACTGGGGATGTTTACTTGGAAGTAAGCCCCTCAAATATAGTGAACTTCAACATCCATGCATAGGACTGCTTTACACCTTGTTCAAAATAAGGAGCTTAGAGGAGCTTTGTTGGGAAGTTGCTCTTTGCTGTCAACTAGTGACAGCAGTGTATGGAAACCTGTGGTGTACCTTCATGGTGTGGGTGGAATACTTTAAGCCACTGTTTCCCAGATTCTGGTCCTCCAGGTATTTTGCACTTCCCCCCAGAATGCCTCATCATTGGCCAAAGCAGCCTAAGCCTCTGGAAGTTGACGTCTAAAAGACCTAGGTTGCACCCACACTGTAGAATTAATGCAGTTTGACACCACTTAAGTGCCAAGGCTCAATGTTACAGAATATTGGGGTTTGCAGTTTGCTGAGGCACTATTTGCAGGGAAAGCCAAAGGCCTTGCAAAACCACACATCCCAGGATTCTGTAAAAACGAGCCCTAGCAGTTAAAGAGGGTGTCAAACTGCATTCATTCTACAGTATATATGCCTCTTTGGTTTAAAGATTCCTGCTCTAACAGGAGAGAAGCTAGACAACGCAGCAATTCATAAAGAAATAGCTTCCTGTAATTCTGTTCTGTGAAGAAATGCTGAAGGCTTTCATTTGCTTGTTGATACATCCAGGGCAAACAGCTATGATGTCTGGGTTGCTGTTAGGTTTCTGGGCTGTATGGCTATGTTTCAGAAGCTTTCTCTTCTGACGTTCGCCCATATCTATGGCAGGTATCCTGAGAGGTTGTGAAGTGTTGGATACTAGGCAAGGAAGGTTTATATATCTGTGGAAGGTCCAGGGTGGGAGAAATAACTCTTTGTCTGTTTGAGGCAAGTGTGAATGTTGCAATTGATCACCTTGATTAGCATTTACTGGCCTTGCAGCTTCAAAACCTGGCTGATTCCTGCCTGGGGGAATCCTTTGTTGGGAGGTGTTAGCTGGCCCTGATTGATTCATGTGTGGATTTCTCCTGTTTTTTTAAAAGTGTTGTTCTTTATTTATTGTCCTGATTTTAGAGTTTTTTTTTAAATATACTGGTACAGTTTGTGTTCATTTTCATGGTTTACTCCTTTTTGCTGAAATTGTCCACATGCTTGTGAATTTCAATGGCTTCTCTATGTAGTCTGACGTGGTGGTTAGAGTGGTCCAGCATTTAGCTTGACTGTTATTTCTGTTCCCTGAGGAAATGCTGAGGGCTTTCATTTGCTCTTCGATACATCCGGAGCGAACAGTTATAACGTCGTCCTCTCCTCAGCTAACCGTCCGCTCTGCCCTTTTCCTCCTCCTCCTCCTCTTATATCGGAAGTCAACAAATGGCCACACGGATCGTAATGGCTATTTGATTTTCTCCTCTCTATGGTAGAGTTCCAGACAAATGAAAGCTATTATTTGCTTTCAACGCCACTAATCATCCGAAGCTCTAGAGGGCACCTGTTTCCGGTGCGACTCTATGGCGCAAAAGAAGGGCACGAAGCCAAAGAGAGCATTGGCGGAAGTGCCCGTTCCTCGTGCTTCCGGTTTGACTGGGCTGAAGGTGAGCGAGTGGGAGCGTTCGGGAAAAGGCTTCGAAGGAGCCTGGGAGGAATAGGCAGGCTCTACGCCCTGCTTTGGTTCACTGAGGACCGCAAGGGAATGTGGAAGCCACGGAAGGCCTGTGGGGTCCCGCTTTGAGGCCTGGTCCCAGTTAGAGGAGGCACATGGAGCCCACACGGGGAGAGAGACAACCCGTAGATGCCATAATGCTACTCAAGGCTTGAGGCCTTCGGGAGCATCTACCCGGAGGGATTAATGCACCTTGACACCGCTTTAACTGCTATGGCTCAGTGCTATGGGATCATGGGAGTTCTCGTTTTAGCCCTTTCTTTCCAAGGTATTGGATTGCTGTGAGTATTCCGGGTTTGTGGCCATGTTCCAGAAGCAGTCTCTCCTGACGTCTCGCCCACATCTATGGCAGGCATCCTCAGAGACGTAAGACCTCACAACCTCTGAGGATGCCTGCCATAGATGTGGGCGAAACGTCAGGAAAGAATGCTTCTGGAACATGGCCATTGAGCACGGAAAATTCACAGCAACCCAGTGATTCTGGCCGTGAAAGCCTTCGATAACAGATTGAATAAGTACAGCCCTCCTTCTCAAAAGGATCCTGCAGCCACAAATTCAACCATCTATGGCAGTGATGGCCAACCTATGACACGCGTATCAGCACTGACACGCCGAGCCATTTTTGCTGACACGCTGCCGCATGCAGATTGATTGGATGACTAATGTCTTTTGTGGCCAAATTTGGTGTGATTTGGTCCAATGGTTTTGTTGTTTACTCCATGGGAATTATGCACATTACATTTATATATATATATTATATCATTCTATTATTATTCTATTATTATTGTAGTATATTATATTATTACTATTATTATATTATTCATGACTACATTGAAACTAGAATAGAGAGAAATCAGCATGGAAACTGCAAAGAGTCCTGGGTACTGAAAAACCTGAACGAACTTCTAACATTGTAGAATTAATGCAGTTTGACACTGCTTTAATTGCTATTTCTCAAGACTATAAGATCATGGGAGTTGTAGATTTATAATATCCTTAGCCTTCTCTCCTGAAGAGTGATGGTGCCTTACCAAACTACAAATGCCAGGATTCCATAGCATTCAACCAGGGCAGTTAAAGTGATATCAAACTGCATTAATTCTACAGTGTGGATGCACCTAAAATACGGACCAGTCTACAACCTTCCTCCTAGTCCTTGTGTGTGTTTATGGAGGTAGGGAATACCTGTGTTCTGACAATGTATGTCCTCTGTCAGCATCAGGAACAAATCTCTGGAAGTGCGATGGATCCACTGAGGGCTCAGCAGTTGGCAGCGGAGCTGGAAGTAGAGATGATGGCTGATATGTACAACAGGTATTGGCTAAGGGCAAGGTGTTTTTAATGACACTCCTAGTTGAAGTTCATAAAATGAAAGCTGTGTGTTATGAAATTGTCACTTCGTGGATATATAATGTATGTTGTCTAGTGTCTTTTTCTTTGCTACAGGCTCCCTAAACTTTCTTCCTAGAATTACTGTTCCACTTTCCTCCAAACATTGTATCACTTTAACAATAATATAATATTAATTCACAATATCTAATTAATTAAACTGTCTTTAAAACATTAGAGTAGGGTTCTACTGATTCCAGCTGACGCTAGCAGGGTCGGTAAAGTGGCAACTACAGGAGGAAAAATATTTATATTCTTCTGCCTTTAAATCTGATGCACACTTATTCAAAAGGAATTTCCATGGAGTTCAGAGGGTTACATTCCAGCAAGCACAAAAGGAATATAGCCATACAGCCAGATTCTACGTGTGATGTTGGTGGAATTGGTTTGAAAGTTAGGAAGTCCTATTCAAAAACACCCTGTCTCTGTCATAATAAACATCGTATTCCATCATAAACTGGATGGTATGCATATCACAGAAGTTATTTTTGAAATGTTTGTGAAATAACTTAGGAAGTTCTGCTTGATACCCTGGGTTGATCCCACCCATTCTGTTCAAGTTGTTGGTTATGTCCCTGGAACCATGGGAGGAAAAGTTCCCTTGTAGCCTGGCATTTTCCAGATATTCAGGTGGTACAGAGGGCTGTGGGTAGAACTGAGAGAGACAAAGGACATAATTTGAGGCGGGGAAGTGGAAGGATTGCCGTCTTTACCATAACATTTGATTCTGTTCTGTTTATAAGGAAAATGGATAATATATTCACCCCCATACATATGATGTAATTCTGTCCGCTTCGATAGTAATTCTCTGTGTTCTGGGCTATTATATGGTCAAGTATAGTCCCTGCCTATACTACTTACTTGCTTTTTAATTAAAAAGGGACTCATTGGAATTGTGGTAATCCGAAAATCTAGTTCTAAAAAAGGGGGAAATATAGCTCTAGTTCTAAAAAAGGGGGGAAACTGGTACTATTATCAAAATTGCGCAATTCCTAAAAAATAATTTATTTAGAAAAATTCCCATAAAAGTTTCATGCAAGAAGATTGATAGTGAGAAAAGGAGCATCGAAGCATATTTTGAGACTGTCCACAGGAACGCTCACACTTCACTACTTCACTATAATATGGGGAATCTGACAGTTCCCATCCCATGTTAAAATAGGTGCTTTTAGCCTTTTCTGCACCAATTGGCTCTAAAGACAATTGCTCCCCAACTCTAAAACCTCAGTTTCTACACATTAAAAAAAAAAACAGTTTAAAGGTGGAGTCCCACGGGGAACCACTGGAAGTTGTCTTGTGTCATATAATAGGCTCTGTGGTACTCTGTCTTTATACTGTTTTTGAAGTGTAGAAATGGGGGAGAGACACCCTGCATCTGATGAGACCCAAAGTCCTGTTGTGCTAGCACACATGTGGTTGCCAATGTTAAATTAATCTTTTTCTTAAAACTTTGCAATTGAGAGCAAGTGTTAGTGTTGATAGTCAGCAAAGACCGCTGGGAAACCTCACAATGGTTAGGTATTAAAGTAGAATTTGGTGTAGAACTTTTGGCCCTCCAGATATTGGACTGAAACTTGTCATCCCTGGCCATGGCCTGACTTGTGGCCCTCCAGATGTTGGACTGAAACTTGTCACCCCTGGCCATGGCCTGACCGAGGCTGATAGAAATTTGAGTCTTAAGAACATCCGGAGGACTGTCAGTGCCACCACTTACTCCTTTGGTATACAAAGAAAGATTTATCATTCATTGGAAAAGGACATTTACATTAAAAGGAAATTGGCCTAGTTGAATTTGATACTATTTGCATTTTAGTTATTTGATTTCATCCTAAAGCATATGTTGTTAAGAGAGCTTAACAGCACAGTCCTAGACATGTCATCTTGGTTTTTTTTTTTGTCTTGTCAAGTTGACTTTGATTTATGGCAAGCCTGTGAACGAATCATCAGATGTTCTGGTCCTTTTTTGCAAATTCAGAGCTGTGGTTTCCTTGATTGAATCAATCCACTTGTAGTGCAATCTCTCTAGGCATGTTTGCTTGAATTGTTCCCTTTTCCCTCTGAAATAAATATACATAGGATTACAGGCTTCACTGTGTTTGCAATTTGGGTGTTCTGTATTATAAGAATAAATTGTTATATATAAAATGGTAGTTCAAAAACAAAAGCAAAGCCTTCTTTGACCATCTTGTTAATCTATTAGGCCTAATAGCCATTTATCCAAGATGCGACAGGCAGTAATCGTCCCCCAGGAGAGGGCATTATAAAAAAACATGAGTCTCGGGCTGTTTATAAAAATAGGTGTAAAAAAGTATTTTGATTGGTGGTGATGATCCATTTGAAGGAATAGGAGCCAGTGATGCCTGGATCTACAACTAAAGCAAAATTGGCAGTTGATGAATTGGCAACATTGATCTGGGCAGCTAGGAGGGGTTTCTATACCTGGTTTAGGATTAACATATTGGAGATTATCAGTATCTTGGATGGGTTTTTAGTAGGTGTGCTTAAGTTTTGATCTCCAGATATGCTGGGCTGCATTTCTCATTATCCATGATGTTGGCTATGCTGGATGGATCTGATAGAAATTGGAACCCAACATCTGGAAAAATCATACGTTGCCCACCATTGTTTGTGGGCGGGGGGGGGGGGGTAGTAGACTTGAGATATGGAGGCTTTAGCATATTCTGTTCCAAATGAACATTGAGCTGGAATAGGAACTTCTACTGTTTTCTCATACACTTTCCCCCTTTTCTTTTTCAAGAATGACGAATGCTTGCCACCGAAAATGTGTCCCTCCCCATTACAAAGAGGCTGAGCTTTCCAAGGGGGAGTCTGTATGCTTGGATCGTTGTGTCTCCAAGTATTTGGACATCCATGAGCGAATGGGCAAGAAACTGACAGAGCTCTCGATGCAGGATGAGGAGCTGATGAAGAGGATGCAGCAAGGGGCTGGGCCAGCCTAAAGCGCCACCTTTTGATAATTGTGGACAGTCTCTCCTATCACCCTTTCCAGTACACACTCAGTGCCTGCCTACCCTTGGTGTGGATCCTTCCCTTTTGCCAATAAAACATAGATGTTATATTACCTCTGCTGGTGGCTAAATACCTTTGATGCATTGTTCATCCTGGGTGGTCAGAGTTTTTGTTATGTATTTGTTTGTTTTGCCAAATACCCTCTAGGATGTTTGGGGCTGTTTTCATCACATTTTTCCATTTCCCCCTGCTTGGCCAATTTAGGCTCAATTTAGGCTGCCTTTCGGATAAGCAGGCAGTGAACTACAACTGACTTCCCCTTTTAAAAACAGCTCCCTTGGACCTAAAATGGCCAGGGGGATGGTTGAAAACATGATGAAAATCCTTTCTCTCCTCTAAAAGGCACTTAAGGGCAAAACTATTTTTAAAAATCTTTTCTTTGTGGAGGGTCTGTGTGAGATGCGGCCCTCCATGATCTCTGGAGGTGAGATAATGTAGCCCCTTTGCCTTCCACATCTGCCCACTGTTCTTGTAAGGGGGACAGTCTTAGCTGTGGGACCTCTTGCATGTCATTGGAGCTTTATCTTTCAAACGTGGAGTATCCATTTTGAGAGAAAGACAGGATGGAGATAAACATGATAATTATACTAATCCAGCCTAACCCCATCCTGCCATGGAGGAACACCAGCAAAGCACTCCCAACAGATGTCCATCCAGGCTCTTCTTAAAAACCTCTCAAGGAGAAGACTCCACCACACTCTGAGACAGCATAGTCCACGGTTGAACAGCTCTTACCACCAGAAGTTTCTCCTCATGTTTAGGTAGAATTGCTTTTCCTGCAATTTGAATCCATTGCTTCTTGTTCTTTTTTCTAGAGACACAGAAAAAAAAAAAAACAAAAAAAACGCTTGCCCCCCTTCAATGTGGCATCTTTTCAAATATTTGAATATGGCTATCATATCCCTTCTGAACCATCTATTCTCCATACTAAGCATATACAGCTCATTCAGTTAAGGAGATGAACATAGGCTGTCTTAAGGTTATTGGAAATAACTGCTCCCAGTCTCTGGGCAACCATAACCTTTGGAAATGGCAACCATAACCTTATTGAAAAGGAAAAATGATGTCATATCCGTTTGGCGAATGTGAATCATGAACATGTGGAGACCAGCTTTTGAAAACCACTAGTCAAGAAAAGTATGACCTTGTCACAAGTCAACCTTTTGAACAAGTGATATTCATAAGCATTCATGTAATGGCACACAAGTAACTCAGCTGCTAAACCAAAGAACTGCCAAGGACAAAGACATGACACTACAAAAATATATTTGGTTCGCAGAGGATGGTTGTTTCTTTGAAGTTGAAATTGCAGTTGCCCAAAAGGTATACACTCCCTTGAAACCACTTATTTTAAAATATGCACTCAAAAATAAAAAGTCTTTGAAAAATAACATATCTTGTTTACTCACAAATATCTTGTATTAATTCACCATACAGGCACATTTTTTCCCTAAAGTTCAGTTATAGATAGGATGTAGTTCTCTCTGTGTTGAGTACACCAGGTATCATTCTTAATCAATAGTCCATAGTCTTTAGGTATAGTTGTACTCACTGAAATCCAAAAGTCACACTTCTGTACGGAAGTCCAAACAGCAACATGCATCCACCTCCACTGAGGTCTGATTACCCACCTCCACTGTAGTGTAAAGCAGACACACATCCACCTCCAATGAGGTGTTCAGCAGACTGACTACAAAATGGAGTCCGGAGTCTGAACATGCTCAGTACAATCACATGTCTATAACCCCTCCCACACCAAATATAGGTTAGCAAATATATACATTAACAAATAAATAGTGAAAAGCTTTGGAAGTTGCTATTTCCAGCATGGGTATATTCAGTGTTTTATGTTGCCCTTTTAAATGATTGGCAATGTTCGTTCTTTAGGCTACAACTCCCAATCAGCATGAGCCATACTGGTAGCAGTATAGCTAATGACCACACTGACTGAGGGGCCAGGGCCGCATCCGGGGCCAGGCCCACCTTAACCCACACCTATGGCAGGCATCCTCAGAGGTATGAGGTCTGTTGGAAGCTGTTGGAAGCTCTGGGAACTGAAGCCCAATTCCTTCCTATTTGGTACCACAAATATCTCTTGATAAGCAAGTGATCCAAGCTATAAAAATCCCACTTTCCAGTAAATCTAATTAGGAAATAATTTTCTAGCCCCAAACTTGGAATATGAGATATTTCCATAACATCAGTCTTTCTGAAAGGAAAATGATACCTACTTTTCTCAAGGACTGAGCCTATTAATGTACTGTAGACAGGGGCGGTTCAACTGCAAGGCAATTTAGGCACTTGCTGTGGCGCCATCCTTTAGGGGGCACAGTTGAGGCGTATGAATGCATGCGTGCGCACTCCCCGCCTCCTCCCAGGGTAGCTCCAGCCTGGGCCCGCCTTCGGGCCTGGGACTACCTTCGGGCCTGAGACCACCTTCGGGCCTGGGCCCGCCATCAGCCGTGGGCCCACCTTTGGGGCTGTGGGGCTGCCTTCAGGGCCTGGTCCAGGGCCAGGCCTGCATCCGGGGCTAGGCTCACCTTAACCCACACCTATGGCAGGCATCCTCAGAGGTACGAGGTCTGTTGGAAGCTAGGTAAGTGGGGTTTATATATCTGTGGAAAGTCCAGGGTGGGAGAAAGAGCTCTTGTCTGTTTGAGGCTAGTGTGAATGTTGCAATTGGCCAGTTTGATTAGCATTTAATAGCCTTGCAGATTCAAAGCCTGGTTGCTTCCTCCCTGGGGGCATCCTTGGTTGGGAGGTGTTAGCTGGCCCAGATTGTTTCCTGTCAGGATTTCCCCTGTTTTCAGAGTGTTGTTCTTTATTTACTGTCCTGATTTTAGAGTTTTTTTAATACCAGGGGCCAGATTCCCTTTTGGTGACCTTTTAATTATCTGCCTTGATATTCTGGGTTATATGGCTGTGTGGAAGGACCCTCGGGGCTCTTCCACACAGCCATATAACCCAGAATATCAAAGCAGAATAACCCACAATATCTGTTTTGAACTGGGTTATCTGAGTCCACACTGCCCTATATCCCAGTTCAATGTTTGGTGCTAAGTTCGCAAATATAGTAATTCCTACATAACATTACTATGTATTGAACTGCTTTTTCTGTTGATTTGTTGTAAAAAAATGTTTTGGTGCTTAATTTGTAAAATCATAATGTAATTTGATATTTATTTATTTATTTACAGCATTTATATTCCGCTCTTCTCACCCCGAAGGGGACTCAGGGCGGATCACATTACACATATAGGCAAACATTCAATGCCTTTTAACACAGAACAAAGACAAACAAACATAGGCTCCGAGCGGCCTTGAACTCATGACCTCCTGGTCAGAGTGATTCATTGCAGTTAATTGCAGCTGGCTTGCTCTCCTGCCTGCGCCACAGCCCGGGCTTTTCCTTAATCCCTCCTTATTATTATTATTTTCGCTTATCCAACGCTTTTATTTTTCAGTGATTGGTTTGGGGGGGGGCGCGCCAAAATTCTGTTTGCCTACACTTGAAAAATACCTACGGTCGGCCCTGACTGTAGATTTTATCTTTGAAAAAAATATCCTGAATTCAGTCATGGAGCTACCTGAAACTGCAGCAGAAAACCACTAGAGGGAGCTAAAGCCTGCAATGTTCATTTTTCTGAGGCACCAGGTGTGTATCAAGGTTTAAAGAATGAATGGAGAAATGAAGCTGATGAAGGAGGAAGAAACAACAGCTATATATCTGCCAACAGCCAACTGCATGCAACTTTTAAAAGGAACACTTGGAGATGAAAGCTATTCTGGAATTCTGACACACTGCAATATTTAGCATACGAGTATCAACAAAATAAATCTACAAAAATTAAATTCAGTTACTGACTGTTTTTGCCGCTGCATCACAAGAAAGCAACTGGGTGGGTTTCCCACAAAATGTGGAAGGAATGTTTATATAGGCTACATGGAATACAGGAAACTCAGTATTGGGCACTCTCGTTATTGTATTCATTCCCTTAAATTAATGTGTGCGCATTAAAGGCAATGGTAAAGGTTTTCCCCTGACATTAAGTCCAGTCGAGTCCGACTCTAGGGGTTGGTGCTCATCTCCATTTCTAAGGCAAAGAGCCAGCATTGTCCGTATACACCACCAAGGTGGTGGCATGTGGCCGGCATGACTGCATGGAGCGCTGTTACCTCTCTGCCAGAGTGGTACCTATTGATCTACTCACATTTGCATGTTTTCAAACTGCTAGGTTGGCAGAAGCTGGGGCTAACAGCAGGAACTCACACTGCTCCCTGTATTCAAACCAGTGACCTTTCAGTCTGCAAATTCAGCAGGTGTGCATTACAGTGGTGCAATGGGTTAAAACCTTGTGCCGGCAGGACTGCTAACTTGAAGGCTGGGTTGCTGACTTGAAGGTTGTTGGTTCAAATCCAAACCAGGGAGAGCATGGATGAGCTCCCTCTGTCAGCTCCAGCTCCATGCAGGGACATGAGAGAAGCCTCCCACAAGGATGTTAAAAACATCCGGGCGTCCCCTGGGCAATGTCCTTGCCGACGGCCAATTCTCTCATACCAGAAGCAACTTGAAGTTTCTCAAGTCACTCCTGACACGAAAAAATGTGTTTAATGCCTGCTTTCTCAAGGGCAATGGAAGATGCATCTACACTAGAATCAATGTGGTTTGACACCACTTCACTTGCCACGGATCAATGCTACAGAATCAAGGAACTTGTAGTTTTACATGGTTTTTAGCTTCCGCCGAAGAGTGCTAATGCCTCACCAAACTACAACACTCAGGATCTCATAGCATTGGACTGTGGGATGAAACTGCATTAATTCTACAGTTTAGGTCAGGCATGGGCAAACTTGGGCACTCCTGGTGTTTTGGATTTCAGCTCCCACAATTCCTGACAGCCTCAGGCCCTTTCCTTTCCCCCCTCAGCCACTTAAGTCTGTTAGGAATTGTGGGAGTTGAAGTCCAAAACACCTGGAGGGCCCAAGTTTGCCCATGCCTGATTTAGATGCACCCCGAAACAGACAGGCAACACGAGGAACAACTGAGCTGAGTGCCAAAGAAATCTCTTTTGGAGCTGCGGATACCAAATTATCATTAATGGGAATTAATGATTCTATTGAGCAATCCTGAGTGCTACGGCTAGTACATTTATAAATATGCTGATTTAACCTCTTTCATTTTATCTGCTGTTTTGCTGTGCCTGTTAAACTAGGTGTTACCACATTCTTGCGATTTTATCTCAACACTCTCAAGGCCTTTCTCTATGCAGTTTGAGCTGGAGATCAAATATGATATCTCATTGTTCTGGAAGAGAAATGTGGGACAGTTCTGTTTTTCATTAAATTCCTTTTGCTGTTGCTCTTCCTTGGAGAAAATGTGTTATTTAAAACACTTGCAACATGTAGCTGTGACCAGCAGAGGGTGCGGAAAAGCAGCATTTTTTTTCACTTAAGACATAATCCATGAACATCATCAGCTTTGAGGCACTATTATTATCATTATTATTTTTATGAGTATGGTCCATAATTGGGCCCCTTTGATTTCTTTAGTCTCATTTGGTATTTTCTAATTAAATAGCAGCTGTGTTTAGCCAAAGGGCGACTTATTCAATTAGAGCTGCTTAAAGCAATTAGAAGTTATTTAAAACCACATGCTGGAAGTTCTTTGGCAACCCGTCCTTGTGGTTTTATTCCTGCTCAGGGCAGGATGTTGCACTGCGGTTGCTTCTGCAGAGCTCCGAAGGCACCCTGTTGTGGCTGGAAAGGGCAACAGGAGTTTCAGGCACCGGGACAATAGCAATTAAGCCAACTTGTAAAATCCGAGATCTACCTCTCTGGCTTGGAAGACCTGCCAGCTTCTGCAGGGTCAGGCACACTTATATGTCAAGGCTTTAAGCAAAGTTCAAAGTGTATGCCTTTTGGGCACATTGCCTGTGTGTGGATGTGAATATGGAGGAGTTCCTTGCTTTTCTGAGCATGTTCTTCAAATTACCACTGTTTCTGATCCGTGCCCTGGATTGGACAGTATGTACTTTCTCTCTTCCTTACTTACTTACTTAGGCGATCCCTTGTAGCTTGAGGATGATGGTCCTCCAAGTGTAATGTCTTGGTGGTGGATGCGTAGGTGGCTGTGGAGACCTATTCTTGACCTGCATGTTCTTCCGGTTTCCAGACAGAAGGCAGTTCTGGTCAGAGTTAGCTTTCTGTGCCTTCCTCTTGGCACGTTTCTCCCTTAAAGTCTCCATTTGTGCCTCTTCGAATTCTGCAGCACTGCTGGTCACAGCTGACCTCCAATTAGAGCGCTCAAGGGCCAGGGCTTTCTAGTTCTCAGTGTCTATGCCACGGTTTTTAAGACTGGCTTTGAGCCCATCTTTAAATCTCTTTTCCTGTCCACCAACATTACATTTTCTGTTCTTGAGTTGGGAGTATAGTAACTGCTTTGGGGGTCCTGGTGGCACAGTGTGTTAAAGCGCTGAGCTGCTGAACTTGCAGACCAAAAGGTCCCAGGTTCAAATCCTGGGAGCGGAATGAGCGCCCGCTGTTAGCCCCAGCTCCTGCCAATCTAGCAGTTCAAAAACATGCAAATGTGAGTAGATCAATAGGTACCACTCCCGCAGGAAGGTAACGGCACTCCATGCAGTCATGCTGGCCACATGACCTTGGAGGTGTCTATGGACAACGCCGGCTCTTCGGCTTAGGAATGGAGATGAGCACCAACTGGACTTAACATCAGGGGAAACCTTTACCTTACCTTACTATCTTGGGAGATGGTGATCAGGCATTCAGACAACATTGCCAGTCAAGCGGAGTTGATGCAACGGAGCATCACTTCAATGCTGGTGGTCTTTGCTTCTTCCATCATGCTGACATTTGACTGCCTGTTTCCCAAGAGATTTGCAGGATTTTTTGGAGGCAACACTGATGAAATCTTTCCAGGAGTTGAGTGTGATGTCTGTAGACAGTCTATGTTTCACAGGCATATAGAAGGGTTGGGAGGACAATAGCTTTATAAACAAGCACCTTGGTCTCCCTACGGATGTTCCGATCCTCAAACACTCTCTGCTTCATTCAGAGAAATGCTGCAGTCGCAGAGCTCCGGCGGTGTTGTATTTGTGTTAATGCTGACTTTTGTGGAGTGGTGGCTGCCAAAGTAGCGGAAATGGTCAACATTTTCTAATGGTGCTGCTGGATGAGCATTTTGGTTTTCTTGATGTTCAATGGGTGGCCGAGCTTCTCCTATGCTTCTGCAAAGGTGTTTAGAGTGGTTTGTAGGTCTTCTGAATGCGCACAGACTACGTTGCCATCAGCACTTCTCTCTACCTAGAATGCCAAGATAATGGCAAAAAGACTCTCATCTTGCGTGTACTTGAGAGTCTATTTAAACCTAACGGGACTGATTTTCAGAGCTTGGAAGTGTTACTTTGTGAACTCCACCTCCCAGAACCCCCAGTTCCAAGCTTTTTCCTTTTAAATGCTCAAAAATGCACAGAAAACAAGAAAGATACTAGTATACATTTAGAATGGAGAAATAGCAAGATGTTGTGGTTTTGGGAATCATGGCTTAACACTGACAAACCACTCTGTTAGTTGACTTTCCAATCACATCCAACGGGAACAACTAAAAAGCTACAGACTGGTGGTTTGTTTTCTTGTGATGTCTGAACATGGCAGTAGCTGATGTTCTGGCTTGTTTCTTCCTTGACAAGTCCTGGATTCTTTCTGTGCTTATAGGGAGGGAAATAAACCAGAGATGACTACTGCTGTCTTTTAGACAGAACAAACAGGAACATCAGAGAGCAGGAGCCAGCACATTGGCTCATATGTAAGGATTGTGGTTTGCTGTGATGTGCAAAACTAGCTTTTCAGTCTGACTACATGTTAAGCCCAGAAGTCTGATTTCAATACCAGAACCAAGCTCATGACATGAAACTGAATGCTGTTGATGCAGCAATTGAATGAACACTATTGCCAGAATGGATGCTTTCTTTATATCCCCCCTTTCTTAAACTCCCTAGTTTGCTCTAGTGGATAAGTGGGCTTTTTTGAGCCGATTTTAGTGAAGAGCAAAGGAGGTAAAAGAAGGGGAAGTTTTTTTGCATGAGCACAACTCCACTTGCAGAATGGGATTTGGAAGAAGGAGTTCTTTTGGACACATTTACTGCTACATTTCCTTCAAACTTTCTTCATTCAAAGCAGCCTAATTTGTGGGTTGGGTAGAAACTTTGGAACTGTGCCTGTTGCGAAGTAATTAGTCCCCAGAATATCTTGCCAATCTATTACGGTTCACCTAGGGAATTAGCAGAATGTCTTGATATATATCTGTTGTAAGAATGTGATGTCACCCTTTGATTAAAAAACAAAACAAAACAATTTCAGGGTAAAGGATAAAACAGGAAAACATGTATCGTAACAAGAAAACAGGAAAACATGTACTCCATTCTACCTTCTCCTACTTGGTACTAGGGCACATGTTGTATTTATGCAGGTACAGGCTACACCTCTGTATCTTCATGCTTGAAGAAACTAGGAATGCAGTCTAAACCACTGCTTCTTAAACTGTGGGTCCCAACTGTAGGTCCCAACCTCAAATGGGGTCTCCTTAGTTCAGGGGTCCTCAAACTTTTGAAACAGAGGGCCAGTTCATAGTCTCACAGACTATTGGGGGCAGACTATAGTTTAAAAAATATATATGAACGAATCCTATGCACAGTGCAGATATCTTATTTGTAGTTTTTTTATGTGTGTCAGGAGTGACCTGAGAAACTGCAAATTGCTTCTGGTGTGAGAGAATTGACAAGGACATTGTCCAGGGGCATGTTTAACCATCCTGTGAGAGGCTTCTCTCATGTTCTCTTATTTGAAGTGCAAAAAACCACGAAAGAACAATGTTTATTTATTTATTTACAGTATTTATATTCCGCCCTTCTCATCCCGAAGGGGACTCAGGGCAGATCACAATGTACACATACATGGCAAACATTCAATGCCATATGAACGTAGAAACAGAGACAGAGATGCAGAGGCAATTTAACATTCTCCAGCTTCCAGCTTCCTGAGGGGATGCTCGATTCCGGCCACAGGGGGAGCAGCTGCTTCATCATTCACTGTGACATCTTGATGGATACTTCCTCATTCCAAACGCTGCTGGATGATTTTCATGGTGTTGTAAATTAGTTAAATTAGCCTCCCCGCAAACCTAAATTCCTACTTGATAGATGCAACTATCTTTCGGTTGCTTAGGTCAACAACGAGCAGGGGCTATTTTTTTTAATGGTCGGGTGCTCACTCCAACACGGGCTGGCCTCGAACTCATGACCTCTTGGTCATAGTGATTTATTGCAGCTGGCTACTTAATCAGCTGTGCCACAGCCCAGCCCCTACAACAACAACAAAGGTAAAGGTAAAGGTTTCCCTTGACATTAAGTCTAGCCATGTCCAACTCTGGGGGTTGGTGCTCATCTCCATTTCTAAGCTGAAGAGTCGGCATTGTCCGTAGACACCTCCAAGGTCATGTGGCCGGCATGACTGCATGGAGCGCCGTTATCTTCCTGCCGGAGCGGTACCTATTGATCTACTCACATTTACATATTTTTGAACTGCTAGGTTGGCAGAAGCTGGAGGTGACAGCAGGAGCTCACTCCACTCCCCGGATTCAAACCGCTGACCTTTTGGTCAGCAAGTTCAGCAGCACAGCAGTTTAACCCACTGCGTCACCGGGGGCTCCTGAATGAACAATACAATATTTAAAACGAAGAATAGTTTTAACCATCATAAACTTCCCAGTATTTCAATGGGAAATGTGGACCTACTTTTGGCTGATGAGATAGTCAAGTTTATTAGGATAGTTGTTGTTGTGTGTCTTCAAGTTGTTTCAGACTTTGAGCGACCATAAGAGGGTGGGGGTTGGGTAAATGACCTTGGAGGCCACATCCGGCGCTTGAGCCTTAGTTTGGGGACCTCTGCCTCAGCTCAATGTTGGGGCCACAAAAATGACAACAGTAAAAGGTTTCTGACCATCACCCATTTATACAAATATATTATCAACAACATGCAGTGTTTACACTGGCTTCTGTAGAAGATGGTTCAGGTAAACTCCATAAAAAGGAAAATCAGCCTGTTTAGCGAGTCTTTGCAAATGCTGATTTATTATCAGTAAATGGTTGACTTTAATACCTGCGATTATGTAACAATTTATTAGGCTGAAGGGGGTCATGAGTGGAAAAGGTTTAAGAATCCCCACTTTAAATAAATGTAAATAAAGTATTCATCACTGGTGAATAAAACTGCTCCTCCCATACTTCAGTTGTCATTATGCACACTCCGAACAATTCTTTTTCTGTCTTTCATGGGTTATAGCTCTTGTACTTCCCTTATAAACACATTTGTGCTGGCTGAAATATTCTGGAAGTTGTAGTAACTATCCACTCTACTAAATGAAGACCTTCCACACCCTACTGCTGGCTCTGTCGTTGTTGATCCCAGCTTTAAGGATTTCTCAGAATTGTGTAAGGAATATTTTCCTAAGGGCTCTTCTGGGAATTTGCCATGATGTACATTTTATAGAAGGCAAACAACAAAGGTTCCTGCAGCCAATCCTAGAAACCAGAGACTGGAACTGGTTGCAGTTTGACCTCCTTTGTGCTTGGATTCCTTAATTATTTCTTCCCTCTCTGGCTAGCAGCCTGTTGTAGAAACTTCCAACTGCAGAGGTTTTGAATACCTTCAATGAGGTGTTGGTGTTGGTTCTGCATTGGACTGGTCCTGACTTCCAGCAGTAAGTGAAATAGACATCAGCCCTGTACTGAATCCAGACCTCCTGGAGTCATAATCACCTCAGGATTATATGATCCTTCTAGTTGCCACAATTGTGTCTGGTTCCCCTTATTAGTGTCTGGGTTTCCACTGCATGGGGCTTGGCAGCTAATAGGGTAGACCTGCTGATGTCTGCCGCCGTTTGAGTGGTAGGGAAGCCAATCTGAGTTTGTTTCGCTGATGTGAAAGCTGCCCCTTAAGCTTTGGTCAGACTTGCCTGATGCTTGCACATCCAATTAGGCCTGGAACCACTTCCCTCAGGCACCTTCACTTCGCTTGGCATCCATTTACACTGTAGATAGCCTATGCACTGACGATTATAGCAGCCGATCTTCAGGAGGAGGGGGCGTACTGTTCCTTCAGCAGCTCACCTCATTTGTTAACCATCTCCAGGCTTGTTTTTTTTTTCAAACATCATATAGTTTGGTTGCCTTATACTTCCTCCCAGCCTTTCCACTTAAATGAGACCAAACAAACTCATTGTCACTTGTTTCAAAGTGATTCTTCAGCTATTTTGTATGTCGTAATCTTCTTTCCTTGACAGTGCTGCATTATCTCCTGTGGGCTGAAGACATTAAACATCTTGCGCTTTGAAGACTCTCCGGGGGAGGATTGGGCAGGGGAGGTTGTGTCTGGATATTACTCCTGAAATTGTCTAGAATAGGCTGTGCTTCCTAACTGCTCAAGAAGGATGTCTCTTCCAATGGGAATGGACTATTCCATTATTGTGAATGAAAAAAGAGAAACAGGAAAGAAGCCTGCTTGTAATTGTCAGTGGATGTGATCAGAGTATGTATGCACACTATATTGTTATAGTGTTTTCATGCCACTCAGATTGCAGTGACTCTAGCCTATGGGATCCTGGGAAACATAAATTGGCTATGTCCATATAATTACCTACCCAAACAATTCTAATGCTGTAAAACTCTAAGAACTTCACAAAACTACAGATTCCAGGATTCCATAGAATTGGACCATGGCAGTTAAAGCAGTTTCAACCTGAGGCTATGTTTGGGGACATATTTTTTTTCATGGTCACTTTCCTTCCAGTATTTGGAAGCACCTGCTGAGGGAGGATGGCTGTGGGAATTCACAATGCACTTTGGGCATGGATGACTACATACATGCATACACAAAGAACGTTTTGAGCAATTCCAAATGATGCATTAGGGCAGTGGTTCTCAACCTGTGGGTCCCCAGGTGTTTTGCCTACATTTCCCAGAAATGCCAGCCAGTTTAACAGCTGTTAGGATTTCTGGGAGTTGAAGGTCAAAATATCTGGGGACCCACAGGCTGAGAACCACTGCATTAGGGGATTGTACCGTACAAGATATGCTACTATTGTATGCAGAGGAAGAGTAGTCCACTGATGCTGACAACTGGGAGAAAGGGCAACAAAGCTCTGGAGGGGTTGAAATATTTGGGTGCACCCCTAAATTATATACCCGTATGCCGTCTCTGGCCTAATACACTGCTGTTCTGTAAAACACTTCTAAGCATATGGGGCTCGGTGCCAAAGACCAGTGAGGCAGACACAATGTTGGGACCCCTTGTAGGAAACTTGTGTGGTGTGATTATGTCTTTGGGTTGTGCAAAATCTCCCTGAGGGTAAATAATGAATCAGATAGTTTCGACATCAGGGAAGTGTATGTGATGTGGGATAGCCCCGGGTTTATTTTAAGGTCTTTACTCAGGCTTCTCATGTAAGATCTGCCTCATCTTAAAGTACAGTAGAATCTCACTTATCCAAGCCTCGCTTATCCAAGTTTCTGGATTATCCAAGTCATTTTTGTAGTCAATGTTTTCAATATATCGTGATATTTTGGTGCTAAATTCGTAAATACAGTAATTACAACATAACATTACTGCATATTGAACTGCTTTTTCTGTCAAATTTATTGTAAAACATGATGTTTTGGTGCTTAATTTGTAAAATCATAACCAAATTTGATGTTTAATAGGCTTTTCCTTAATCCCTCCTTATTATCCAAGATATTCACTTATCCAAGCTTCTGCCGGCCCGTTTAGCTTGGATAAGTGAGACTCTACTGTACAAGGAAAATGATGAACTCCTTCATTCGCCTGGGGAAATGTGTAATCTTTGTGTGTGTACATGCCATGACACTGTCTGTTGATTTATGGTGACCTCCCAAATATCATATGGTTTTCTTAAGAAAAGAAGACTCAGATGTTTTTGCCAGTTCCTTCCTTGGAAACGCAGCCTATAGTACCTCAAATTATTTTGTGGTCTTCTATCTAAGTACTAACCAGAGCTGACCCTGTTTGGCTTTTAAGATCTGATGGGATCTGATACCTTTGGAGCTCTGAGCCTGGATCCAATCATTACCTTTTCTTTAATTGTGCAAAGAGTGTACAGTGTTCCCTCACTTATCGCGGGGGTTAGGTTCCAGGACCACCCGCAATAAGTGAAAATCTGCAAAGTAGGGACACAATATTTATTTTAATATTTATACATTATTTTAGTAGTTATACACTATTTTAAGTCTTTATCAACCATCGTGTGTTGATAAATCGCCTCCTTCTCCTCCCGTTGCCGCTTGGACTTCTTTTCTCTCCCTTTGGCTTCTCCTTCCTCCCTTCCTTAGGCTGTAAATTGTAATTTTTTTATGATTTAATAGTCTTTTAGAGTTTATTGAAAAACCGCAAAACAACGAATCCGCGAAAAGTGAACCGCGAAGTAGTGAGAGAACACTGTACCACTATGATTTTAATGCATACCTGCCAACATTTCATGCAAACAAGGAATGTTGTCGCCAAGCAACATCAGAGTATGGTCAAAATGGGAACAATTATCAGTGAGGAAGGACACTCAAGGAGGATGCAGCAGTTTGCTTTATTCTGGCTTACTTGAAAAGGCAAGATTGTAACCTTTCTTTTCTCTGTATTGTATGAATTGAGTGCATAATACTATTGCACTTTGAGTTGAAAAACATCCAAAGAAAAAGAGAGTGGGAAGAAGAGAGATAAAAGCAGATGAAAAAAGTGGAACAACAGTGAATTAGTCAGTATTGTCCCTGCCAAATCAGGACAGTTAAAGAACATGTTAATGTAGAGTCTTTGTGTACTGGATTTGCAGGTCTTCCTGTAAAAAAATTAAATCACACTGCCTGAAAATATTTCTTCTTGCATGAAGGACAGGGCAGTTGCTTGTTCCAAGTCTTCCCTTGTATTGTTGCCTCCTTTCTATTCTTGCTTAATGCTTTGTTGGCACAGGTACCAGTTCCTGGCTCATTCACATAAAGTGATGGCCCCTCAAGAAGACCAAGGCCAAGCACAGGAAAATATGAAGAATTACACTAAGAGGCACAGCGGGTGTTGGACGTATCCCCAACAAACAATGCTCTTAAGGTATTGTTGAAGGCTTTCATGGCCAGAATCACTGGGTTGCTATGAGTCTTTTGGGCTGCATGGCCATGTTCCAGAAGCTTTTTCTTCTGACGTTTTACCCACATCTGTGGCAGGCATCCTTAGAGGTGTGAGGATCTATTGTCTACTGAATGACAAATTCAAAATCCCTATCCCACTCTTCCAGAAAGGATTTTACAATGTGCATCACTGAGTGGGGACTGGGATGAGCAACTAGAAAAACACCTTAAAAATGAAGCTATTCTGTATATTTTGAGCTACATAGTTGGTCCGTGGGCTAGCACATTCTTCTACATCGCAGCTGCTACATGGGAGCAACTTTACGCATGTTTTTGATCTCAAGCCTGCTTCTTCTACACAGCAGGGCAGTTGAGAAGAGAATGTGGAAACATGATAGCACCAAGCTTTCAAAGCAAACATAAAGCCTAGCAACAAATTACCTTGCAGCATTCCATTCAATGCATTGCACCAAGTTGTACTTCCGTACCTAAGACCTTGAGGTTCTAAGTAGAATTTTGCTCTGAGAAAAAACTTGCCCAATTATTTTTGTATTGTTTTATACACCAATCGTGCGTGTATGTGGAATTGCAGAGGTTCCATATCTACTGTAACACACCAAGGTTCTCTTATACTGGTAGTCCAAGGAAATAGGTACAAAGTATCCACAGATTCTGCATCAACAGATTATATTCTCTTGACTTCTACGAGGGTTGAATGAAAAGTAATGCCTCCACCTTTGTTACTTGGGTTTGGATGGGAATATTTTAATAAATAAAATGCAGAAATAATCCTTAGAATGTGCTCTTTAACTACCACTATTTACTTTTCCACATAATCACCAGACAATTGGATACATGTCTGCCAATGATGAACACGTTTTCTGAAGCCATCATGGAAGAAGTCGACACTCTGTTTCCGCAACCAGCATCTCACAGTACCCATCGTGCACAGATCTTCCGATAGCCAAGCAAAGCAATAATGTGACCCACACGATCTTGTGAAATGCCGATTATGCTTGAAATTTCTCTCTGAGTGATACGATGATCGTCCTGAATCAATCTGTCAACCTTTTGCTTGTGAAACTCAGTGGTTGCTGTCACAGGACGTCCAACTCTTTGTTTGTCACGCAAGTCAGATGTTCCCACCTCAACATCTTTAAACTTACTCGCCCAATGAAGCACAGTACTCACATCAACACAATCACCATAAACAGCTTGCATTCTCTGATGAATCTCCTTTGGGGTGACACCTTCCGCTGTCAAGAATTCAATGACTGCACGTTGCTTAAGTCGCATTGACTGCGCAGGGTTCCATACTTCACACTTTAACAACACAACAATTCAATGCTAAGGCTTCCCACCAAATGGAACTGTAGAGGAGAGTCTATTGAACAAGCCAGTACCTGCCGCATACCAGGACTGCCATCTGTTGAGAAGTTACGAAGGTGGAGGCATTACTTTTCATTCAACCCTCGTGTGTGTGTGTGTGTGTGTGTGTGTGTATGTCCAAAAGCAAATCTTGATTTTGCCATTTTATATAAGGGATACTATTTTACTATTCCATAATACAAAATGGGACTTGAGGATCCATGGAGCGTTCTGACGCCAAACTCCAGCAGATTCCAAGCATCCATTTATTTTACCTTGGAGACCTGGGCCCTTAAACACTATGCCGTTATAATGCTATGGATCTACATTAACTCCCATGGTTCCATTCTATGGAATGCTCAGGATCTGCAGTTTAGAGAAGGACAGACAAGAGCTCTTTTGATGCCTCTGAACTACAAATCCCAGGAGGATTCCATAAGATGCTGCCATCGCAGTTTAAGTGGAAATATCATGTTATAACTGTGTAGTGTGAAAGGGCTGTGAGAGATAAAAAGTTGTACCATGTTTCAGAAGCATTCTTTCCTGATGTTTCGCCCACATCCATGGCAGGCATCCTCAGAGGTTGAGGGGTCTGTTGGAAACTAGGCAAGGGAGGTTTATGTATCTGTGGAGTGTCCAGGGTGGGAGAAAGAACTCTTGTCTGTTTGAGGCAAGTGTGAATGTTGCAATTGGCCACCTTGATTAGCATTTAATGGCCTTGCAGCTTCAAAGCTTGCCAAGGCGCATACTTTGTTGGGAGGTATTAGCTGGCCCCGATTGTTTCTTGTCTAGAATTCCCTTGTCTTCTGAGTGTTGCTGTTTATGTACTGTCCTGATCTGAGAGTTTTTAAATACTGGTAGCCAGATTTTATTCATTTTTATGGTTTCCTCCTTTCTGTTGAAATGGTTGGTTTTTTTCCTGTCACTCTGGGTGGTAGTCAAAATTGCAAGTACTGTATATGAGTGACACGTACACATGCATGCTGTATGTCCATGTTCCAGGAGCATTCGCTCCTGACGTTTCACCCACATCTATGGCAGGCATCCTCAGAGGTTGTGAGGTCTGTTGGAAACTAGGCAAGAGAGGTTTATATGTCTGTGGAATGATCAGGGTGGGAGAAAAAACAAAAACAAAGGATTCCCCCCCCCAGGCAGGAAGCAGCTAGGCTTTCAAGCTGCAAGGCTTTTCAATGCTAATAAAGGTGATTAATTGCAACATTCACACTTGCCTCAAGCAGACCAGAGTTCTTTCTCCCACCCTGGACCTTCCACAGATATATAAACCCCACTTGCCTAGTTTCCAATAGGCAGGAATGAAGCTTCCAAGGCCATTGATGCTAATCAAGGTGATTAATTACAATTCACACTGGCCTCCAATTTCAACAGAAGAAGATAAAATTAACAAAATCTGACTACTAGTATTAGAAAAACTCAAAATCAGGACAGTAAATAAAGAACAACACTCAGAGAACAGGGCAATTTCAGGCATGAAACAATCAGGGCCAGCTAACATCTCCTAACAAAGGATTCCCCGGGCAGGAATCAGCCAAGCTTCGAAGCTGCAAGGCTATTCAATGCTATTCAAGGTGATCGACTACAACATTCACACCTGCCTCGAACAGACAAGAGTTCTTTCTCCCACCCTGGACCTTCCACAGATATATAAACCCCACTTGTCTAGTTTCCAACAGACCTCACAACTTCTGAGGATGCCTAACATAGATGCAGGCGAAACATCAGGAAAGAATGCTTCTGGAACATGGCCATAAGGCAAAGGTTTCCCCTGACGTTAAGTCCAGTTGTGACCGACTCTGGGGGTTGGTGCTCATCTCTATTTCTAAGCCGAAGAGTCGTGGTTGTCCGTAGACACCTCCAAGGTCATGTGGCCGGCATGACTGCATGGAGCGTAGGGAGCAGTACCTATTGATCTGCTCACATTGGCATGTTTTCGAACTTCTAGGTTATAGTGTAGAGCACTAGGAGTCCCCAAACTAAGGCTTGGAGGCTGAATCCGGTGGCCCTCCAAGGTCGTTTACCTGACTCCCGCCCTCAGTCAGAAATACCTTGAAGGTACACAACGGAGTGTGGCAGCGGCTCCTTCTTTGGAGGCTTTTAAGCAGAGGCTGGATGGCCCTCTGTCGGGGGTGCTTTGAATGCGATTTCCCTGCTTCTTGGCTGAAAGGGGTTGGACTGGATGGCCCGCGAGGTCTCTTCCAACTCTAGGGTTCTAACAACAACAATCCTAGGCTACTTTACGATCTCCTCAAGCGAAATGGCAGTTCTGGGCGGGCTTCCTCGGGCCCTTTCCCCGCCAACTCGCCAGGCGGATGCCCTTATAAAGCCCGAGGCGCGGAGGGCTCCCCTCCCTTTGCCAAGAGTCGCTCGGCGGCGCTGCGCTTTTTCCCTCCTCCGGGGCTTTTAATCCGCTCCTCAAGCGCGGCAGGGGCAGCAGCAACAGGCGTCCCAACTTCCTTCCTCCTTCCTCCCTTCTTTCGGGATTTTTTCCCTTTCTTTCCCCGCCGCTGAGAGAAGAGAAGAAGCAGCGGAGCGTCTTTCCAGACTTGGTGAGTTTCAGTAAACTTGAGGTAAAGCCCAACGAGGGGCGAGTGCTGCTGGGGAAGGGAAAAAAGCGTGGTGGGGGAGGACGGGCCGAGGAGTCGCTTCCACGTGGCAGCCACATTGCAAGAGAGTCCGGGAGGAAGGGCTTCCCCGCCGGCTATTTTAGGTGCGCTCCGGAGAGAGAGCCTCGGAGGCCCGCTTGGGCCTGCCTTGAGTCAAGGGAATGGGGGAAAGAGACGGGTCTGCCTCCTGTTGAGCAGCAGGGACAAAGAAGAAGGACAAAGAGGAGGGTCCTGGCGAAAAATCCGCCTCTCAACTCCTCACAGGGCGGGCATGGGCCAACTTGGGCCCTCCAGGTGTTTTGGACTACAACTCCCACAATTCCTAACAGCCGGTAGGCTGTTAGGAATTGTGGGAGTTGTAGTCCAAAACACCTGGAGGGCCCAAGTTGGCCCATGCCCGCCCTAGGCTTTCGCGCGTCCCTGGAGGCATTTTGGAAGGTCCCACTTCCCCCCAAATATAGGGGCGCCTCACTCCCACAGAGCCGAAGGGTTTGGACCTGAGGAAAGAGTTCCCCTGATCCAAGAAAACCACGCGGAGGTGGGAGTGAGTCCCCATTTGGGCCACCGCGTTGTGGGTTCGCTGTGGAAGGAAGGCATTTTGACACCACTCACTGCCAGGGCTCCATGCTATGGAATCCTGGGAGTTGTAGTTGTACAGCCATGGTTCTCAACCTGTGGGTGCCCAGATGTTTTGGCCTTCCACTCCCAGAAATCCTCACAGTTGTGGGATTTCTGGGAGTTGTAGGCCAAAGCACCTGGGGACCCACAGGTTGAGATTCACTGTTGTATAAGGTTAAACTGCAGAGATACTGAATTTGCTGGTGGTTCGAATCCGGGGAGCGGAGTGAGCTCCCGCTGTTAGGCCCAGCTTCTGCCAACCTAGCAGTTTGAAAACATACAAATGTGAGTAGATCCATAGGTACTGCTCTGGCGGGAAGGTAACAGCGCTCTGTGCAGTCATGCCGGCCACATGACTTTGGAGGTGTCTATGGACAACGCTGGTTCTTTGGCTTAGAAATGGAGATGAGCACCAACCCCCAGAGTCGGACATGACTAGACTTAACGTCACGGGAAACGTGTTGTCGAAGGCTTTCATGGTCGGGATGACAGGGTAGTTGTATGTATTCCGGGCTGTATGGCCATCTTCCAGAAGTATTCTCTCCTGACATTTCGCCCACATCTATGGCAGGCATCCTCAGAGGAAACGTTAGGAGAAAATACTTCTGGAACATGGCCATACAACAACCCTGTCAGGGGAAACTTTTACCTTTATAAGGTCTTTAGCTTTCTCTGCCCACAAAACTTCCACTCCCAGAATGCCATAGTATGGAACACTGGCAGTTCAAGGAATTCAACACACTAGAGTTTGGATCCACTTTAAATCCACTTTAGGGAGGGGGCTTTAAACAGCTCAACCCGACAGGTCATGAATCTCACTAAACTACAAATCCAATAATTCTGCAGGAGGCAGAAATTGGATTTAAATTGGATTTATTCTCTGGTGTGATGAGGCAGAAAGTATGGAAAGTATGATTCATGGAATCATATAATCCTAGAGTTGGAAGAGACCTCGTGGGCCATCCAGTCCAACCCCTTTCTGCCAAGAAGCAGGAAAATCACATTCAAAGCACCCCTGACAGATGGCCATCCAGCCTCTGCTTAAAAGCCTCCAAAGGAGGAGCCTCCACCATACTCAGGGGCAGAGAGTTCCACTGCCGAACAGCCCTCACAGTGAGGAAGTTCTTCCTGATGTTCAGGTGGAATCGCCTTTCCTGTAGTTTGAAGCCATTGTTCCGCACCCTAGTCTCCAGGGCAGCAGAAAACAAGCCTGCTCCCTCCTCTCTATGACTTCCCATCATATATTTATACATGGCCCTCATCATGTCTCCTTTCAGACTTCTCTTCTGCAGGCTAAACATGCCTAGTTCTTTAAGCCGTTCCTCATAGGGCTTGTTCTTCAGACTCTTGATCACTTTAGTTGCCTTCCTCTGGACACATTCCAGCTTGTCATTTCCCAGTGTAGATGCAACCATCGTCAAGGCACCATTGCTGCACTCCTATTTCATCGAAACTGGAGCCCTGCCTTTTTGTTTTGGCAGCAGCTGGATTCCCTTGGCTTCAAAGCTGAACAGATGTTGACTTCCCCGAGGCGCTTTCCCTTGTTGTTTTACCCTTCTTGGCACCCTTGTGCCTTGCTTGATATTGTGTGATCGCAATCTTACCTAACTTGAACTTGTTGCCTTTTGAAATTCTCTTCTTCCCAACTTCAGTCTGTCACCTATTAGAAGTCTTTGCTTGCTTTCTTGCTTGCCTGTTACTCACCCCGTCATCCTCTGGTAGAAATCACTGCTGTTCATATCCTGGCAGGATATTTTCCTCCAAAACAATTTGACGTGTGAGGCAGAACATCCAGTTATGCCTCCCTTAAGAGAAGCAATCTAATAATAATAGATTATCCTTGAAATCCTTACTCAGACATAAGTCCCATTGAGTTCAGTCAGACCTAGTGGTAGCTAAGGCTCTATATGTATATGTATTGAAATAGATTTGTGAGATTGCAGCCAAATTTATAAATGGATAGACTGTTGACCAGCAGGACTGCCTGAATGAGTTAGTCAAGGAGCAAGTTTGTTTTTGGTTCATGCTTGGATTAGAACCCAAACTGGTGGTTTCAAGTTACAGGGAAAAAGGTGCCACCTAAAAATTTGGAACAACCTTTTTACTCTTAAGAGCTGTTCAACAGAGGAACAGATTGCCTCAGAGGGTGGAGGATTTTCCTTCTTTGAAGGTCTTTAAACAGATGTTGTATGGGCATCTTTCATGACTGCTTTAGTTATGTTTTCCAGTATGGCAGGGGATTGGACTAGATTGTCTTTGTGATCCCCCCAATTCTAGGATTCTATTTCAGCTGAAGGTCCCAAATCTGGTCCATTTAGACTTTCTCTTCTTGGGATGTTAAGTTGTTATGATATCTCAGGGAGAGAATTTACTGACCATAGCCGTTACTTATATGAAAACACCAAGTTGGAACCTGTCAGAAGAGCAAACGGTTACTCAGACTTTTCCCAGCCATGCCTGTAACTCGCATTGTGGGAATGGGTTCTAGTGGACTGGTGTCTTTAGATGCATTTTCCCAACATTTCTTTCTTTGTGGAAGTATTTTCTCAAGGCCTGCTCACATGACAGCTCCTCCCTTCCAGTGTGTTTTTCTTTGCTCGCTCAGTTCTAGTGAAAGGCTCCTTAGCCACTAAAAGGCCAATGCTTTTACTCACAGCAATTCAATCCACTTGTTACCATGCTGTTGGCCAACTGGTACAAAAGGGTGGAGTGGATGGATGCAGACAGTTATAAGCACAGATGTTGCATTCATACATTCTTGGAGTCATGCTGTAGTTCTTGCTTACATTAAGATGGCATCTGGCACTCAGAAGACATTATCTCATGGTTTACAAAAAAAAACCCAGATTCCCCAACCACTATAGTCAGTGCGGATTTTAGGATTTTAGGAATAGTAGTTCCAAAGGATAACTTTCCCCTAAGTTCTGGACTAACATTCATATAAACAATAAAGTACACCAAGTTTTTTTTAAAAAAAATTGTGTCAGCAGTGACTTGAGAACATATAGCAAGTTGCTTCTGGTGTGACAGAATTGGCCGTGTACAGAGATGTTGCCCAGGGTATGCCTGGGTGTGTTAGCTGGGAGGCTTCTCTCATGTGCCCACAAGCTAGAGCTGTCACCCCGTCTCATGGATTTTAACCTGCAACATTCAGATAAGCAACCCAACCTTCAGGTCAGCAGTTTAGCCAGTACAAAGGTTTAACCCATTGTGTCTCTTTACTGTACTACCAAGTGATCTTTCATATACATGGAAACATAGGGGTGTGAAGAGACTCTTCTGGAGAATGTCATGGCCAAAACTCAGAATACATTAGGCAGCTTTGTTTTGAACTTCAACTTTATGATTCTCAGCAATTTGAGGGCCTTTCCCCCTCCCTCCACCCAATTGCCACAACTTCTTTTTTTGGTGAGCATGGCTTTGAGCAAAGGAGGAAAGCACTAGATCTTTCTGCCTGAGGCTGTGCTGCAGCCTCTCTTGTAGATGTTTATCTGGCTCCCTTTCTAATTGTTAGCACATGCTTCCCAGATGCTTTCAAGGTTTCTTTCAGTGCTTGCATGAGGAACAAAAATGTCTTTTCTTCTGAATAAAATTTCAAATTGTCTTGTTTTCAGTCCTACTTGTTCTGATAGCATGTGAGTGTACTTCTGCTATGGAGTCAATCCTGGTGAAAGATTGACAAAATATTGCAGAGTGTATTATTTATTTTTGTAATTTGCATTCCCTCTTCCTGTATATGCATATAGCCAGGGCAGTTATTAAATAAGAAAATAAAGATATCAGCATGTTCCTTACTGAATCAGTTCTTCCATCCCATGTCTTGATGCATGAATAGAACATTCCAGCCGTGCCATCAATTTCCTACACTCAGAAATTTGGGAAATTTACTTTTGGGGTAATGGGAAGAAAGAGTCCCACAATCACATAGAAAGCATGGCTATGGTAGTTCAGTGGGAGAGAGGGCTTTTGGGAGTTATCATTTGAAAAAGTAACCTTTTATACTCTGTCCCTGACATCCTGGGCAATTCATATTAGTCTAAGAAATCTAGCCATCTGCATCTCCTGACTGCCCCTCATCTCTGTTGAATGGGACAACTCTTGTTTTCCATTTTCTACAATGCTCCCTTGTGTTCAACAGCATGGTTGTGTACTACAATTTCCTTCATGAGTGTTTCAAGCTACAGCTGCTTTCTGGCACTGGATTCCACAAGGAACATCTGTGTTTAAGGCCTCCTCTTTTTATTCTTTTTTAGAGCTTGCCTGCTACATCATGTGGTGTAGTTTTCTGGCACTTTTTCTTGATCTCCATACTGAAAGAACTATCGCCTTCCCGTTTCTCTCCCTGCTTGTGTTTGTTTGTGAATGTGCCCTTGGATTTAGTGTCATCTCTGGATTCCATTACCAGGCTGTTGACTTCCTAATTCTGCTTTGTTTCCAGAAACTGTTCGATCAGACAAGATCAGTCCTATAGTATCTGTGGGACGCCAGCGGATGCATTGACCCCAAATGTTCAGAATCAAAAGACTGCCTTCAAGACTCAGGAAATTGGCATAACACTTGGAGCCCTTACAAGTAAGGATAAGGTTGCACGGTTGAGAAATTTGGCTTCTCCGTGAAGGCACATGATGATGTAGTTGGGTTTTTTGACCTTTCCTTTGCAACTCATAATACTTCACCTTCTATAATGCAGCAACAACTTCCTGCATGTTTGGTGTATTTGGTGGCTCATTAACCCTTAACAATAGTCCTACACGGTAGACCAATATATTGTCATTAGCTTTGTGATATAAGCTAGGAATGGGAGTGAAGGAGAATGAGTTCAAAGTTGAGGCACCTCGTGAATCACAGTCGAAGTCATGCAGGTATTCAAACCGCACACAGTGGACATGGCTGACTGAACTGCATCAACACGAGTTGCATTTGGTTGAATGTCTGCCTAAAACCTTTGCAGAAAGAATTGCACAAATGCATGTTTCATACAGATAATCAAGTAAATGCATATTTCATGACACACTCTTTCCACAGGTGTTCTCTCTACAGAGTTTGAAGGCTGCATAGGGTTAGGTCCCTTAAATGCTATGCCTGCAATACTTCTTTGTCCTCTATTTATTCCATGATATCTATTCCTACCTTTCCTCCAAAGACATCAAGACTATATACATCAGTGTTTCTCAACCTGGGGGTCGGGACCCCTGTGGGGGGGGGGTGTCATGAGGGGAGTGTCAGAGCGGTTGCCAAAGACCACTAGAAAATACATATTTCTGATGATCTCTAGGAACCTCTTTGACAGAGAAGGCGGAATATCTCTTTGCCTGTCCTTCTCTTCCTTTTTGGAAATAGACAGTGAATCCTCCGACCAAAAGCCCAATTTGCCCAATTCTATCATTGGTGGAGTTCAAGGGGCTCTTTGATTGTAGGTAAACTATAAATTCTAGCAACTATAACTCTTAAATGTCAAGGTCTATTTTCCCCAAACTCTACCAGTCTTCACATTTTGTCATATTGAATATTGGTGCCAAGTTTGGTCCAGATCCATCATTGTTTGAGTCCACAGTGCTCTCTGGATGTAGGTAAACTACAACTCCAAAACGCAAGGTCAATGCCCACTAAACCTTTCCATTATTTCCTGTTGGTCATGGGAGTTCTGTGTGCCAAATTTGGTTCAATTCCATCATTGGTGGAGATCAGAATACTCCTTGATTCAAGGTGAACTATAAATCCCAGCAGCTACAACTCCCAAAGGACAAAATCAGTCCCTGCCCCCCAACCCCACCAATATTCAAATTTGGGCGTATTGGGTATTTGTGCCAAATTTGGTCCAGTAAATGAAAATACATTCTGCATATCAGATATTTACATTACAATTCATAATAGTAACAAAATGACAGTTATGAAGTAGCAATGAAAATAGTTTTATGGTTGGGGGTCAACACAACATGAGGAACTGTATTAAGGGGTTACGGCATTAGGAAGATTGAGAACCACTGGTATGCATGATCCTCTATTGATTCATTTCCTTACCAGTTGGGTTGAAAGTGAACAACTTGCCTAGATCTACAAAGTTAGATTTCAAGGCTGAGTAAGGATTTGAATCCAAGTTTCCTGAGTCCTAGTCTCAGACTCTGATTACTATACTGCCACTGGCTCCCAACAACAGATACCTGAGTTGAAAGGTTTTAAGTGACTCAGGAAAAGGCCCTACTTCTGAAAGTAAATCTTGCCTTGTGTGGAGCCCAGATGTCTTCTCATGAAGATGCCACTGTGCCTTGTTATAATTCCCCTTGTTATAATTCAGTTTAATTCATAATCTTTTCCACCACTATTTGTTTTAAAAAATTGTAAATTTCATAGAAAAGAGCCATGAGAGGGGAACAAAATGTGCAGTGACTCAAGAGAGCAGGTGGCAGATCTGATGTATGTTTTTTCTAGGAAGTGGCCGGGTGAGGGAAGGAGGGTTTGAGCCTCCCAGCTTCTCTTGGCCCTCTGCCTGCAGCCAGGCTGTCCTCCCCTCACTTCAGTAGCCACAATGCAAGTGACAGCGTGGCCAAGGGGAGAGAGAGAGCAGGGTGTGAAATTCTAGCAGCTGTTTTTCTCCTGGACACCATGTGTGTGAGAGAGTTGCGTGTTGTGTACTTCCTTTCTGCAAAGATTTGCCCCCTTTTTTGTTTTCCTTTCATTGGGTATCTGTTTTTTACTTTTCATTTTTAAAAAAGCAACAGAAAGGCCATTCTCAGACATGTATTTTCTGTTATGAAGGCAAGATGCTGCATTAAGTCTAGTTTTAGTTAACTGTGAAGGGTAGCATATTTTGTTACCCTGATCTCTGTTTTTTCATTCATGACTTCCTAACTGTAAAGTGGCAGCTGGTGTTGTGCTTTGCATCCAGTCTCTTTCCTGCTGCTTCCTGTGATTCCCCGGTCACCCCAAGGTCTTGCTTTTGCTTCACAGTAGCTTGCAGTGTGCATGTATTGGTTGGCCTTGTTGGTCTTTGTGGGTTGGGTACTTGGGTACCAGCAGAATGGAGGGCAGGAAGAATGACAGTTGAGCCTTTCTTTCTTTCCAGAGGGAAGATGGCGCCAACCTTGCAGCAGGCCTACCAGCGTCGCTGGTGGATGGCCTGCACTGCAGTGGTGGAAAATCTCTTCTTCTCAGCCGTTCTGCTGGGCTGGGGCTCCTTGCTCATCATGCTCAAACATGAAGGCTTCTACTCCCATGTGTGCACAGGTGAGTGGCAAGAGGGCGAGTGAGAAAGTTAAGAACAGAGGCAAAACAGGAGATGGGGCAAAGGGTGAGGTGAACTTCAGATAGTGCCTTGACCTAAACCTTCCACCACCTATTCTCAGAGAGCAACACACAGGCCCTTCTGCATTGTGAGGTCAGAACTTGGGGAAGCACATTTTGTGACGTACACCTCTTAGGACCCTTTGATCATGCTGGCTGGGCAATTGTGAAAGCTGTACTCCAAAAAATGAACTTTTCTAAGCTCCTGTTGAGGTATGCATTCATCCTGGGGTTGTCACTACATTGGTGACATTTTTAAAGCCAGTCAAACTTGTTCTGTCAATGGGGCTTGTTGGGAGTGGGGAGCAGAGATAAAAGTTGATTCTGACACGATTAGTGATGCGCTGTAGAGATGGCTTTGATAAGAGAGTGAATGAGAGAGAGTAATTAGAAATGGGCACAACTCCATATTCTGTTGTTAAGATATCTGTGACTGATGCAATGTGATAATTCATGTAAGATAAGTCCATTAGACCAAACACATGGAAACTGCCTGTTTGAAACTGTTTTCACACAATGGCTTTCCATTTTTGCCACTATAAAGTAGTGTGAGCCACCACGCCACACTTTCTATCATGTGACCACCATCCACAATCATTTTCTCACATGATGCTGGCTGTGGCTAGTGAGAGATGGTTATACATGCACAGAGGACCTTCCATGTGATGGAGATATATCAAGCAGTGGCACCATGACTCTGGAATTTATTATTTATCGTATCAGAAGTGAACCGAAAGTACAGTTGTAACGTGTTAAAAGCACAAAGTTAAAAACTTGGCATTATACTAAATGTTCTTTGAATAGTAGCTAGCCACTTGGAGTGCCTGTGGTGTTACTGTAAGAAGGTCCTCCATTGTGTGTGTGGCAGGGCTCAGACTGCATTGTAATAGCTGGTCTGTGGTTTGCTTTTCTCCACACTCGGATGTTGTGGACTCCACTTTGTAGTTCCATTTCTTAAGGTTGGCTCTGCATCTTGTGTGCCAGAGCAGTCTGTTTAGCACTTTCCAAATCCCCCAGTCTTCTGGAATGCTTCCCCCCCCCCAAGACCCATCGGGTGCCAGCTTCCTTGACTTTTTGACATGAAGCCTAACCCCATCTCTTTATCCAGGCATTCATGAGCAGTTAACTACAGCTACATCCAAGCTTACTGCTGATAATTTATTGGTTTCCCTGGATGTTTGTTTATTGTATTTTATGCCTGGTTATTTTAACCTTTTTGTTAGCCACTTGAGGATTGTCTAAAGGACAGTGTATAAACAGGACAAAATATATAAATACAAATATAATGAAAATGAAACACGCCAGGGGAAGCTAGTCATCACATGATAAACATGATGTATGGATTAGCCTTGAGCAATAATGCTCTGCTTTTCCACTGTTTTCCCCAAAGACTCTTTCCTGCAGAACAGTCCTTTCCCCCAAAGTTCTCTTTTTGTGGTGTTATCCTCTGGACTCCATTACCATCCACACTTCATTAATGTTGGATAGGTAACCACTCCCCCCTCCCCCCATCATTCACAAATTACAGGGGACTGTCATTTCACTCCTGCTGTGGGGCAAAACTTTAGAAAGCCCTGCTCCCATTTGTAAGTGTTGGTCAAATCAATTATGCCCTCAATACACATACATTCCTTGCCAAAAGACAGTTTTCCTTCCTGCACAGCACCTGTGAATTCTGTTTTCTCCCTGCTTGCTTCCTTTAATTTGCGAGTAAAGACTTTTCTGTTCCAGCAAGCCTTGAGGAACAGATCATTTTACATTTGAAGGAACCTTTGTTTGGTATACATCTATGCTTTTAGATTTCTTTTTAAATGGTTTTAATTCTATACACAGTCTAACAGAGGTGTTAACAAAGTACAGCCTGTGACTCCAGAAGCCCTCCCAAAGTCCATGGAAACGCCCTTAAAGAATGAGGTTGATTTTGGGTTTTTTTTGCTCTTCATTGACCAAAACGTCTCCTACAAAGTTATTCCCCCCCCCCTCCTCGCAACCCTCTAAATTCTCCTCAGCCTTCCAAAAGACAAAGACCTCATAAAACTACAAGTTCCATTATGCCATGGGTCCAGACTATTAATTGTACAATATAAATGCACCCAAAGAGAGGCAGGGCGAGATTTGTGTTGGAAGGAGCTGATCCAGTTCGTTTTTCCCCCCCTTTAAGGTGAGAATGGAACTAATAGCTCTGGTGGGGCCAATACGTCTCACCTCTGGCCCAGTTGTGTGGAACAGGAGGAAATGCTCAACCTAGGCTTCACCATTGGCTCCTTCTTACTGAGTGCTGCCACCTTGCCTCTTGGGATATTTATGGACCGGCTTGGCCCAAGGCCACTCCGCCTGATCGGAAGGTAGGAACTGGAAAGGTGTCCAGATGTTACAAGCACACATACCTAGGATAGGATTGGTTGTGGAGTATCCCATTCTCTTTCCAGGTCAAGTTGCATTGCACTGTTTACTGCAGACTTGCTGCTGTAACTCAGGAACTAAACGTCTGTGTTTCCTTCTGTTCTTCACCACCTTGTCAGTCCCAATGTTGTTTAAAAACCTTGAATTGAAGAAAGACAGGGAGAAAAAGTGGAAGGTGTGAAGAAAAAGAGGAACTTTTGTCATATGCTTTGTTAACTGAGATATTCTTGTACTTGGGAAGAGGAAAGTGTTCTGGGAATATTGGCAGATTCTTGCTTTGTAGGAAGTTTAAAGGGGACTAGAGACTATGGGCTAGCTCAAGATATCTTTCTGCCCAAAAAAAAGAATAAAAGGATACTCACTCCTCAGTCCACACACACAGAGTAGTTGACTGGAGTGAACCTTCCTTCAATGCTGGTAATGGGCTTATGTTGTATGTCCACACTACCTCTTGAGCCAGCTTGCCAACGTTGAGTCCCCATCTCAAGTCGTGTAGTATGCATAGTTCTTTATTTACAATAGAGGAAGACAACCAGAGCATTCATGAGGGAGAGTCATGAGGTTGTCTGTGTTGTGTCACCCTGGGACAGCTGCCTAACTAATGGTTGGGCCAGGCCTGAGAGTGGATTACTTGGGAGGGGTGGGGATGAGAATGGACTTGGCATGTGGAGGAATATGAATATGAATTCCCAAATGATAGTGGAGCATCTCTTTGAGGATGTGACTTAGCTCCATTCTGTTGTTTTCTTTGCAGTGCAAGTTTTGCCATCTCCTGTGCTTTCATGGCCCTGGCTGCATACAACCCACCAGGTGAGAACCATAACCCTGGCTGAATGAGCAACTTGGTCTCTCAGGCTGGTTTATAATGTGAATTGCAAAGTTGTAACCAAGGCATGGGCAAACTTTGGCCCTCCAGGGGTTTTGGACTTCAATTCCCATAATTGTGGGAGTTGAAGTCCAAAACACCTGGAGGGCCAAATGTTGCCCATGCCTGTTGTAACCCATAGAAGCATCTACTAATCCCCTTACGAAGAGACCTCCAGCTATAAAGACAGATGCCTCTGTGACTCTCTCTCCTCACCCCATTGACCTCCTCCTCTTACGCCCATTGGAGAGAGATGGACCCTTGCTTTGCCTCAGGGCAGGCAGGAATGGAGGGACTTGAGAGCTTGTGCTAGGAAATGTGCCATGGCTTCAGAAAATAAAAGTAGATTTGGGAAGGACTTCTATTTCTCCCTCCTGCCTATGCAGAAGTTCACAGCTAAAGCATCCCTGAAAGAAGGCGATCACTTCTGTTGGGGGAAAAACCCACCTATGAAGGAGGAGAGTCCGCCATCTTCTGAGTTAGTCTGTTTCACTGCTAAATAGGTTTTACATGTCAAGAAGATGGGCTGGTTCACTAGTTTGCAGAATTGCAGGCTTTCATCTCTTCACTTGCCTCATCATAGCGGGCTCATGTTATGCTTTTGAGCTTTGCTGATGCCACTTCAGATCTCCATTTCATTTTTTTCCTGGACCTTTTTTTGTTTCGAACACACACATACTTTTTTCATGATCACCTACGTCAGTTTACCCCATGTTTCCATTCTGTCTTCCCAGTCCTTTCCCCGTTGATTTTTCTTGCCCTTTCCTTGAACGGCTTTGGTGGGATCTGCCTGACCTTCACCTCCCTAACAGTAAGTAAAGACTGATACTGCACAATTGAGTCATTTCATCATGTAAAGAAGTTAGGCATGCTGATTCTTCAGGAGATGACATGACAAAAATGATACTGGGACAAATTCCTCTTCCATTCTTCTGTGGAGGTTTCACACAGCTCTAGTTCAGACTTGAGCCTACAAGGTCTGCTTTGGTCTGTAGTTATTTCTCCTTTTTATAGCAACTGTGAAAATATCAGAAGACTTGCCTGCTGGCTCAGAAAGAAGTATTCTGAGGAAACTCATTATCAGCCCTTTTTTCTTTCTGAGGAAAATTTTTCTGGGATCTGTGGGAGCCAGCAAGATGGGTGCCTACCTGCGGATCAAGTACATGTGATTATCTTGCCAGATCTTACTATTCGTGGCCTAACCTCTTTTACTTAGAACTTTTGTTTTGTCTGCAGTTCCCATAATTTTCCACCCAGTATAGCCAGCGGCCTTCTTGGGTTGGTCAGGGGATAGGTAAAGGTAAAGGTAAAGGGGATAGTTAGCAAAAAAAAAGAAAGAAAAAAAGGCATTTTCCCAATTACTACTGTCAGTCAGAAAAAGGTCATATCCCACAAAACATAAATTGTATAATTTTTATATATATATATATATATATATATATATATATATATATTGTGGTGAATTGTTTTTTTATAATTCCAGATGGATTTGGCTGAATTTGGGTTTTCAAGGGTTAGGAGGAGACCTGATATCCTCAAGCTGTTTCACATTCAACTTGCATAAGTTCCAGCTGATATGGCCAATGGCCAGGCCTTGTATTCCAGGGAGTTGCAGTCCAAAACATTGTGGTAGATTGTGGTGGCAATGGCTAGGGTTGATGGGAGCTTCACTCCAGCAGTATCTGGAGAACCATAGGTTGCCAACGTCACTTCAACAGTGGTGCAGAAGAAGCTTTTTGGGTAGCTGCAGCTTTTTATAGAGAAATTTACCGTCTCTGTAAGATACATAACCCCATGTCCTTCTTTTGACTTCTGCTCCGGCAAGAGAAATTACCTGTTGTATGCTTCCTAAGGAACAAGTTAACCAATGGGGAGTAATGGAGAAAAGCCTTAACATTGGCTAACGGGCAGGGGAGTGGCGGAGGCAGGGCACTGCATAGACTGAGTAGGGAGCTTATCTTTTCAGAACATGAAGAATTGATAGAGCACATTGTCAAGAACAAGTATGGCTGCAGGGGTTCTTGAGACAGGGCAGGCTCACAGTGCTTGGCATTATTGTGAGCTGTCTCCGTGTTTGACTTCCCATTCAGTCTCACTGTATAGCTTAGTATCCAGTTAGTGGCATTGGAGACCTATAATGCTGGATGTGCTTATTTTAAATACTGTATACTTCTTCCTCTTTCACTTTATATGCTTTTTATATTTTAGGTACTACTCTTAGGCCCCTTCCACACAGCTGAATAAAATCCCACATTATCTGCTTTGAACTGGAATGTATGGCAGCATGGACTCAGATAACACAGTTCAAAGCATATATTGTGGGATTTTCTGCCTTGATATTCTGGGTTATATGGCTGTGAGGAAGGGCCCTTAGTTATTTGTATCTTAGTTGTATTCCATGCCGGAATCTCCACTCTCTCCTTGAAACTGAAGGCATCAAGAAGGAACCATTTTTTGCACTGAGATATCTTAAGTCTTTTGTCAGACATCGGCTCACACCTGCATTCTGTAATCATTATAGATCCAGCACTTCTGGTCACGTGTATGGCACAAAATCTACATCAGAAACACAAATCTTCATTTCCTTAGAAACCCATCAAATCCATAAATTGCACATACATGTTCACCAGCTTTATCTTACAACAAGGATCTGGCATGTCACAAAAACTTGGATCATATGTATGGATCCCTCTTGTTTATATGCACCTGCTTCCAAACTGTCCTCTGGTCACAGGTCACATTGGTTTATTTCTCTATTTACTTGTAGTTTTAGACATAGCAATCTGCATCATACACATAAGTAGGTCCAATATTTTCTGGACATACTCTTGATATATAATGGTGCGTTTCTGATGTCTCCCTGTGTAAACAATACCAATATGGAAGAAGCGCTGCCTCTTATCTAGGCTTTGATGCTGTAGCTTTGCCTTGAAATGCTGCACTTGTGAGATTTATGGTGTAAGCTCTGTCTGGTTGTGAGCTGTGGATTGAGCAGTATATTTCTATAGCCTGGCTTTAAAAGTCACAACAGCAGACCTATTATGTACTAGGTACAGTGTAGTCTGGTAATCAGTATAGTAATAGATGTATGTATACTGTCTTCATTCTATACTTAACATTTGAACAGAAAACTGGAAAAATGGGGTTGTGAGTAACAAGGTTGCTTACAATGTGTTCAATTTGTGTTTATTGAGGAGAAAATAATGTTGCCTTTCCAAGCTGCAAAGCTAATGCATGAATGTTATAATATTGGAATAAGAAATAATGTGTGTGCTCATTGCCTATATCCAACTGTCCTGCTTTGGCAAAAAATGATCCGATTAATCCTCTGTTGTTCCATTTTTTGGCCACTTTAAAAATATCCCAGTTTCTTCTTTCTTCTTCATTTTACTTGTTTCAGTTGCTGAAAACTGAACATAAAGTGCAAAAGTGGTTTCCACTCAGGCTCCATCTACACTGCCATCTAATCCAGTTTCTGAATCCAGATTATTTGCTTTGAACAGGATTATATGAGTCTACATTGCCACATAATCCAGTTCTTAGAATGTATTCTGGATTCAGAAACTGGATTGGATGGTAGTGTAGATTCAGCCCCAGTTAGCTCATTTGAGGGAAAGGAGGGGTTAGGCAAAAATAAAGTGCTGTAACCTTTCTTAGTGTGTGTGTTCTTCCTCATTAATAACTTTTGCTATCTTGACTACACTCTGGTTTTGTCCCAGTTTTCGTCTGTGACATATTGGAGGGGATATCATTAATGCTACCAGACTTTGCTTTGATAACTTACACTTGGCTATCTCCCACATGTGTTTTCTGCAAGCTAAGCATCTTTATTTCTCTTTTGCTTTCTGCAGATAAAATGCAAATCACACGGAGCATATAGCACATGCTTTCCCTACTAGACTAATGTTCCTCTAGGAACCTTTGTGGCAGCATTAATAGTTTCGCAGTTAATAGAGCACCTGGGGGCAGTGTAGAGTAATAATACTGGAGTGCTGATACAAGCTATCATGCAGCTTAAAGAGATTTTAAAAGAGAGAGAAAATGATCAAATTTTCTTTAAAAAGGTTAATATTTGGTATTGTGTGTGTCTGTGTAATTTTTAACAAGTACGCACTACAGAATAAAACCCAAAAGGGCAGTCTTTGGGCATGGATGTGGGATGTGACTAGTTTGTGGGTTTTTCTTTTCTGTGTTCTGCATGTAAACACTGCAATGATCCCTTCTTTTGGGGAAGAATGTAGTTAATACATAGTCATACAAATCCACCTCCTTAACTTTGTAGAAACCCCTATTTGCCAGAGGCAAATTATGAAAGCTTTTTCTTGGTGCAGTTTTGAAAAGCACCTTCCCATTATTGTATCTGTCTGGGAGAATTTGAAAGGGAAGGAATTTATTATATTTCATGTTTCATATTTGTTTTTTCACCATGAAGCACACTTTTAGTCTATATTTTTACAATGCAGTCTGTCCACATGGATCAGAACTATGATTACATGAAATACGGGACCCAACACAGTTATTTGTTTTGCAGAATGAGGAAACACCTTTGCTAACAGAAGAGGAAGGAAGGCCATTTTCAATAATTTGCCACTCCCACCCTCACTACAGCCTCCTACCTGCCTTTAAAAAGAGTCAGTTATGAGAAATTCCATCTTCAATCAGAAATGGTACTGTGCACAAGTGGACTTACAGACTTTGTATAAACAACAACAACAAAATCAGGCCTTTTTAGTTTCTAGTCGTTGAGGGCCTCATCTATATGGGAGAAAAGCATGGAAAATTAAGGTGCCCTTTGAGACTATGATTAAAAGCCTGAGTACATTTTAATTTATTTATTGAAACCGCCATCTCTTTTGGCATTTTGAGAGTTCCTCCGCACTTCTTTAAGTTTTAATTTACTGCAGATACATTGATCTGCAGGTGCAAGTTAATTTGAAAACAGTCTGATTTGATAAAAGGTTAGCAATTAAACTGGTGTGAAACTGTGGTGGAATTCAAGTTGGCAGGTTCAGACATTTCCCTCCTTTGTGTACATGTGTTTTCTTTAGAAGTTCAGAGTGTGTTGATGGAATAGGCGTATGATCTCCCCGGATGCTGCCAGAACATCTTGGTGTGGGTGTGCCTACAAGGGTGTGCATGACTTTCCTGTTATGTGAGATTTCTGGGATTGTTCCCTTTCAAAAATATAATGATTTGGAAGATAAAACCTAGCCAAAGAGCTAAATCAAAGAGGTAGTTATGCTATGTGTGATCTGTCTAGGGCAGAGAAAAGCCTTGCTAACTGGGATTTCCTCCTCTACAAAGTCCTTCCTTGACCTTTTTTATTCCAGTTACCCTTCTTGGCACAGGCACAATCCACGCTGCAATGGTACATGTCATGGATTTGACCCTTTTTCCTTTGAGGTTGGGCTGTCCCAGTACAGCTAGACCAATGCAGACTGGGAAAAAGGAGAGGGAAGGTCGTTATCTTGCAAGAGAACTGGCTCAGAGCTCACTCCTTTGCCATCTGACTGAGGAAGGAGGGGGTAACTGCTCATTTCCAGAATACAAGGAGCTATTATGCTTAGTTTACTATTAGGTCACAGTGGTTTTTGGAATAGGTAGGGTTAGCAACCACAGGGTACACATACATGTGGCAAATGGGTAGCAGCCAGCCAATGAGGAGGCAGAGCTAAGTGCCACACCTCTCTTCCTTTGCCTTAGGCAAGGGCATATGTTAAAGAAAGCAAGCCTGATAGAGCTCGCTTTCGTCCACTGCTATTTACTCAACCAAAGGGCATGGTTGGCATTGTGCCATGTTTCAGGGCAGTTCCAGAGGGAAAAAGACGGGGAAGTAAAAAGCCTTTTCATTGGGTGTGGAGCAGTGGCTGCTTGTGAACTGAACAGAGGGTGGTTCCTCACCTTGAGGCAGGGGATTATACCTGGCTCAGTCCACAAGCCACCATGAAGCGTGAGTAGCTCAGGAACATATGTATTAAGAAAATCCGAGTATGAACTCTCATCATTGGTGAGCATTGGTTGGGGATAGAAGGAAATGGAGTCCAATAAGGTCTAGAGCAGGCCCGCACAACCTGTGGTCCTCCAGATGTTTGGTCCTCCAGCTCCCAGAAGCCCTAGCCAGCTTGTCCAATAGGAACTGAAGTCCAAAACACCTAGAGGGCCACAAGTTGTACAGACCTGATCTGGAGAGTCAGAAGTTTCCTATTGCTAGAATAATAATTTTGGAATAATGACTACTCCACAGTTCTCTGGTTGTAAAACACACATATGTATTTGGTCCTTTTGCAATATGATTGTACACATAGATTAAAATAAAAGATATTTAATTGCCTGTCACTGAGCTTGGTTATGGCTCACTTGGGAAATAAGACTCTAGCCTTGAGTTGACTCTCCTTTATGGATTGTGGAACTATGCTAAGGGGCTACTGGATAAGATTTGAGATGGATGAGACCAAAGACCTATGGTTCAGAGTGGTAATGAAACACATGGTATTCTATGTCACAAAATAAGAGAAGTTTCCTTTAAAGCAAAGAATTCTACTTTTGTTGAAACACCAGCTGAGAGGATTGTGTAGGCAGGGCATTTCTACTAACCTTTTACACTTTTTTTGTGTATCTTCAGCTGCCCAATATGTTTGGAAATCTACGTTCTACTTTCATGGCACTCATGATCGGTTCATATGCTTCTTCTGCTGTTACATTTCCCGGTGTCAAGGTATGTTGCTAGACTGATCAATATAGTCAAGTGGAAATCATTTTCCACTTTTGAGTGTGGAGTGTGCCCTGTTGTTCTGTACTTCAGTCAGCATTGGAGTGTATATCCACATATTTTCCCCTGGCTAATGGAAATGCATCTCATCTCTTTGCAACATAAAGGCAAATAGATTTGGCGGTAAGGGGAGAGGAAGACTTCCTTTGTCAACGTAATTACGTCATTTCAGAAAGTAACTCATTAGACTATGAAACTCAGAATTTCCAGGCAGCAGGGCCACTGGCTTTGTTGAATGGGGATTCTGGGGATTGTAGTTCAAGAAAGAAGCTTTCCCAAACTCTGCTGGCATGGGGAAAACATGAGGTTGAGAATGGTGGAATCATAGAGGGGGCATCATCCCTTGCACATCTTGTGGAAGAGAATGCACATTTACTCCTAGAAGGAGATGCTCATTTTCCAACATGGGCAGAATGATCTCACTAAGAAGAGTTAGATGCCCCTACTCCTTCTCCCTCACTGCTTTGATAGGATACTGCTTCGATAGGACATCCAAAACTACCTCAGGTCTACACCATTCCCTACTCCACTGTTCCAGCTCTTCACTTTTGCTTCTTATCCCTTTACTGTTAGCTGATCTATGACAGTGGAGTTTCCTTCATCATCATCATGCTCGTCTGGGCAGGTCTGGCTTGCCTTATCTTCCTCAATTGCTTGATCAACTGGCCCCATGAGTCCTTCCCAGCTCCTGAGGAAACCAGCTATGTGTAAGTAGAGCTGCATGACCATTCAGTTTCACTTGGGAAAAGCCTACCCCTGCCATAGTGCTTTAGACAGATTGACTAGTAGATAGAGAGGGCCAGTGTTGGGGGGAAATGTGTGAAATATTAATATTCTAGCTGCACCTCTATCAGATGTATAGTTGATCCATCATATTCACAGATTCAACTATCCATGACTTGAAAATAATTCCCTTCCAAAAATCCAAAATGCAGACATTGACTTTGCCATTTCATTTTACTATGCCATTGCATATAATGGGACTTGAGCAGCCATAGATTTTGATATCTAAGCCCCAGTGGATACTGCAGTCTCTTGAGTGAAGGATGGTCATATTTTTGTTTTCTAGTCCTTCTGGGTCAGATTTCTTTTCTTTGGTGTCTGAAAGAAGCAAATATAAAAATGGTTTGAATACACATAATGCATATGAAAAATTGTGTAGCCATCACATATTGTGATGTTATGAACTTGTGGGAAATATTGTTCTGTTCATTACAAAAATTTAAGACAAAGCACGATTATTTATGTGAAATATACTAAACCTAATAAGATAAGGATCTATTGGGAGAGGGCGAGAGTAAGGAATGTTGGGAATGACTGGTGGTTTGGGTAAGATTTTAAAAGGATTTTAAATGGTATGATACCTGGATAGTTACAAGAGTTAGGATCAAAGATAAATGAGTAAAACTTAGGTCAATTAGGATTAGGAGATGTGTGAATTAGTTTCTTAGGAATAATCAGGATTTAGATGTGTTAAGTAAGCTCTGTCATGTTGAAGTTCTGTTTAATAAATTATTAAATGCTACCTTAGGATTACTGGAATGCTTAAGTTCAGACACAGAGTTCTGTGGTGGCAGCAGTTATTCAAGGGTGATGGTGTCCATTGGTGGGAGTAGCTGAATAAAGTTTTGCACAGGAACCACGTGGGCATCTAAAAATCTCCACAGTGGGACAGGAAGAGCATCTGTTCCATACCTTCACATAAGTCCCACCAGAACTGCACCAACTGATTGTGTTCACTGCCTGCCATTAACTGACTTCCTTTAAGTTAGTGGTTCTCAACCTATGGGTCCCCAGATGTTTTGACCTTCAACTCCCAGAAATCCTAACAGCTGGTAAACTGGCTGGGATTTCTGGGAGTTGTAGGCCAAAACACCAGGGGGACCCACAGGTTGAGAACCACTGCTCTAAATACATTTTAGAAAGTGTTGTCCTCCTGTTGTCTGCTATCACATGCTGGAAACCTAATTTTCTATGTAGGGCAGTCAAAGAGAACCAAATCATTGTGGGATGATTACTAGATTCCCATTGGATGTGCAGCTTAAGATAGACATACCACAGAAGACTAGGGAAAATGGCCTGAACCAGAGTTTGGTGAAAGATTTTGCTACAACCCATAGATAGCCCTACCTAGCATGCTTTTTGCTATTCTGGCTGGAGGATTATGAGAATCAGTAAAAAAGTCATTCAGCTGAATATGTAGCTAAAGCTTTTTTGAGAGGCAGTCCTATCACCTCTGCTAAAAAATAACCAGAAACTCATGATGGAGGCCCCATCACCTTCTGAGAAAGTCTATTCTACTGTCTAACATACTTTTCTTGTACATTAAAAAGGTGAAATAGTTTCATAGGTTGCAAAACTGCAATGTTTCATCTGTTCCATACCTTCACATAGCTTTGCTGGTATTCATCTCGGGTCTCCATGCCATTCTTTGCTGGTTCTACACTCAATAGGACAGGATCTGCACTTGAGATGACCTTTGGGCAAGTGTCTTCTAGGATGGAGGTGCCTTTTGCAGCAGATGTGGGCAGACTAATGTGATGGCAGATTTCAGGATAGAACAATTTGTTTAAGACAATTTGATTAGGAATTTTCTTCTTCCGCATTCCTTCAGAATGAAAGATGCTGTGCCAGGAGCCTTGTGGGAGATCTGGCTATGTGGTGCTGCCTGGCCTGATAGGGCTAGACATTTTATTAAAGTGGAGAGGGGAGGGCACAAGGCAGTGAATCCTGGCAATTGTCTAAGGATGCCAGGTGCTGGTAGCTGCTCTGACTCAAGGATGTAAATCTTTGCTTTATCTTCTTCCCTGCAAGAAGAAATCATTTCAAAAGCCATCTTTCCTTTGTGTGAAATTGCACATATTTTCATTTTTTTAAAACTGGGACTATTTGTGTGTGTAGAGCCTCATTTGTGCAATAAAGTCACTCCTTTTCCTGCAAAAATCATATGGCATAGAAAGCTGTATTTTACACAAAACATTATTTTCTGCACAGTAAAATTCTTTTTTTTGACACCCCCAAATGTCCTGAAATGGCAGATCATCTTGTGGTGGTTAACACTTCCTCAAACATCTCAGTGTGCCAAGCTACTCTTCACACTGAGGATGAGACAATTTTTGAATATTCTTTACATTCCTACTCTGACAGGTTTTCCTCTCAGGGCCAGGGCACTAGAGTTTCTTTTGGGGGCTACTGGGGCAAGAATCCCTCAGGTAGTCTGGCCACTGCCTACAATGGCTGTATGAATTCTCGGGGTTGCAGTCCAAAAATATAACTTCCCCATTTTCTACTGCTATCTTTATAAATCCATGCCTATTTTCACATTGAATATTCCACCACGTTTTAAGACATATGTCCCCAGTTCCCATCTTCCTACACATACCTCCTTCATCCCATGGACTCTCTCCTTCCTCCCTCTGCTTCCAGCCAAGGAACAGAAATGTCTGCACTGAGGAGGACTGGATGGAGAGAGAGAGCTCCCCTTCACAAAGAATACACAGCTCCACTTGTGCAGAGCCCGAAGTCAGAAGCTAATGTCCCACTTTAGTCAGATGCTTTGCTTTTTTCAAGATGGTGGAGACAGAGGGTGAGAGCTGCAGTATCATCACCCCGTCTTCTCCATTGCACATTGTCCCTGAGACAGGAAGAAGATCAAGCTGAGCAGCCTAGCTCTGGATCACAAGGTAACAGGTGACCGCTTCTATGTCCACGTGACGGCTGTGGGGCAGCGGCTGAGCCAGCGGGTGCCACATTCGGAAGAAACCAAGGAGGAGCTGTATCCATCTATGCAGGATCTTTGCCAGGGGCCCTCTAAATCATCTGAGCGTGAGTGCCTCTCATTGTTTCAATCCTCTCCTTCCTGGGATGCCCAAAAAGCTTTATTGTTAGATAAAGCCTGTACTTAGGTTTGGCACCATTCTTGTGATTCAAGGCTCCTCCCCCACTTTTTGAAGGGCTGATGGCATCTTGGAAGATTGAAGACATCTTGGGGGAGGTGGACTGAAAACAACTTCTTGTGGTTCTGGCATTGATTTATATCTGACAGCTATGTCCTCGCAAGGCCCTGGGTTTGTTGCATCAGGTTCTGCAGCTGATAGAGACTCGCCAGCTCCACTGTGAGCTTTGCCTCCATCTGTTGGCAGAAGAAAACATTTGCACTCTCCTTTTTGGCATTGCTCCAAGGCTTAGGAGAGAAACAGTGACTCTTGCCCATTTTAGGCAGTGGCCGAGACTTTATCTGCCCTTGTTCTGGATGAAGGCTTAGTGTGACAAAAAGGGCAGGAATTGACTCTAATTTACAGCTCAAACAGGAATTGAACCTAGTCACAATTTCTACCTATATAACCCATAAACAGGAATAGTGAAAAAATTGAACTACTACAGAAAAGAACCTCAGCATCTTTTCTTCCTTTAGACCAGTAGAAATCCTGTTGCAGGCCTGGGTTAAGAGCTGTACCAGAAAGACATTTACAACCTTGTAGATAAGATATTTAAATGACAGTTGAAGTTCTGCAGAATCTCGATTCAGTAGGTCAAGTTTTTACAGATAATGCAAAACTCTTGTCCTCTTCTTCAAGGTCTAGCCTATAGACTTTTGTATTTGAGAAGTCCCTATTAAAAATCTTTTAAACTTCAGCTGTCCTTCCAAATCTCGGTCAGCTTCCTGAGTGATAGTCTTTTTCCTTTGAAAGCACTAGTGCTATTGCAAGGGGAGCTGAGATCATAACTCATCATTCTGAAAGATCCTAATCCACAGTGCTGCTGTTAATCTTCCCACCAGCTGAAAGCTCGGATATAAAACTTAAAAAGAATGGTCTACCTGGTTCCTTCCCCACCTGTTTGTGGAAGCATATGGGGAGATCACCACCACACAGTGCTTCATGTCATTATCAGGCATTTTATTCCTCATTCCTAACTTTAGTGTGAAGGGATAGGCCTTTGTTTTTGTTTGTCTGAATGATTGCATTACTTTCTTTTGGTCACTGTGTCACAAGATCCACTCCTTCTTTCTGGTTGTAGGCTCCATTCCCTTTCGCCGCAGCGTCTGCTCGCCCATCTTTCTCTGGAGTCTCCTCACTATGGGCATGACCCAGTTGCGGATCATCTTCTACATGGCAGCCATGAACAAGATGCTGGAGTTCCAGGTGACGGACGGCAAGGACCCTGGTGAGGACTACGGGGGGGGGGGGGGGGGGGGGGAGAGTGTCCAGCAGCCAAGGGACAGTGAGCAGTAGTATGGAATTTAAAGGGAAGGATGGTACAGAAGTAAAATAAATGAAGTGTGAGACTTGAAGAGAAATAGAGCATTTTGCATGATGCAAGGAAAAAATGTGTGGGAGCTATGTTCAAATAGTGAATCTCTATTTAGTGGGGAAAAATTCTGGTTTGATTGTGGTCATGTAGTCTTATTCTTCTCTTTTGTTGTCTATTTTAGTACCAGAAGAGCTGCAAAATAAAGCTGAGGAGACAGGTAGGCAATGCTAAAGATGCTGGAGCAAGATTTCACTGATGGGTGTTTGATAAGTCCTATTCAGGATACCTTCCATTCTGTTCCTTATTTATCCAGGCTTTGATCTGAGAACTTCCATTTCCCTGGAAAAGAAAACTAAAAACAAGGGATCCCTTGTCTCCCTTTTAAAACATGATGGGGGAGTGTGTGGCCCTCCAGATTATGATGTTAGACTATAGTTCCCATCAGCCTTTCCCAGTAGATCTAATAGCAAATCATATTATAACAATGCCCAGATCATCGTATGCTCCATCACTCTATTCTGAGATCAAGACCACACAATTTTTATGAAGCAGCCTGAGAATCCAGATGTGTTAAGCAGGAAATGTTATACAATGTGGAGAAATCCAAGTGTTGAAGGAGCAGAAACTTATTGTCATTGCTACCTCTACATTCTGTCTGATGGGGAGGGGAGGCTTCCACAGAGTGGGGAAATAGTTTATCTCATTGTTTTGAACATCTGATTTTCTGCCACATTGACAAATAGGTGGTCTTGGGAGCTAGGGTTGTTTGTTCTAGTCTTTTGGGGGGAAATCAGGCTATGACAGAGCAGAGAAGCTTAGAAAAGCAAGGGAAAGCAGAACTGAAGATAAAATTGTGAGGCTCCAATTGATACATACATACATACATACAGACAGACAGACAGACAGAGCTCTGTCAACTTGTCACTCTGCAGTTGGTTGTGAGATTATGGGAATTGTAGTCCCATAGATTAGAACATGCCAGGTTGTGGGGAATCTAATCCAAAAGGTTTGGGTCAAGCTGGATCAAATCATTGGAACATGATGTGCAAAAGTGAGCATGACGAGACCTGAGCAGAGCCTTCTTTTTATTATTGTTATTGGTGTACTGTTCTTAATATGTTTTTGTACCTCCAGCCACAAATTCCGGAATAACATGCAGATAATTTGGTTTCTTCTAAATATCTATAAACCTCTAGAGCAGGGGTCCTTAAATTAGGGTTTGCGAGCCGCATGCGGCCCGCCAAGGTCATTTACCTGGCTCCTGCCCTAATCTTTAGACTTAAAGTTGCCTTAAGTCTGAAATGCCTTGGAGGCACACAACAACAACAATCCTCATTAACTTGATTATCTCATCAGCCAAAAGTAGGCCTACTTCCCACGGAAATAATGGTAAGGTAATGATGATTAGAATTGTTCTTCATTTTAAATATTGTATTGTTCTTTTATTTTTTAAAGGAGCTGCCGCAGTGGCGCAATGGGTTAAACTCTTGTGCTGGCTGAACTGCTGACCTAAAGGTTGCAGTTCGAATCTGTGAGACAAGATGAGCTCCTGTCTGTCAGCCGTAGCTTCATGCGGGGACATGAGAAAAGCCCCCCCCCCCCCCCACAGGATGGTAACACATCCAGGCACCCCCTGGGCAACATCTTTGAAGACAGCCAATTCTCTCATACCAGAAGCAACTTGCCTCAATTCGCTTCTGACACGATAAAAAAGCACTGCAAATAAGATACATTCAGTGTGCGTGGGAATTCATTGATGCTTTTTTTCAAACTATAGTCCACCCCCCCAACAGTCTCAGGGACCGTGAACCGACCCTCTGTTTAAAAAGTTTGAGGACCCCTGATCTAGAATTTGCCTTCTTCCTGCTACTCTCACACTATAACTCACAACTTTGGTTGTTTTACGACAAATTTCTTGTGATTTCTTAAAGATAGTATAGGTCTGCTTGCATCTTCAAAAGTACTGTCTCTGTTGGAATTCAAACTCACAACCTTTGGATTACTCCACATTGTGCCAGAGAGATGCTTTTTCTTGTAGGTTACTTAGTAATTCCTGATTAGTTTGAGAGATTGAACACTTAGCTAGAGACTTTGAAGTTGTTCCTCACGCGCCTGCCCCCCTTTGCCCCTTTTCTCTTTGCTTGACAGTCGGCTTCTACTCCTCCATCTTTGGCGTCATGCAGTTACTGTGCCTTCTTACCTGCCCCTTCATTGGTTATGTGATGGACTGGCGCATCAAGGATTGTGTGGATGGGCCAGGAAATATGGACCATGCTGGACCTGCCGGGTAAGAGGTTCTCAGCTTCTAAAAATCATCTTTCTGTAGAATAACTAGTCTGGCACTGTGTGGGATGTGGGATGGGGAAAAGGCTGATAGTTCTTCTTTGATGACCTAGGACTGAAGTGAAAGGAAAGCCACCTAAAGTTCGAAACCGTAAGATACAGAAGTTGACCAATGCTATCCGTGCCTTTGTCATCACCAATCTGCTGCTGGTGGGGTTTGGTATCACTTGCCTGATCAACAACCTCCATCTTCAGGTGAGTTTTGCTATGCTGTTTATTCACCTGTGATGCTCATTGATGTATGTCCTCCAATAACGTCTGATGACTTTTATGTCAGGGTTGTTATTGGTGAATCTTCTCTGTCTTTTAGACTGAACTATGGCAGTGTTTTGGAAAGACATTTAAACTTCAAATGAGAACCAGGAGTGGATTCACTGCCCTGCTGGCAGAGAAGTTGTCAGTGGCCAGTGATTCCCTAACTTGACCAGTTCACTGTTGTTTGTCTTAGTGCACTTTCTTGCCTTCACTGTTTCTGCATCTTGTCCTTTGTGTGACAATTTCAGATTTATTTATATTTATTTATTATTGTTTCCTTCCCAGTATGTGACTTTCATCCTTCATACCATGGTCCGTGGCTTTTTCCATTCAGCCTGTGGAGGCCTTTATGCTGCTGTGTGAGTTTGCATCTCTCCTTGGAAACTCTTGAGACTTCTCAGTGCAGCAGGGGTGAAGAATTGTGGAGGGAGATGTGGCCAGTCCCATCCCTTCCGTAGGCTGTGCCAGTGTGCTTGACAAATGCTTGGTCAATTTATATATTTAAAATCCTTTGGGCGACATGGAAAGATTGTAGGGTCAAAAGGGCTACATTTTGCATTTGGAGCTGTTTTTGACAAACTTAGAGTGTTTTCAGGGAGAAAACCCCCCTGATGTTTCTTTTAAATGGGTCTGGGGACTTTAAAGGAGGATTTAAGGGCTGCACTAGATAATATGGGTCAGGAATTATGGGTGAGAACAGAGCGAGGGTGGGGGGGGCTTGTTATTATATTGCAGTTCCCCTCAGCCAGCCTGGCTAGCATTACAGTATGATGAATGTGAGAGTTGAACATCTGAAAGGCCAAAGCATCCCCATCCTCTGGCCCATTGTCTACTCTGCACCAGTTCAGTTAAAAAAAGATGCTCCATTTGCTCTTTCCACCTCACTTCTAGCATCTCCACCTTAGGACAGACATTGGATTTGTCTGAGTCTCATTTCCCCTTCCAAGGCTGTGTTGCTGTAAAACCCAAAGACCAGGGGGATGAGGCTTCCAGGGGAAGACAGAAGGAACAGCAGATGCAGAAAGTGGGATGGGGACAAACTCTTCACAGCAGCTTCCTTTTTGGAGTATCAGAACAAAATTGTGCTGATGCAGAAGAGAATTGCCCTATATACTCATGTATATATTTATAATAATAATAATAATATAATAATAATAATAATAATTTCTTGTTTGCTGTGTCATACAATGCCATTGTGTCAATAATAATAATAACTTTATTTTTATATCCTGCCACCATCTCCCCGAAGGGACTCGGGGCAGCCTATAAGCAGGCCCAGGCCCAAGATAGACAACAAAATTCACCATCTAAAAATGCAGTTAAAATATAATAATATATAACAGTCCAATTAAAATACAATTAAAAAACAACAAAATATAAAAACAGCATTAAAACTATATTAAACAAAATTCAACAAATCAGCCACCAGGAATACAATGGGCATGATCAGACTACAGAGGGCTGGGCATGGACTTGTGCAAAAAGCAGACTGTAGGGACAAGACGAGGGGTAAAGTGCTGAGTACAGCCCTGAGCAGATTAGGGCTGGGCGTTCATGAACAGAGACTAACCATCATCAAATGCACACTGGAACATTTTTAAATGCCAGAGCAGGAAATGGCAGTGGTGGCCAAGGCACCTGGTTTCCTGAGTTGGCATTGGTGCTTTCCCATCTTTGTGGAATGACTTTCAACTTATTCATGGGTCATATCAAAATCCATTAGATGGGTGGGTGCATATGTATGTGAATGCATGCATGTGTAAATGTCACCAATATACTGGCAGTCTTGACTACCAACCCAGAGTGACAGGGAAAAAAAACCAGACCAAACCCACAGCTTATCCATCATGTTCCAAAGAAAGCTGGAGGGTATTGAAGTCATACAGTCAAGAAGCCATGCTCCTCCTTTTATCTATTTCTAGTAACCTTTCCCCCTTATGGCAGCTAATCTTCCTTAAGGCGAGGGAAAGGTGGTGGAGGAGAAGCAGGTGAAAGAAACCATTTTGAAATGTAAGGCAGCTGAATACCTTTGCATTTAGGTTGAATTTTTCATAAAAGTTTCTCCAAATTCATAAAGTTTTTAGAGATTCATAATTTGACTTTGAGAGTTTAAAAATCTCAATGTCTAAAGAGGAAGTATACATTCAGCCTGATCAAGTCAGATGAAAGGTCTAATTGTGTTATTGAATGTTGCAACTATTATCATTCTTCACTGAGAGTAGTTATCTCACTACCAAAGATTACTACAGTAGAGTCTCACTTATCCAATATAAACGGGCTGGCAGAATTTTGGATAAGTGAATATGTTGGATAATAAGGAGAGATTAAGAAAAAGCCTATTAAACATCAAAATAGGTTATGATTTTACAAATTAAGCACCAAAACATCATGTTATACAACAAATTTGACAGAAAAAGTAGTTCATTACACAGTGCTATGTAGTAATTACTGTCTTTACGAATTTAGCACCAAAATATCATGATATATTGAAAACATTGACTACAAAAATGGCTTGGATAATCCAGAAGCTTGGATAAGTGAGTGTTGGATAAGTGAGACTCTAGTGTATTTAGATATTCTTTTAATTTGGTAGACCTATGCTTCCTGGAGCTTTGAAGTCTTTAAAACATAGATTTCATATACTTTTTACATTTGCAGTTTTGACTTTTGTGGATTTCTTGAATCACATATTTGATTTAAAATGTTCTGTCTCTGGATCAGTGGTTCTCAACCTGGAGTCCCCGGATGTTTTTAGCCTACAACTCCCAGAAATCCCAGCCAGTTTACGAGCTGTTAGGATTTCTGGGAGTTGAAGGCCAAAAACATATGGGGATCCCAGGTTGGGAACCACTGCTCTAGATCTCTAGGTCCTACAATGTGACTCTGTGGTCAAGTCAACTTCTTCCAGTCATCCTGGAGGACCTAGAGATTTCTAGAGAATACCTCTCTGGGAATCTCTAAGTCCTCCAGTGTGATTCTGTGGGTCACCTCTCTATGGAGGTTAACCATGGAGTCATACTGGAGGACCTACAAATTCCTAGATAGGCATTCTTTCAGGTAAAACTATTGCAAACTCCTCAAAGTTTTTCACTTTCATGAGGGTTCTCTGCTCTTAACAGTGAATGTGGAGGGCTGACTCTGTTTAGAATGTCTGATCATTTCTCTACAAAATCTTAACTTTGTCCATTTCATAACTACCTGTTGGTGTGGGATAGTATTAAACATATCTCCTCTGGCTATTTGAGGCTTAACCTCTTTACCTCATTTCTCATTGCCAGGTACCCGTCCAACCATTTTGGAACATTGACCGGCCTGCAGTCACTGATCAGTGCAGTATTTGCTCTCCTCCAGCAGCCACTTTTCATGGCAATGGTGGGGCCAATGAATGGTGATCCTTTTTGGGTGAGTTATGGTTGCTCTGAGTGATGAAAGAGATAGTTTTTGAGGACTGATTCCTCCTTACATTATGAACCCAGATTCATATTTGCCAGCATGTTCAGAGTTAGACTGACAAGCTGTTCCACATATTGGCATGGTGTGTCAACCTTTACTGTTTTGCTTCATCCATTATGTATCAGGCTTCTTAAACCATCAAGAAAACAAATACACACAAAAGTTCAAAGTGGTACATATGCATTCACCTGTGCATGGATGTATACATGGATGTATTCATTCATCTGCAAACATCTGACAAGCACTTACAAAACTGTGTCATTCCAGGTAGGTCAAATGTGTAAGGGCTTGGTGGTATTTGTTATTGCACTTTCCCCTTCTGTTTCTCCTCTCCAAGTCCAGATAACTTTTTGCTCATTGTGGAGTATTCCAGGTTTTCCTTCTTCCTTTTTTCAAGGTTTTTTGTCCATTTCTAGAGAACAACTTAAAAATAATAACAATACATTTGGTGTTCACATGGACTATTTAAAAAACTGTCTAAAGGGCATGGCAGCAAAGCATTTGGGTCTTGAATACGATCCCTCATCCCAGCAGTCTTGCCCTTTTCAAAATGCATGCTCTGGAAAAGTCTTGCAGTAAGCAGTCTTGCCTTTAAAAATATATATGTCCCCACAATCTTACATTATTCTTGACCCCCATAGAGCACTCTGGCTCAGCAGAAAGGAAGGGGTGCAAGGGGTGACTCCAGATCTCCCTCCTCCCAATCTCCCTTCCTCCTTTCAGGGCTGGGATGTATTGTGGTCCCTGGTTTGGCCAGGAGAAGCCTCAAAGAGCCGAACATATCCTGCACACAGCAGCATCTGGAGAATACAACCTGACATTTAAAGAGCAAAAGAGGGAATGGGGGAGGGGAAGTAAGTTTGGATTGAGAGTTGACAGAAAGAGGCAAGAAGCATAATAAAGCCACTTAGAAAGGTCTGAGATGTTTGCGAGAAATTTCCAGCTGGGAATAACCATTGGTTAGCAGATTTGATGGATGGTGTTAGTAATGTTATGTGTACAACTGTTGGCTTTCCAGACTCATCCTTTCTCTAGCATGTGCTGTTGTAGTCTCATCTCATGGGCGATCACTTGTGGCCGATTATGATTGTTTTCCAGAGGTGGATACATAAATGATTGGATCCACATGAGGACATAGATTTCCAGATGGGAGGCGGTCACAACAAGGGTTTGCTTGCCATACTTTCCTCTTGGCACATTTCTCTATTTTGCCTTGGATTTGTGCATCTTCAAAAGTCACAGCACCACTGGTGACAGCTGACCTCCAGTTACAATGCTTGAGGGCCTGGGCTTCCCAGGTGGTAGTAGTAGTAGTAGTAATAATAATAATAATAATAATAATAATAATATACTTTATTTATATCCCATCACTATCTCCCCGAAGGGACTCGGGGTGGCTCACAAGGCATTCCAGGGTGTAGCATATAAAACAGTAAATAAGTATAAAACAATAACATAAAATTATAATGATAACTATTACTAATACACATAGCATAAGATAAAAACTGCTCAATTTAAAATGTAGAATGCCTACAGATAAAACTAGCTGCCATCAATTTATGACCTAAAGTGATTGAACGTCATCCTCATATGGGCCCATTGCAGCCTACTTGAGGTCAAAGTCCTATTCTTGGTATTTAGCTGGTGTAGTAAAATGAGTGGAAGAAGTCACAAGATGGTGGCTGAATGGGTATGCATATCCATGTAACTACACATAGAGACATCCTTTTCATTTATTAGTATGCAAAATTAGCAATATTATATAAAATTACTGTTACGCTTTGTGTATAAGATGTTTATGAAACCTAAAGGAATTTAATGTTTTGACGAGATATCTCGTTATGTCTCTATATGCAAATACAGGTTGTCCAAAATCCATAAGTAAGTCCAAACTCCAAAACACTTCTGCTCCCAAGTATTTCATGTAAGGGATACTCAAACTATAATAATTTCATTCCCTGTCTGCATTTTTTCTATTTAGACGTATTTAAATTACAGCGAATGCTGTTTTTGTTGTCAGGAAGTTGTGCCAGCATTTCTTACTGACCCTCTTTGCTTTCTCCCCAGGTGAACCTTGCCCTCCTCATCTTATCTTTTGTGGGCTTTCTGCTCCCCTGCTACCTCTTCTACTACCGCCGAAAGCTTCGCCAGGAACAAGCAGCGAAAGACAGGACTTCTGACCAACCGAATGGTGCTCACGTGAAACTTCAGGACAGTGCAGCTACCAATGGCTTGTTAAACAATGATGCAACCACTATATAAATCAGGAATTATTGGTGGGGGAATTTGTAGGTGACAGAGAACTGAATGTAGAGTTGGAGAGACTGGCAGATGGAATGAAACACTATTAGCAAAGAGAGGGAAAAATACTGTGAGGATTTTTTATATTTGGGAACTATGAAAATAACTGAGGTGCTTTTAATTCTCAACAAATGCATATCTATATTTATAGTTGTCTGTATTATATATATATATATATGTGTGTGTATATATATATATCCAGAGAAAGAGAACTCTATTTTTGGAGAGTATTTTAAACAGCCCTACTACTTTTAAATAGATGATCTGGATGTCAGTCAATGAACATTGAAGACCTAGAATATTTTATAAAAAAAGTCTCATTTTGTCCTGGTCTGAATTGATCCCAGAGAACTGCTATCTGTGGTTCAAAGCATTTCACTCTTCCTTCCCTACCATAGTCTCAGTGTTGTTAGGCTATGGTAGGCAAACTTTCCCTTATCCGTTTCCTCCTCTTCCGTCCTTCTGCCCCCTTGAGAATAAAATCGGGGGATGAATTAAACGCACACAGATTGTAAGTCCAAATGGCATGCTTTCTGCCAGATGTCTTTTTTGAGTCAAAGTTTCTTCAGCTTTCTTGTATTTTGGCAGCTGATGCTGGGATGTGGAAAAATAGGATGGGAAGGGCAGACATCACTTAACAGGAAATGCTGCAAACCCTGCCTCCTACCTCCCAATCCTTTCCCCCAGGGTTTAAAATACAAGTGATGTCCTCATTAATTGTCTCCTGGAGACAAAGCTTTGACGGCCTCTTGAATGCTGTGTATTTTGTCCCAGTATTTGGACCTTGTCTTGGCAGCAGGTGTGACAGGCTTATGTAAATTACAAAACACTGAGAGGGACATTAATTTAACAGGATTTGTGTAGGGAAGGAAAGAGTGCCAGTTTTTAATGACCTCTTTTTGGATCATGTCCTTCCAAGAGGAACTGTAGGCTTACCTCCCAAAGGCTGGATTTGAGCAATTATGCTAAATACATCGCCAGACCTTAGCTAACCCTGTGTGTTTATACTTAAATGTATATTGCTCCAGCAGTGGTTTTCATGTGTGCTTTGAACTACATAATGAAACCATACAATAAGCGAACAATAAAATTAAATTATTTTCTGTGCCAATTTAAACCTAAGGAATTCCTAAACGTGATAACTAAAAAGCAGCACTCCGAGATGAAATGTGGCAAGATTAAAAGCCATAAAAACTCTGAAATCCAGGGAAGGCATTTTTATCAATCATGCAAACTGGCAATTAATTGGGCTTGGTGGCAGTCTCTTGTTGATGAATTCCATAGTGCTGGAGCCAATTTTGAAAATGTTCTTTTCTTGCCCAAGGATAACTTCACTTCCAACTGTTGAAGTACCTGGAATCTAGCAGCAGCAATTAATTGGCTGAAATCACTTTATCAACTAGCAATTAATTCATTTGAACTCTGGGGAGCATATGTAGGAGAGGTACTCCCTAAGGCAGGTGCGGGGTATGGTGGACTTCCAAAGATTATTGAAGTATTGCTCTTTTGAGCCCTGGCCAACATGGCCAGTGATGAAGAACAATGGGAGTTGCAGTCCTGCATTGAGGGAGCCAAACAGTCCCCATCTTTACCTAAAATATCCTTCCTTTATACTGTGTAAGTGTTGAAAGTAACACCTCAAATCTGACTCAGAATCAAGGAAGTACCTAGTTCACACTGTAAAAAGGAAGAAGCTTCTATGCAGCTAGTGACCTACTCTTACTAAGAAACAGGCTAAACTGTTTTTGAGGGCAGCCCTACTTTAGCACTTTGCAGGAGTACATTTGGGAAGTCGCCAGTTGATGTACAACGATGGCCAAGCCTTCACAAAGTGGAATTATAGATACAGTACAGTCTCACTTATCCAACATAAACGGGCCGGCAGAATGTTGGATAAGCAAAAATGTTGGATAATAAAGAGGGATTAAGGCTATTAAACGTCAAATTATGTTATAATTTTACAAATTAAGTACCAAAACATCATATTTTACAACAAATCGACAGAAAAAACAGTTCATTACACGGCAATGTTATGTAGTAATTGCTGTATTTATGAATTTAGCACCAAAACATTGCAATGTATTGAAAACATTGGCTACAAAAATATTGCCTACTAACAAATTGCCTACAAATAAAGATAGAATTGCATAAAATGAACTCATAGTATCAACATTGTTGAAAATGAAATCTGTAAAAAGTTCAGTCCTTGCTGCCTAGAGAAACAGTTGTGGATCCGAGCGGGAGGCAGAATGCATTGGATAATCCAGAATGTTGGATAAGCGAATGTTGGATAAATGAGACTCTACTGTATATAAAGAAGACATTCTTGGTTATGTCACTCACCAGCATATGTTGAAGTGATACTGGACTTGGGATCATCACCAAGCAATGAACCTCTTAAGAACAGTTAATTCAAGCACCAACAGATATCTAATTTTGGCAGATATTGCCTGGATCAGTAGCTCAACCATTTTAACTTTCAATTTATTCATGCAGTTCTGATCTTTCTTGAATGGCTCTGATTTCATCCACACTGCAGAGGGAGACGATAGATGCGACTCCTTGTACCAGGATATGATGAAACTGCTTCACTCCCTCACTCCACACACTTGGGACAACTTCTACCATGTTCTTGAATCTGTAAAAAGCACACAAAACCAGATAGAAGCTTGTGCAATTTGCATGGGGAAGACCAGCAGTCCTAGATCTGGAAATTTGCTAGTAGGTAGAAGTAGAAATTCTTCACATAGTTGTCTCTTATTCTCAGTGTATGCAATCAGAGTCTACACAGCTAATTCCCATTAAAAGAGGCAGACAACTACTAAGATAGTTTGCATTATGAACCAGTTAGAAGCTACATTTTAAATTATTCCAGGTCGTGAATTTCATCCACTGCCTGATATAACATTGCCAGTGTCATTGTCTTGATGAAGAACATACGAGCTAATGCATTAGCAATTCCCTCTGCGAATTGCATTGCAAGCGTCCGTCGAGTCTTGTGTGCTTTCAATATCTACATAGAGACTTGCTAGAAGTCATTCAAGGCCTGTGATTTAACACTAGCTAGGGATGGAGAGAAGGCTCTTTTAAAAGCATTCTTGTTTTTAGGAGAACACATCCTTGTTTGACAGGAGACCAGTCAAATAGTGGATTTGAGAGTCACCAGCCATCCTATAGTAACTGTGGAAGAATACCTTTTCAGTCAGAACTTAAACAGACATATTGGCTTGGGAGTCCTGCCAGCTATAGTCCAAAAAAGTAACTTTCCCAGCCTCAATAGTAAATAGCACAACAAAGAAGCTTCTTCCTCTGGAGGCTTGTGTGCCTCGATTCTTCTGAGCAAACAGTTTTGCCATGTGAGACCAGAGCTGACATCATCCTTGTCTCTGTTAAGACTGCGCAGCTTATGTTCTTTGATTCTCCCACATAACACTTCTTCCCATCAGCCATCCATGTGCATTTCTGCAGACAAATTTAGAATTGCTCATTTCCTAACTTGATCTTTAAAAAATTACTGAGGTATAAAAGGGATGGTTGATCTGCAATAATGTCAGCTCAAAATAAGGCAACCTAATTTTATTTTCACTATGGAATACCTTTCTCACTTTATACCAAATTTCTTGCATTTTTGGGAGCATTAGCTCCACCTGATATTTTTTTACAGTGCTTTTGAATCTTTTTTCAGTAGAAATATAGACATATTTTGTCCTTTTGGAACTAACAAAGGGCCGGTACTTAATTTAGGGAAAGACTGGTGCATCACTTAGGACTAGACTTACTTTGCATACACACTCCAATCCAGTTCCAATAGTGTTTTAAGAAGGCATTTGCCAGCTGCACTGGAATGGAGACAGATGGGTAATTAAATTCTGTTAAAAACAATGCAGCACATATCGGATGGCATCCACTTTGGATTGCATTGGAATCTGAATCCAGTTTGCACCTGCAAGTATTATAAACAGGGAAACATGATAAGCACATGGATTTATCTAGCTCAGAGGCAGGATTTGTGCAGCCTTCCAGATGTTTTATATAACCTTATAACCTTAGCTAGCATAGCCAGTGCTGGAGAATACTAGGAGTTGCAAGGGCGGGGAATACCTGGAGTGCCATGTGTTTCCTATCTGTAAAGGACTAATAACGACTAAGGCTCTTTCAGGCAGGGGGGAATCTTTTTTATCCCACCGCTGCCACCAATTTGTAAAGGAGGGTAGCCTAGAAGACCCAATTAATAACGAATAGATGTCCCAAATAATAAAAGATAACTGCCAACGATTAGTGGAAATGCAGCCACCACTGTGTGGAGAGACACCTTTAGATTATAGAAGTGCTCAACCACCCAATAGCTCAAAGGAATCCTTTTACTTTATTCGGTGTTAAAATGGTAGCGCAATTGTGCTGAGGGAGTCTATAGACGACAGAGGCTTTGATGTTGAAAGAACAATATCAAGTTTATTTAGGCACAAGCTTAGTGGTTATAAAAGATGTTTCACTTAGAAGTATTCTTATTAACAGTTACTATACTAGAATGAGATGAATCAAACTCTCTAAAGTAGTTAAACTTCTTCCTCTGCTCCTTTTAAACTGTTACTTCAATGGATCTCTGCGAGTCCAGCTGGGATTGGTTCCCAAAGTCTGAAACTTGGACTATCCAGTGACTTCAAACCACAGTCACCCCTGTGATATACTATCACAGATTCTCTGTGCCTTTCCAGGACACAAGACTACATTAAATAAGTCACCAAACTTATTTAAAACCGACTCAAAATGAACAATTGAGTCTCCTTGATCCCATCAACCTGGAATCAATCTTCCCTGTGCCTCATCAGAGCACAGACTGAGGCTTCACTTTTAAAAACCTCTTCACTTCTCCTCCCCTGGGCAGATGGCTCCGCCCACATCTCCATAGCAACTACCTCAGAGGAGAGCCACTAAATGGCTGCCGCTGTCTCATACCTACCTAACCAAACCAAACCACAAGCACATAGTTAAACACAACAAACATGAATACAAAACTCACACTTCATTACACTATCCCTTCTTTAGATGGGCTTAATAAAAAAAGAAGCCTGAAAAATGAGGTGGCAATGGTGGAATGAATTTCAAAGAAGCTTTGAATATCAATTACTAAAATATTGATGAAGACTTTTTTTGTGTCCGGTACAACTTGAGAAACTGCAAGTCACTTCTGGTGTGAAATAATTGGCTGTCTGCAAGGACATTGCCCAGGAGACGCCCGGATGTTTGATGTTTTTACCATTCTTGTGGGAGGCTTTCCTCGTGTCCCCGCATGGAGCTGGAGCTGATAGAGGGAGCTCATCTGCGCTCTCACCAGGTTGGATTCGAACTGGCAACCTGCAGGTCAGCAATCCAGCCAGCACAAGGGTTTAACTCTTTGCGCCACCGGAGGCTCCTGTGAATAAGACTGGAGGAGCCAGTGTGTGTAGTGGTTTGAGCTCTATAGAGACTAGGTTTGAGCCCCTGCTTAAGCATGAAGCACACTGGATAACTTTGGGCAAGTCATGGTCTCTCAGCTTCTGAGGAAGGCAATGGCAACCCCCTTCTGAACAAATATTGCCAAGAAAACCCTGTGATAAGTTGAGCTTAGGGTTGCAATCGGTTGGACACGGCTTGAAGGCTCACACCAATACAAACAACAGAGAATGACTAAAAGCTAGGGGGCGTAAAACTACCAGATGTCATAAGACTGGCTGAAAAGCATAGTCGCAGGAAAGGACAAAGTCTCCATACACTTCTGGAAGGGGGCCCAGGCTCTGAATCAGACAAAATATTCCAGAGAGAGAGGGAGGTTCTTTGGTAATCTCAACAATATTTTCTCATATTAGAAGTTGTTAACTGTGGAGGCAGGGTCTGCTGGAGGGAGAGTTCTGGTAACCAGGTCTTTCAGTGATCTCTCCAGCATTTTAGCCTGCTTTATTCCCCCCCCCCCCCCCCCATTTATTAAATACATCCCCTTTACACGACCCCAGGCCATGATACAAATAAAATGATTTAACACATTTCCAGATTAAAAGAATAAAATATTTTAAACAGGATTGAGATATACTGAAATCAACAGGCCAAGACAGCTTAAAAGGCCACCGCACTTTGAAGCCATAGACATTTAAAAGTAAATTAAATGCCAAGGGCTTTAATAAAAACACACATTATGATTTAAGGCTGGGAAGAAACCAACATTGGTGCCAATCAGGCCTCTAAGGAGAGGGCACTCCATCACAGAGGTGCCACAATCAATGACCTGAGAGACAAATCACTGGAGCTGCTCCACTTCGCCTTTCTAATGAATTAGGCTGTTGCTACAAAAGCTCCTGCCACAGTCTATTACTCTAATGGAGGGATGGGCCACTGTGTCCCTAAATGTCGTTGGATTGCAGTTCCCATTAGCTTTAGCCATCTTAGCCCATGGCAAGGGGTGATTGGCATTGTAGTGTAATAACATCCAGAGAATCACAACTGTCCTCCTCTAAAATGTAACAGTTCTTATTATCTGGGCCTTACTGAACTGGAGAAAGCTTCAGTTTGATGCACATAGTTGTTTTGTGTCTTTGGGTCATTTCTGATTTACAAGGACCTTAAGAAGACTCTACTACAGGGGTTTCTTGGTGAAATTTATAAAGAGGAAGTTTGCCATTGCCTCCTTCTGAGGCTGAGGAAGGCAATGTGATTTCCCCAAGATGATCCAGTGGATGTCCATGGCAAGGTGGCACTTGAACCCTCATCTCCTGGAGTCCCAGTCCAACAGAATCAACAAGAAAAAAGAAGTGACATTGATACATGAGTGATTCTCTTGTAGGATGGGACAGGAGCCAGCTAATGTGACTTCTACATCAGGAATTTATCATGTCAGAAGCGAATTGAGGATGCAGTTATAATGTATTTTAAAAACACAAAGTTAAAAACTTGGCATTATACTAGATTTCCTCTGACCAGAAGCTGGCCACTTGGAGTGCCTCTGACGTCACTATGAGAAAGTCTTCTGTTGTGCATGTGGCAGGGCTCAGGCTGCATTGTAGTAAGTGGTCTGTAGTTTGCTCTTCTCCACACTGGCATGTCGTGGACTCCACTTTGTAGCCCCATTTCCTAAGATTAGGAATATGGTAGTTTGAATTTGTTTTGCTGTGTTGTTTCCACTATGACTTCTAAGCCAGGATATCTTAAACTTTCCACTTGGGACCCCCTTTTGGCACAATTTTTTTGACCCTGGGTAAATAGGTTTATAAAATAGGTGTAAGAATCAAACATTTTGTTATGACAAATCTGCATTTGCAAGGCTTGCTATACAGGCGGATTTTCTTTTTTATGGAGTACAACTGAAGCATCTTCTGCAGAATCCATTGTTAGCACTGCACAACAGATTCGTATAAATGTCTGAAACAGTCACTAGGTGATGTTCAGAAAACACGGTTGCCAAATTCTGGGACCCCAACATTGAGCTAAGGAGACCCCATTTGGGGTTAGGAACCACAGTTTGAGAGGCAGTGTCCCATACTACCCCTCTGAAACATAGTGAGTCACCAGATGAGATTAGGTGGCCATACTGACGGGGGCATGCTAGGAACTGTAGTCCAAAAAATAAACCCTTCCAAGCACTGGCAAAGATTGAGTATTTTCAGAGTTCTCCAAATAACAATATTTTGCCTTAGGGAATGCAATATTTTTTTTGCCCCTCCAGACAGTGCATCCATTACTCTTGTGACTGTAGCAAACAGAGGAGAGAGGCTGTGGCTGAGGGCCAGCACAGTTCATGCTTTGCATACAGAAAGTCCCAGCTTCAATCCCTAGCACATCCGTTTAAAGGTTTTTCAGGTAGCAGGCTAGGAAAGAGCTCTCTGCCTGAAACCCAGGAGAACTCCTGCCAGTCAGCATAGACAGATCTGGGTTACATGAATAATTGGTCTGACTCTGTGTAAGACAGCTCCTTCTGCTTAGTTAATTAATATCCTGCCTTTCGGAACCAAAGATCCCCCAAGGCAGCTCACAAAAATCTGTATATCCGTGGCTAACGAGGGTTCTACAAGTGTCATAGGAACCAGCTAGATATATTCCCTGTGACAAGTTTCTGGAGTGGCAGAGCAATGTCCTTCGACTTCTCCTCCCCCACCTTTTTCGGTCATTCAGTTAAATATACAGTACACTTGTCTCATCTGGCTACATTGTTCCTCCATCCTTCTTTCACTGTCAACATTTTCACAGCATACATAGGTCCCTTCCACACAGCTGTATAAAATCTACATTGGACTGGATTATATAGCAGTGTGGACTCAGATAACCCAGTTCAAAGCAGATATTGTGGATTATCTGCCTTGATATTTTGGGTTATATGGCTGTGTGGAAGGGCCCATAGTCACCCAGCCTCTTCCACTCTCCTCCTTTTTTATTGGGAGGCAATTACAACCTATTTCACTGTCCCTCCCGATCCCAAAGTCAATCCTCGTGTATGGAAAGACAATGCATCCTATAATCTCTCACAAAAATTTAAACTGTCTATTGGAGGAAGTGTAATGTGGACCAACTCCTACTCTTAGTGAAAATAATGGTTTTTATAAAAAGTCTGGAAATGAGTTCTACCTAGTACAGTACATGCTTAGCATTAGCAGAAGTCAGGCAGCTGCCTTAAAGCAGCTGATACTGGTAAGAAACAGCTGTGGCAGCTTTCCTGACTTGTTCTCTCCCCTGACCTCCTTGGAAGAACTGCTTTGTTAGAGGATGTTAAATTATCTTTGTATGTTAAGCTATCTGATTCCCTCCATAACTGTTTCAGATGTGATAATCATACAAAAAAAAATTGTTGCCAGTCCTGAAATAATACTCTACCGCCAATCCCACTCACTTCTGTACATAGGAAGAAAGTGCCAAACTCTCACTTTCTCCAGGTAGCATAATGTTTCAGGTTGGTCCCTGCTTTTACTCCCTTTGGCAGAAACTTTGCCTCTTACAGATTAATAACAGGCAGATTTTCAACAGGTACAACTTGCCTTGCATTGCTCAACTACTGTCTCACTGCTGGATGCCGTCATGGCACTTCCAACTAATGATGATGCTCAGACAAACCCATCATGGGAGTTTCTTAGCAAGGTTTGTGCAGAGTTGGTTTGCCATTTTCTTGTTCTGAGATTAAGAGAGTGACTTGCCTAAGGCTTTCTGTGGTTGAGCTCTAGTCTCTCAAGTCCAACCTTCAAACCCTCTTCTTGTGGTTGAGAGAGTGTGACTTGCCCAAGGTCACCAAGTGGGTTCTCATGACTGAGCAGGACTTGGTTAGTCAACCAAATCACTACACTGGTTCTCCTGTCTCATGCAGAGGTTTATTTTATACCCTCCCATTAGAAGCACAGTGCCTGCCCTCACATAATATCTTGCAATTATTGTTATTTGCTGTCAGGTCTACTTTGACTTATGATGACCCTGTGAATGAGGGACCTCAAAGTGCCTCAGTCATTAACTACCCACTTCAGGTCTTGGCAAACTCCGGATCAGGCCTTCCTTTACTGAGTAAAGTAATGTGGTCATCTCCCTTTCCCCTATTACAGTGGCTCCCAACCTGTGGTCCTCAGGTGTTTTGGCCTACAACTCCCAGAAATCCCTGGCAGTTTACCAGCTGTTAGGAATTCTGGGAGTTGAAGGCCAAACCATCTGGGGACCCACAGGTTGAGAACCACTGCCCTATTGCCTTCCCTGTTACATTTACCAAACATTATTATCTTTCCCAGTGAATTTCTCAGTTTATGACATGTGCAAAGCACATCTGCTTCCATTTACTCATCTTGGTTTCTAGCTTGCAATAAGCAATAACGGAACTTTGTAACAATCCAAAATATATAATCCTTCAAAGTATAATAACATGCCAGCAGATAGAATAGATTTTATACAGGCCATACACAATATTGATGCTGTAACTACTATCACCATCACTATGATTGTTATGATTACTATTTTACTACTGTGTGGGGTTGAGAAAAGGCAGCCTCTTAAGACTAAAAATACTGGCATTCCTGAAAAGAGAATGAATTGAATTTCCTCTGTGTGTGTGGAAGCAGCTGGAGAGGCTTCACAAACAATGATGAGAGGGTCAAACTCTCCTGCACAGTCTTGATGAAAAAATGAATACTTTCATTTATTCTTCTACTTTCATACTAGCAGCTTGGGAACATTGCCTTCCTGTATATCTTCATTTTGCCATAGAATCATAGAGTTGGAAGAGACCTCAAGGGCCATCCAGTCCAACCCCTTGCTAAGAAGCAGGAAAATCATATTCAAATCACCCCTGACAGATGGCCATCCAGCCTCTGCTTAAAAGCCATAGAATCATAGAATAGTAGAGTTGGAAGAGACCTCATGGGCCATCCAGTCCAACCCCCTGCTAAGAAGCAGGAAATCGCATTCAAAGCACCTCCGACAGATGGCCATCCAGCCTCTGCTTAAAAGCCTCCAAAGAAGGAGCCTCCACCACACTCCGCGGTAGAGAGTTCCAGTGCCGAACAGCTCTCACAGTGAGGAAGTTCTTCCTGATGTTCAGGTGGAATCTCCTTTCCTGTGGTTTAAAGCTATTGTTCCACATCCTAGTCTCCAGGGCAGAAGAAAACAAGCTTGCTCCCTGCTCCCTATGCCTTCTCCTCACATAATTTATACATGGCTATCATGTCTCCTCTCAGCCTTCTCTTTTGCAGGCTAAACATGCCCAGTTCTTTAAGCCGTTCCTCATAGGGCTTATTCTCCAGACCCTTGATCATTTTAGTTGCCCTCCTCTGGACGCTTTCCAGCTTGTCAACATCTCCCTTCAATTGCAGTGCCCACAATTGGACACAGTATTCCAGGTGTGGTCTGACCAAGGCAGAATAGAGGGGTAGCATGACTTCCACGGATCTAGACACTATACTCCTATTGATGTAGGCCAATATCCTGTTGGCTTTTTTAGCTGCCGCATCACATTGTGGGGCCGGGCTGTGGCGCAGCTGTTGAGCAGCTGCCTTAAATCACTCTGACCATGAGGTCACGAGTTCGAGGCCAGCCCGTGGCGGGGTGAGCACCCGTCAATTAAAAATAAAAAATAGCCCCTGCTCGTTGCTGACCTAGCAACCCGAAAGATAGTTGCATCTATCAAGTAGGAGATAAGGTACCACTTATAAAGTGGGGAGGCAAGATTAACTAATTTACGACCTGGAATGAGGAAGTGCCGTCAGTGTGGATGATGAAGCAGCTGCTCCCCCCTGTGGCCAGAATCGAACATCCCCTCAAAAGAAGGTTAACTTGCCTCTGCGTGTGTCTCTCAGTCTCTGTTTGATGTGTTTATGGGCATTGAATGTTTGCCCTATGTGTGTTATAATGTGATCCGCCCTGAGTCCCCTTCGGGGTGAGAAGGGCGGAATATAAATACTGTAAATAAATAAATAAATAAATTGTAGGCTCATGTTTAACTTGTTGTTCATGAGGACTCCAAGGTCTTTTTCACACATACTGCTGTCAAGCCAGGCGTCCCCCATTCTGTATCTTTGCATTTCATTTTTTCTGCCGAAGTGAAGTATCTTGCATTTGTCCCTGTTGAACTTCATTTTGTTAGTTTTGGCCCATCTCTCTAGTGTGTTAAGATCGTTTTGAATTCTGCTCCTTTCTTCTGGAGTGTTAGCTATCCCTCCCAGTTTGGTGTCGTCTGCAAACTTGATGATCGTGCCTTCTATCCCTTCGTCTAAGTTGTTAATAAAGATATTGAACAGAACCGGGCTCAGGATAGAACTCTGTGGCACTCCACTTGGCACTTCTTTCCAGGATGAAGACGACACATTGGTGAGCACCCAGCGATAGAGTTGTCTTCCATGCAGGGACCTTCCACACTGAAATGCAGTAAGCATAACATTATGATTTCCATTCCATCCCTGGCCTGACCTGGAGTGCATCTATGGTGTAGCATTAATGCAGCTTGAGACCATATTAACTGCCATGGCTTGATGCTATGGGATCATGGGAGGTGCAGTTTTACAAGGTCTTTAGCCTTCTCTGCCAAAGAGTGCTAGTGACTCATCGAAGTACAACTCCCATGATTCTATAGTATTGAGCCATGTCAGTTAAAGTGATGTCAGACTGTATTGATTCTACAATGTAGATGCAGCCCTGGAGTGTGTGTATTCTGGGAGATAGTGTGGCCTACAAATAAAGTTCTAGTAGTATGGGCAAAATGAAAGCATTTTTTCCAAATAAGAATTCTACCTCCATTAGAATTTTTCTTAAATTGTCAAATTTCTACCTTTCCAGTAATTTAAAATGTCAGCTGAGCATTTAGAAGTACAGTTTGGGGTTCTAAGAAAAACAGTCGAGTAAAATTACCAAAGGATAAAACATGGCAAATTGTGGACAGTTTTGTCCCTCACTTTACAATGTTAGGAATTCGGGAACTGTAGAAAAAAATTCACATTGAGGGGATGGGATTTTGTCTTTAGGGGATGCATAGCTACACCCCTAGACTTAACCCATATTTAGGGAGCCTTTGAGCCAGGGACGAGCTCGAGTGATGCAAGGTCACCTTTCCTTTGCTCTCACATGAGTTACTAATATCATGCTCCCACACTTGGTGGATACAGTTGAGTAATCTCTGCAGGATGTGTGTAGGCTTTTAAGAAGAGATAACAAATATTTCTGCTATAAGGCGCTTGCAATGGACTGGCTATGTATGGATTTCCCCTCATGATTAATGGAAAACAAAACTTGTTTTCAGGAACATCTGACAGAACTGTATTTTTCAGGAAGTAGCATTTTTCTGCCCTGCTCACATCCTCACTGCTGTTTTTTTCTCCCCTGTAAGAAGCCATTCTTGGAAAATGTCAAGCAGCTACCACCTGATTTCCATTATTCATAATGGAAGAGTTAAAGAACAGCTCAATTAAACTGAAAGGGAGAGTGTCAAAAGACATTTCTTTCAACAGAGGGCATGGTTAATTTAGGAAACATGACCACAGAACACAGGAGACCCAGAAGAGAAAAAATTTAAAAGAAGAGAGGAGATTAGAATTTCATTACAACAGGAAGCTTTAACTGGGTTTATAGCAATAAATATCAAAGGTTAAATAGAGTTAGATTAACCATATTCAAAAAGGAGTCTTTCTGCTCTTTGAAGGCAAGGTGGTAGGTGGGAGCTGTGGCTTTCCCCATCTTTCCTAGGCTTTGATAAGAGCAACAGTTATGGAAATTATAGCTTTGTTGGAGGCACAGAGGTTATTTGCATGCAGCCCATTTCAGAATGCTATCATTTTAGAAGAATCCAGAGCCCTCTGGGTGTGCAGGAACAGAATGCATATCATTCTCAGACAACTTGGCCATTGTTCATGCCAGTTGAAGATGATGGGAGTTGTAATCCAAAAGTATGTGATGTATGCCAGGGTGGGTTTTTTTTTTTGAGGGGTTGGGGGGGGGGGGCTGCCCTGGAGCTCAAAACAAATCTACCCATTGTACACTCAATTTTTAAAAAAGTAGGTGCATTACCATGAAAATAATTAAGTTGGGACACATTAGAAACATATTTGCCATATTTTAATTAAGTTTTTTTGGAAACTTAATTTCCAGTTGAAGCAAATTGTGTTCAGCACTAATATGCCATCGTGAAAAGAATCCTAAACTCCAAGGCAGCTTCTTTTTCAAAACTTGAAAGAATTATGTTGTGTTTTTAAAAAGTACCCAGATGCAAAGACACACAAGATCTACTTTAAACAAGAGGTGGGAAGTCCAAATGCTATGTGGACCAAATGCTTGCTCTCGGAATGGAGAGAAGTATTGTTCCTGTTAGCACCATAAATACCCTGAAAGGCCCAGACTCCAGCTGACCTTGAATGCAAAGCAGAATAGTGCCTGGTTAGTACTTAGATGGAGGATTTCCAAAGAATGCCAGGTGCTGCAGGCAATAAAGGAAGGCAATAGTGAAACCTCTACGATTCCTTGCCTGAGGACAGCCCGAAATTCATGAGATTGTGGTAGGTCAACAGTTGACTTGAAGGCACAAACACAAATAGGCACACCGTGATTGCGGTCCAAAAGAGAGAATGGTAATGGAGAAAACAAGTGCTGTTAGACAGGTAAAAGTAAAGGTTTCTCCCTGACATTAAGTCTAGTTGTGTCCAGTGGTTGGCCTCATGTCCATTTCTAAGCTGAAGAGCCGGCGTTGCCTGTAGACACCTCCAAAGTCATATGGCTGGCATGACTGCATGGAGCACCATTACCTTCCCACCAGAGCAGTACCTATTGATCTACTCACATTTGCATGTTTTTGAACTGCTAAGTTGGCAGAAGCTGGGGTTAACAGCGAGAGCTCACTGTTAACCCGCTGTGCCATCAGGGGCAATACTGGTAGACAAGAGGCTACAAATTTTCACTTTCTGGTGGAGAACTCATGTTGCCTGAATAATTTTGGAAGTTTCCATCCCAAAAAGTATGTCTTGCGTACAATTTTAGTTTAGAAGATACAGTATTAAGGGATAGGGGCAGTGTGGTATGATGAATAGGTGGAATGACATGTTGTTTTTCCTGCTGGGGGTAAACTGTAGATAAGCACCAAAGCTAAGCCCCTGAGCCAGTGTAAACTACAAAACCTTTTTCACTTGGCAAGTACCTATTAGGCTAGGGTCTTGCTAGCTATGCCATAGGAACCTATTCATTGAGAAGCAGAATAGCCTCACTAAAGACAGGCAATAATTTCACAGAGTCCTACAAACATCAGTTCTCTCACACTTGGTGTTAATTGAAGTGTTCACAGTTTAATCAGGTAAACAAAGTTCATTTTCTTTTTTTTTAAAAAAACAGAAAATATCCTAGTCTGAACTCTGTCAAGTGACAGCTGTTAGATATTTTTAAACAGTTTTTGAAGTTCAGGACATCAGGTAAGAAAGCATAACAGTCTTTGAGAAAGAGGACACAGGTGCTAATGCAAAAGGTTGACATCCAAGTCTCGGTTCACATCACATCTATCAAGGTGCCGAAAGGTTGTTGAGATGTGGGTTGAAGATATAGCATTCTTCAAAACCAAACCATCTTCTGCTAGAAGGGCTGTAGATCAGACAGATAATGAAGCTGGAAACTACAAGAGGTTCACACTGAAAGAGAGAGAGGGAGCAGGAGGGAGGTTACGGTCATACACTTAGCCAGACTAAAGTGGATGGGAGTCCCAAGGGTATTTGCTCTGCATATAACAGCGGGAAGCCAACTCAGCTTAGGAAAACCCAACTTTGGCGTGCCTGACTTCCCCTATGTATTGTTAATGCCTGATTAAATTGTCACTAGGTTGCCTTCCACACTTCATGTTACATTACAGTTAACTAAAGGGCCACTAAAAGCATATTGGTGTGTGTACACCATCTAGTTATTTCTCTAAACTGCCAGCCACCCGGCGGAACTGCTGTTGCACTTAGCACTGCTACAAAGAACATTCCGGTACATCCGTCAATATCACAGGGCTGCTAAAAGTGTGAGGGAGGAAGTGCTGTGGTGACACTTGAAGCAGGCCACCAATGCACAAGGCCAATCCGTCGCTTTGTGGGATCCATTTAGAGTGTTTGTAAAAAAAAAAAAGCAAAACTAGAAACTGAAGTCCATGGTGCAGCTGCAAGATACAAAAGGGTAGTCTAAATCCTATTTTCAATTAGAACAGACTGACTGAATCAATGGGATTTATAAACATGCTCAGCTATCATTTATCAATGTGTGGTCAAACCATGAAAATGAACAAAATCTGCTACCAGTATTAAAAAAACTCCAAAATCAGAACAGTAAATAAGGAGCAGCACTCTGAAAACAGAAGAATTCCAGACAGAAATCAATCAGGGGCAGCTAACGACTCTGAACAAAAGATTCCTCCAGACCAGGATGTGAGGCTGGGAAGGCCATTTAATGCTAACAAGGTGATTAATTACAACATTCACACTGGCCTCCAACAGACAAGAATTCTTTTCCCCCACCCAGGAACTTCCACAGATATATAAACCTTCCTTGCTTAGTTTTTCCATACCTCACAACCTCTGAGGATGCCTGCCATAGATGTAGGTGAAACGTCAGGAGAGAATACTTCTGGAACATGGCCATACAGCCCGGAAAACACACAACAACCCCTATCATTTATCAATCAATTCAATAGCTCTCTTCCAGCAGTATAGTGGTTTGAGCATTGGACGATGACTCTAGAAACCAGGGTTTAAGTTCCAAACCTCTTTTGAACAAATTTTGCCAGGAAAGCCCTGTGATAAGCATGTCTTAGGGTTGCAAACATCTTAAAGGCACACAACAATAAATCAGGATGATTGTGGCCAATGTCTTGGGCTGAGCAATATATGGTCCTCAAAGACGGAGCTTGAAAAGTTTCTTTCTGGACTACAACTCCAGGAATTTCCCAGGCGGCATGAACATTGGGATTCTGGGAATTGTTATCTTAGAATCATAGCGTTGGAAGAGACCTCACAAGCCATTCAGCCCAACCCTCTGCCAAGAAGTAGGAAAATCACATTCAAAGCACTCCCGAAAGATGGCCATCCAGCCCCTGCTTAAAAGCCTCCAAAGAAGGAGCCTCCCCCACACTCCAGGGCAGAGTGTTCCACTGCCAGAAAAAAAAACTTTCCAAATCTGGCAGAAAATATTGAGCTATATTATTGATAATAATATTATAATGTAATACAATGTAATACTAATAATAATACAATATAATATTAATTATATATTATATATTTAATGTAATATTACTAATAATATTACTAATAATATTACAGTATAGTGGCATAATACAATATAGTAATATATAATGCTAATATTGTGCTATGCTAATATAATATATTGTATATACCAGAGGTCCTCAAACTTTTTAAGCCGAGGGCCGGTCCACAATCCTTCCGATTGTTGAGGGGCCGGATTATCATTTGAAAAAAAAATACAAACAAATTCCGATGCACACTGCATATGTCTTATTTGTAGTGCAAAAACAACAACAAGAACAATGAAAGAACAATATAATATTTAAAAATAAAAACAATTTTAACCAACATACATTTATCAGGATTTCAATGGGAAGTGTGGTCCTGCTTCTGGCCAATGAGATAGTCAAGTTAATTAGGGTTGTTGTTGTTGTTGTTGTTGTTGTTGTTGTGTGCCTTCAAGTCATTTCAGACTTTGGGTGAGCCTAAGTCTAAAATTTATTTATTATTTATTTACTGCATTTATTTACTACATTTGTATCACACCCTTCTCATCCCAAAGGGGACTCAGAGTGGCTTACAAAGTATATGTACATACAATATATTATTAGCATAGCACAATATTAGCATTATATATTACTATATTGAACTATACCACTATACTGTAATATTATTAGTAATATTATATGTAATATAGAATATATAATTAATATTATTATATGGTATTATTATTAGTGTTATATTGTATTACATTATAATATTATTATCAATATTATATGTATATACAATATATTATATTATAAAACTGAGGGCGGGGGCCAGTTAAATGACCTCAGAGGGCCGCATCCGGCCCCCGGGCCTTTGTTTGGGGACCCCTGGTATATATATATATATAACTTGTAAGCCTCTCTGAGTCCCCTTCAGGGTGAGAGAGGATGAGGGATATAAATGTAGTAAATAAATAAATAAGTCCCATCAACCTGCCTCCCCCGGCTGTGCTGAATAATGCTGATGGACAGGCCCGTTCGGGGGGGGGGGGGGCTGAGTCTGAGTGAGAGAAGATCTACCCTAGCAAACCTTTTGTATTGTTATCCCAATACCCCTATGCATATGGGATATATTGAGCATAGTGATCAGATCATGATATGAATAAACATGTACCATGTGCCACATACCAGTAATGCCTTCTCGCGGACCACCCTGAGAATTTTGGGTCAGGCTGAAGCCGCTCAAGCACCTCCGGCTACATGACTGCTGATGGAAATAGCAGAACAACTACCTGGGGGGCCGTACAAATTCCCTTCTGAACAGTTCTGTGAATTGAAGCAGATGCAAAATGGTGCCTGATGGAGCTAAAGTCAATTACCTAGCACTAGACACTGAGTTAAGCTGCAGAGGTAAGCACAAATCTATACCCGAGTTGCTATTGATTAGGGATTCTAACACTGTTTTAAAGATCAAAACTGAGCTCACAGTTCTTTCCCATAAAAATGCATTCAGTATCACCTCCATCACACTGCTTCCGCCTTAGGAGTCTAGTTTAGATGGGGAAATGAGCCTGTTGCTGTTCAAAAATCTCTGGAAATCTATGGCAAAGCAAAAGCTTTGAAAAGTTTCCTTTTAACTGAAACATCCAGAACCTCTGAGATGGCACGGCCGCCGGGCATGTTGCTTGGAGGGGCCTGGAAGATGTTGGATGAAAAAAGAACCTTTCCACACACTTTGAGGAAATCACCTGGAGATCTACCAGAGGGTTCTGGCCTAATAATAATAATAATAATAATAATAATAATAATAATAATAATAATAACAACAACAACAACAACAACAACAACTACTACTGCTACTACTACTACTACGTGGCCCAAATGATTCATTGGAACTTATGCCTCAAGTACCACCTTCCAGCAGCAAAGAACTGGTGGGATCACAAACCTGCAAAAGTATTGGAAAATGAACATGCAAAGATACTGTGGGACTTCCGAATCCAGACTGACAAAGTTCTGGAACACAACACACCAGACATCACAGTTGTGGAAAAGAAAAAGGTTTGGATCATTGATGTCGCCATCCCAGGTGACAGTCGCATTGACGAAAAACAACAGGAAAAACTCAGCCGCTATCAGGACCTCAAGATTGAACTTCAAAGACTCTGGGAGAAACCAGTGCAGGTGGTCCCGGTGGTGATCGGCACACTGGGTGCCGTGCCAAAAGATCTCAGCTGGCATTTGGAAACAATAAACATTGACAAAATTACGATCTGCCAACTGCAAAAGGCCACCCTGCTGGGATCTGCACGCATCATCCGAAAATACATCACACAGTCCTAGACACTTGGGAAGTGTTCGACTTGTGATTTTGTGATATGAAATCCAGCATATCTATCTTGTTTGCTGTGTCATAATAAAATAATAATAATAATAATAATAATAATAATAATAATAACAACAACAACAACAACTACTACTACTACTACTTTATTTTTGAACAAGCCTTCTGCTTGTTCCTGGAATAAGACTTTCAACCACTCAGTGTGCTGCTTGAAGCATAGCACAATGCTACCTACTAGTGTGTATATTTCACCATGTTTTATGAAAAGTACTCCTCAAGCTACTACATTGATTCCCCCCCCTCTCAGTTCTCCAGAGCAAGATATTGAAAGAATTCAGTTGCAATGTGTTGGGAGGCCTGAGATGACGTGAAGTTAATCTAATATGTGGAGTGCAAGAAACTCTAGATTTAACTGGAGCCATCGTGTGGTTTTGTGGTTGGAAGATCTCAATGTATGAACACACGTCATTTGAGAGAGGCCGTGCAATTTTAACAGGTGTGGTTCCACCACCACCACCACCCACAGAAAAACACAACTAGAGTGGAAACACTGCATTTACTGAACTTCCCAATTTGTAGGTCACTAATTTCCATGCAGGCACCAGAAGGTAAGAATGTCAACATTTATTTCTTTTTCATTGTCACTCAAAATAAAAACTGACATTTGCTCAATGCAAAGAGCAATTTAGCATAAAGTTTGCCAAGTGACTAATCCAGGTTGCCAAACTTGAAAAGAAGCTGTGAAGGAGGCCATGAAAATCTCTGAGCAGACTCTATGGCTTTGCACTCCCCTTTTAAGCAAACAATACATTTCTTGGGTGTGAAGAGAGCAACTGTTGTTACAATCGACAATGCTGGCAAAGGAATGCAGGTCCATATTTTCATTAAACACCTATAAGAGAAAGAGATTAAAAAGTGTTGTCAACACAACATATACTGTTTAAGCTTCTGTCCGGCCGAGTCATTAATATAGACACCTTGAAAGGGGATAGGGCTCCATTTCTTTCCTTCCCCGGCACCAGGGCTGTCAGATATAGATTTTCTCTCCACTACATTAGAAGCAGGGGACAGTGTAGGTATACTACAGCAATGGTTCTCGGTTTTAATCCTCCTCCCAGAAGCCCCAATTGGCATTTCTAATGGTCAGGAACTCTAAGAATTGATATCCAAAACACTGAAAGACCAGAAGTTGAAAGGCACTCCTGTAGTATACCTACTCTGTTCTACTGCTGTAGATGCAAGAAGATTTAGACTCTATGGGAAACAGTGTGACTTATACCTTAATGTATGGTTCTCCTGACCACAATGGAATGTCTTTGAGAAAATTCAACTCTAATCTTCTCTGCTACATGCCAGATGTTTGCTTAACCAATCAATGAAATACTCAATCTGGTTGCCCAGTGACCAATTAAACCTCCACCAAGTTGAGCGCTTCACTTAAGACGGAGACAGTTTTGACTTCACAGTTCAGTATTATTTTTTCAGAATTAAACAATTAAACATTTCCCTTCACCTCTTCTTCCAGTGTTTCTTGGATTTGTTCCTGGTGCCGTCCAATACTTTCACATCACGTGAGAGAATCTGTTTTGAATGCCTATGAATCCCACTATCTTTTCACATGTCACAATGACCTGAGTCCTACTGCTTAGTCCCAATTAGAGTAGGTCCACTGAATCAGTTGTTTGACACTATGGCCAATTCCACTGAGCCAAGATGGACAATAAGATCATGTCAGATCTCACAACCCTTGTCCCAACCTCCTTCAAGTTATATCTTGCAGAACCCAAAGATCTGGAGGCCTCTAGTGGCCTTATAACAGAGAGCTGGTCATTTTCTAACAGAAAAGTACTAGCATTCTATAATAATGAAATGTGATTTTTTGCAGTTGTAAAAAAAAAAAAAAGTACGACCCTTGTATCCATGGGTGATATTTTCCTGGGCTTCATATAGCTATATGAAATTGTGAATAATAGCAAATCCTATTGCAATGAAGGATTAGTGGCAAAAGAATACCATAAAGTTGCCTAGAGTACATATCTTATGAGATGTGGATAAGTGAAACTGTTGTGGTTCATTCTGATGATGAAGGGGGATTTGGGTTTATGCAGGCTGATCCAGAAAATGTTGAAGGCTCTGAATTGTCAGTGGTAGGCTCTGAATTGTCAGAGAGGCGACAGGCTAGCAGGGAAGCAGAAGTTGTTGATAAACAGAATAGTAGTGAGGCAGAAGTTAGTGATAAGCATGACCTTTCATAGGATTCAGAACATTAACAAGTCCCAGGTGGCTCTGGCAGTGAGTCAGAGGAGTCTTCCTTAGACAGAGATACAAGATTAAGGTCAAGAGGTCATTGTCCCAGACGTTCTCTTAGAATAGCTGGCAAACATGTGGGAACTCAAGGACAAAGGAATGCTTTCTTAGCCTGTAAGCATGGTTAAATAAGAGAGAAACAAGGAAAGATTTCAGACGAAACAACTTTGATTTTGGAAGCTAAGTTCCTGCCTTGTCTATGCTCATGGAAAAGGACTCTTGCTTTTGTTCATTATTCGATCCTGTGTTTGGATTGCATTTTGGAGTTCATGCTAACTTGTTTTCAGGACTGATTTGCTATATTAGAGACTTTGAACTATATTCTACAGATTGCCTTTTCATTTGGATTATTGCTTTTACTGACTGCCTTTACATTTGGATTATTGCTTTCTTTACTGATTTTATTCAGACTTTGCTATCTTTTATCAATAAACTGTTTTAACCAAGTCTGCTGTGGTGGAGTGTGTGTTAAGAGCAAGGTGAACCAGCGCTGAGGTGCAACAGAAACCGCACATACTGGTCCTATGGCTACAGGGTCATACTATATTCCTAATGCATTCTATTAAATTAGGTTGGATTATCTAATGATTTTACATGAAGTATCATCCCTAATAGTACATATTAAACTGTATGATGATATGGTTAGAAAGCTCTTGGTGACATATATACTGTAAGAATTTTCAGTTATGTCACTATAGATACTTTTTGGGGGCCCTGCAGAATTGAGTATAAATCCTTCTGATCTTGACATATGTAGATTCACAGCAGAAGCTGCTTGGGCATACCACAGCTGTTCCTGAACACAGAGGGATGAAGGAGCATACTTATGCTTTGGGAGACTGTTCTTCTCTACCAAGGGCAGATGAATGCATTGGGGTGCACCACCATAGATGATGAACAACTTGGGAAAGGGAGCTGTGCTGGGGAGTCCTCTCAATGGCTTGGTTAAAAGCAAGAAAGAATTGAGAAATACCGGACTCTCCCAACACCCCTAGTTGACTGGTGTTAGGGATGTTGGTAGAGACTTATGTTTGACCAGTCTACTACCCGAATGTTGACCTTCATGTTATATGTCCACATCACTAAATAATATGACAGTGGAGTCATAAAGGAGAAGAGGAGGGGGCCTTTGAATTCATGGGAAATTATTCCCTGTAGTTAAGTCAAGATGTATGTTGCAGTAGGCAAGGTAAGTCACTTACTTTTTTTCTTACAAGCTGTGTAGATTCCCAGAGCAGTGCCATAAGCAAAGCTCTTGACAGCCAAGAGAAGGAAGATAAACTGTCCGGTGCGAAGGCTGAGCTGCATTTCAGAAAGGCCTGATTCTGTTGTGGGAGAAAACATAGAGATGGCTATATTTCAGCCAAGACAGAAGCCAGAGACTTATTTCATCCCCACCCTGCCCCAGAAAACAAGGTATTTCACATTGCTTGTTTTCTGAAGGGCAGCCTCCCACCTGCAGTCTAAGTTAAAATCCTAAACCAAATCCTAGAGGCTCTGAATAGAAAGTCATAGGCTGGCTTTGTCATTAGGCAGTGTTCGGCAACTGATCTGGGATATCATAAAGCATCAGAAAATGAGTTAGCTTTTAAAATGTACTCCCAAGGAAAGCCGTATGTTGTATGTTCCACCTCAGGCACCAAAACAATTTGATGAGCTTATAAAAGCGACTTGTAGGACTACAACTCCCACTTTTCACCTTGGGCAAAATAGTCGGTGAGAGATTTGGGGAGTTCTGTCCAAATCAATTTTCCCAAGCTCTGGGTCAACCTTATATGTTATGTGAAGATTGGTGGGTAAACAGGGGATATTGTTATTCTGCTACAGGCAGTGAAAGATTATGATCCAGCCTTACATTTTATTTTCTTCTAAGCTCTCACTGCATACTAGAACATGAGCAGCCATCTCAATTCTATTCTGTAGGATCAATTCAAGAGATTATGTGCAGAAAGCACAGCAACAGAAAAATCTGATGAGGAAGCTTTTTTTTATTCCATAGAAATGAAAAAAGGGATTTTTTGATCATTTGAGTTGGAATCTGCTGACCTACTTTCCATACTCTGGTCACAATCCTGCCTGGCTCAGTATAGCATACTAATTCCACAATCCCTAACCCTAGTGCAGAGCTACTGAAGCCCATGGCTATGCCATGCTTGGAGGTGTAATGATGATATGGAGAAACACCTGGCTATGCCCTTGTAGCCAGATGTGAAATGACTGTATCCACTGGGTCTTCTGGAGGTCTCAGTGGATAAGGGAATCTCCTTGTATCTGGTTATGGGGAAACAGGCAGAGATTTTTGCAGTCCCTCCCCCACTCTCCAGTAAGCAGAGGATGGCTGCAGATGGTTTTCAGTGGTTGTATGGTAGGCCCACATCAACCATATATAGGAGGGTTGAATGAAAATTAATGCCTCCACCTTTGCAACTCCTCAACAGATGGCAGAATTGGTATGCGGCAGCTACTGTCTTGTTCAGTAGACTCTCCTCTACAGTTCCATTTGGCGGAAAGCCTTAGTATTGAACAGTTGTGTTGTTAAAGTGCGAAGTATGGAGCCCTGTGCAGACGGTCAGGCAATGCGACTTAAGCAGTCATTGAATTCTTGACAGCAGAAGGTTTCACCCCAAAGGAGATTCATCAGAGAATGTAAGCTGTGTATGGTGATTGTGTTGGTGTGAGTACTGTGCGCATCATTGGGCGAGTAAGTTTAAAGATGTTGAGGTGGGAACATCTGACTTGCGTGCAGGGCCGTAGCCAGAAAAAAATTTCGGGAGGGGTTTTGAAAATTTCGGGGGGGGGGGGTTTAACCCCTAGCACACACCCCTTCCCGCTACAAACCTGTCAATATCTGCTTGAAATAGTGCCTGGAGGGACTCTTAATGTTTTGTGTCTCATAGACTTAGCATGGAGATTTGGTTAACCAGTTAAAATTCATGAGTAAACCAGTTTTTTTTATAACCTGAAAAATTTCGGGGGGGGGGGGTTGAACCCCTAACCCCCCCCCCCTCACTACAGGCCTGCTTGCATGACAAACAAAGAGTTGGACGTCCTATGACAGATTAATTCAGGACAATCAGATTAATGTTGACAGACTAATTCAGGACGATCGTCATACCACTCAGAGAGAAATTTCAAGCATAATCGGCATTTCACAAGAATGTGTGGGTCACATTATTGCTTTACTTGGCTATCGGAAGATCTGTGCACAATGGGTACTGTGAGACGCTGGTTGCAGAAACAGAGTGTCGACTTCTTCTGTGACGGCTTCAGAAAACTTGTTCATCGTTGGCAGAAATGTATCCAATTGTCTGGTGATTATGTGGAAAGGTGAATAGTGGTAGTTAAAGAGCACATTCTAAGGATTATTTCTGCATTTGATCCAAGTAACGAAGGTGGAGGCATTACTTTTCATTCAACCCTTGTACGCACACAAAGGCATGCAATTAATGTATGTGGCCCTAACAATACCAGTCAAGCTTGTTCTGCCTTAGGGCTTACTTACTTGACTTCTGCCTCGATTCACTAGTCATCTCATCTTTAACATCTGCAATGTCCGCTTGGCGCACATGGCAGGAGTAAGTATGGCCCTCTTTCCATTCGGAAGTCGCTATGCTCAGACGACTGGCAATGCCAAAGCTGCATTTGCCCTCGGCCTTGGGCTCCTCAGTGGCCGCTGAAAAGCGAGGCACTGCTTGGCCATCACGCTTCCAGATTACATCCAGGGGCCACGCATAGGAGAAGCCATGGGCCAGGCACACCAGTGTGATGCTCTTCTTGTGGCACGTGGGCCCCAGGAGGACCAGGCTGGGGTTGCCCCTTTCATTTTCACACTCAGGATCTGCAAAGGGAGGAAAGAGTTTGTTTAGAGGAGATTGGCACAAAAAGCCTTCCTCTGCCTTGAGGAAAAAAAAGGTTATGTATTATTCTCTTTTTGAATTAAGAATAAAATATTTAAGACAAGGTTATCATATATTAACTTCTCCTTCGTTATTTCTAGAAACTATGTAGCAGGCTACCCTTCAGTAGTATTTCGCAGTTCTTGATCCTGGTATCCTTTTTACATTTATTTTTATGGGACTGGGTGCATTGTTTCTGGGTTGTTGTGAGTTTTCCTGGCTGTATGGCCATGTTCCAGAAGCACTCTCTCCTGACATTTCATCCACATTTATGGCATGTATCCTCAGAGGTTGTTAGATGTTGGAAACTAGGCAAGTGGGATTTATATATCTGTGGAATGCTCAGGGTGGAAGAAAGAACTCTTGTCTGCCTGAGGCAAGTGTGAATGTTGCAATTCTCCTGAAACGTCAGGAGAGAATGCTTCTGGCACATGGCCATACAGCCTGGAAAATTCACAGCAACCCAGTGATTCCGGTCATGAAGGCCTTTGACAACACAATGCTTTGTTTCTATTTGGCCCTATGGAGTGTGCATGCGTGCCTCCAAATCACCTGTCACCCTATAGTAACCCCATTAAATTGGTAGGCCTTTCTTAGGCAACAAATATTTTCCCTTTGAAATAGAAGCTGCCTCCCATCCAAGTTCTTACCAGGACTAATATGATAGTTGCTTTTTATTCTTTTATTCTTTTATTTTCCTGTTTTTCTATACTGGAACATTATTGTATGTAACCGAGAACACTTTTGAATGTGTATATTTGAATGTGTGTACATGTTTAAAAAGTACTAACCTTTGTAACCCTTTCTACCTTCCAAGATCAGACAGAGTATTTAGTCAAGGGCGAAGAAACAAAATAATCTTCTTCATTTTACTACGTAATGATCTTTCCTATTTATTTGGGGGTTGTTTTGGCCAGATCCACATCAACTGGCCAAAACGAAGAGGCTCCTTAGACTTCCAGGGTTCATTACTGTTCAGGACCTTGTAGCTCAATTTGTAATAAACAATACCTTTTCAAAAGTCACATTGATTTGTAATTATTTCTGGAAAGAAACCTGTACTGTTAATCTATATTAGGCATGGAACTTTTATGCCAAGTCAAGTTACCATGCATTTATTTTTCTACAGTAATGTAATGACTTTCAGTTTGCAAAGTGGGGGGATTTATTGCATGCATGTAATTTATTTATTTATTTACAGTATTTATATTCCGCCCTTCTCATCCCGAAGGGGACTCAGGGAGGATCACATTACACATATAAGGCAAACATTCAATGCCTAAACATAGAACAAAGACAAACACAGGCTCCGAGCTGGCCTCGAACTCATGACCTCAGAGTGATTTGTTGCAGCTGGCAGCTGGCTGCTCACCAGCCTACGCCACAGCCCGGCCTTCCCCCCAAATCTGTTCTTTTTTTTGGGGGGGGGGGGATAAAGAAAAAAATTATTTCTAATAGCTTCAAATTTTCTAGAAATTTAACATCCCCTAATACCCATAAACTAAGACAGATTAAAAGGTGCTGTGGTTGTGATCTGAAATATATTAAACTGTAATCCTGTACATATTTATGTGGAATTGAGACCTGTATCAACTTGTATGGTAGGATTTTCTCTCAAGTAAAATTGTGCAGGATTGTAATTGAGATAATAGCACTTTCAAGCATTTTTGGCTTTAATTTGTCTCTAATTAAAATGGGTACTATTAATATTCTGATGCGGTTTTACCCATGTTTTCAAATGCTCATTTTTCAATTACACTCAAGAAATGGTAAGTACAATGGGCCCTCAGTGTCTGTTGTTATTCCCCCCAGAATCCCTTCAGAGAACAAAATGCATGGATGCTAAAGTCCCATTATATGCAACAGCATAGTGAAATGCTGTTGTTTATATTTAATATTAAAATCAAGGTTTGCTGTCTGTTTTTTTTTCCATTTAAGCTGTGGATGATTGAATCTGTGGATGGAGACTCGATGGATATGAAGGGGTTTTTTTTAATCACTTCTAGTACGAGAGAACTGGCTGTCTACAGAGACGTTGGCCAGGGGACGTTTGGATGTGTTACCATCCTGCTGGGAGACTGCTCTCATGTCCCCACAAGCTAGAGCTGACAGACGGGAGCTCACTCCATCTCGCAGATTCGAACCAGCAACCTTCAGGTCAGCAACCCAACCTTCAGATGAGCAGTTCAGCCGGCACAAGGGTTTAACTCATTGCTCCACCCCGGCATCCTATGAAGGGGTGACTTTATCAGTTTGGTTATAACATTAATGTGGTGGGAAAGGTACCTTGGGGACTACAACTGCCAGAATCCCGAAGTCAACATGGTCTGGGGGACTTGTAGCCAAAACAGAACTTTCCTATTCTCTGCTCCTGTTGCTGGGTCAAGTTTAAGGCTGTTTATTTAATATGAAACAAGCAGGCTGCAACTGATCAAACTACTGTATCTCCAAAATGGTTTTATTCTAGAATACGTTTGGAGACATAAATTCAGTCGATACAGACCTAGCAAACTCCACATAGACATTCAATCCCCTTTCTCCCTATTCCTGCTGCATGAACCTTTCCAGTTCTAGACACTGAGTAGGTTTCTCAGCGAACAGGGCATGTGTTTCTCAATGTCAGCTTTCAGGGCTGTTGGCCTGGGGTCCTGGGGTGTATCTATACTGTTGAATTATTGCAAACAGCCACCATTTTAACTGCCATGGCTCAATCCTATAGAATCCTGGGATTTATACTTTGGTGAGGCACTAGCACTCTTTGGCAGAAAAGACAAAAGACCAAAGGCCACTGAAAACTGCAACTTGTTTGATTCCATAGCATTGAGCCATGCCAGTTAAAGTGGTGTCAAGCTGCATTCATACTGCAGTGAAGATGCACCCCTGGACACTGGTTTGGATGTCTTCAGTTTTGCTCCTCCTTTACCACTCCCATTTTAAAACCAAAGGAAACCAATATGAGCCATTGCTCCCTTCCAGCCATTTGGACCTCAAGTCCAGGCAGTGGTTTGGTTTTGAAGCCTTCTACAGTGTGGTTTAGGGGGTGTAGAGCAGTAGTGCCGAGCCCCCTTCCCCCCACTCCTCATTAGGATGACTTACAACCATATGGCATCTTATATCATCTTTTACCTACAAAGCAGCGGGCTCTTTGGCCCTCCCAAAGTTTTGGACCATAGTAGCCACGTCTTTCCTTTTTGGCCATGTTGCTCAGAGGTTTCTGGGAAGGAAAGTCCAAAAGTTCAGAAGAGCCGAAGGTTTCCCATCTCTGGTTTGCATGGCCACACGCAACTTGGTGAGCATATGTTGCACCAGTTTATGACATCTGGTACAGATAGGATTGTATGCATACAATCCAGGGTGTGTGCCCATTGTTCTTTCCTATATAAGGGTGCCCTGGCATTTTTCAGGGGGGCAATGAATGAAAGAATGAAAGAAAATGCTACTTGTGTGGTTGAAGGCTTTCATGGCTGGAATCACTGGGTTGCTGTGAATTTCCCAGTCTGTATGGCCCAGTTCCAGAAGCATTCTTTCATGGCATTTCACCCACATCTATGGCAGGCATCCTCAGAGGTTGTGAGGAGTTGGAAACTAGGCAAGTGGGGTTTATATATCTGTGGAAAGTCTAGGGTGGGAGAAAGAACTCTTGTCTGCCTGAGACGAGTGTGAATGTTGCAATTGGCATTCACCAACCTGAAACAACCTAGACACAACATATTATTTGAGATCACAGAAATGCTGGACCACTCTCACAACCACCGACTACACAGAGAAGCCACTGAAATCCACAAGCATGTGGACAATTTCAACAGAAAGGAGGAAATCTGGATGGCGTGATTTTAATATATTTTTTTAATGATTTTTATTGAGGTTTTTTTTCTCCTGTGAAATAAAGCGATTTAATATTGAAAGTGTGAGAACAACTGGTTATATACAAAGTAGGAAATCAGAGAGAAAATAGAAAAAGAATATATATATATATATACACACACACACAGTAGAGTCTTACTTATCCAACATAAATGGGCCGACAGAACGTTGGATAAGCAGATATGTTGGATAATAAGGAGGGATTAAGGAAAAGCCTATTGAACATCAAATTAAATTATGATTTTACAAATTAAGCACCAAAACATCATGTTATACAACAAATTTGACAGAAAAAGTAGTTCAATACAAAATAATGCTATGTAGTAATTACTGTATTTATGAATTTAGCACCAAAATATCATGATTTATTGAAAACATTGACTACAAAAATGTGTTGGATAATCTAGAATGTTGGATAAGCGAATGTTGATAAGTGAGACTCTACTGTATGTATGTGTGTGTGTATATATATATATGTGTGTGTGTGTGTGTGTGTGTATATATATATATATATATATATATATATAATATAAAGGATATATATATTTAAAAAACAAAAAAGGAAAAAATAATAGTATAATAAATTTTAGAAAAATAAAAAATACATTTGTTGACTTCCTTCTTACTTTTTAATATTGAATGTAATGTTTTTAAAAGTTTAATATGTATTAATTTTAATACAATTTATTTTAAGTTTAATGTTTTGTATGTGTTTAAGGCACTGAATAATTGCCATATGTAAGCTGCCTTGAGTCCCCTTTGGGGTAGTGAAAGGTGGGGTATAAATAGGGTGAATAAATAAATCAATAAACAAACAAGCCATGAAAATGAACACAATCTGGCTGGCAGTATTAGAAAAAACTCTAAAATCAGGACAGTAAATAAAGAACAACACTCAGAGGACGGGGATTTCAGGCATGAAACAATCAGGGCCAGCTAACACCACCCAACAAAGGATTCCCCAGGCAGGAAGCAGTCAGGCTTTGAAGCTGAAAGGCTATTCAATGCCAATTAAGGTGGCCAATTGAAACATTCACACCTGCCTCAAACAGACAAGAGTTCTTTCTCCCACCCTGGACCTTCCACAGATATATAAACCCCACTTACCTAGTTTTCAACAGATCTCACAACCTCTGAGGATGCCTGCCATAGATGTGGGCAAAACGTCAGGAGAGAATGATTCTGGAATATAGCCATACAGCCTGGAAAACTCACAGCAACCCAAAATGCTAATTATTCTTTCATCGGTACCCCTTTTTTAAAGGCTCTGGTGAAGGAGCAAGCAACCAGCCTCTGTTTAAAAACCTTCAGAGAATGAGACTCCACCACACTCCCTACAGAGCAGCAATTCCCGTCAGGAAGTCCTTCCTAATGTTTGTGTAGAATCTCTTTTCCCGGAGTTGGACTCCATTGCTCTGTATCCTAGATGCAGAAAAGAAGCCCCCCCCCCCTATGTGACATCATTTCAAATGTTTAAGCCTGCCTCTCATGTCTCCTTCTCTCGCTCTCCTTTCCTCCAAGCTTCCTTCTGCCGCTTGGAGTAAAGGAGAGTTTTTTTCCCCCTGTCAGGAGCAACTTGAGTCGCTTCTGGAGTGAGAGAATTGGCCGTCTGCAAGGACGTTACCCAGAGGACGCCTGGATGTTTTGATGCTTTTACCATCCTTGTGGGAGGGCTTTTCATGTCCCCGCATGGAGCTGGAGCTGATAGAGGGAGCTCATCCGCGCTCTCCCCGGGTGGGATTCGAACCTGGCAGCCTTCAGGTCAGCAACCCAACCTTCAAGTCACTTAGTCCACTACGCCATCTGGAGAGTTTTTTTTTCCGTGTCAGGAGCAACCGGAGTTGCTTCTGGAGTGAGAGAATTGGCCGTCTGCAAGGACGTTACCCAGGGGACACCCGGATGTTTTGATGCTTTTACCATCCTTGTGGGAGGCTTTTCATGTCCCCGCATGGAGCTGGGGCTGATAGAGGGAGCTCATCCGCACTCTCCCCGGGTGGGATTCGAACCTGGCAGCCTGGTCAGCAACCCAACCTTCAAGTCACAAGGCTTTACCCCTCTACGCCACCGGTGGCTCCTGGTCGGCCAAAGTAACCTTTGGCTACTTGGGCTGATCTTAAAGGAAAAGTTTTTGTGGCCGCGAGGGGATTTTCTCTCCTTGGAGGCGCTGCCGCGCTGGCAAGCCCCCAACCGGGCGCGCAATCCAAGTAAACCGAGTTCGGGGGTGTAATTCTGGGAAAGAGGTTCCCAATTTTGGGGAGGGGGTTAGAGCCGGACGAGACGACAGAGATGCCCTCTTTCCCCCCTTCCCCGCCGCGCCCCGGCCTCACCTTTGACCAGGACCTGGGTGCCTCTCTCGGCGAAGTAAGCTTGCTCCACCGCGCTGCGTCCCGACGGCAGGCCTTTGCAAAAACCCCCTTGGGCTCCGGGGGGCTATCTTTCTCCGTGGGAGCGCTCCGCTCGCTCCCCGCCCGCCTCACGGTGCGAGGACCGGGCCCGAGGTGCGGCTCCTGCCCAAGGCAGCGAAGACCCAAAGCGGGGCCGCCAAGGAGGAGGGAGGAGGAGGAGCGCGGGCCGAGCGGGGTTGCCTCCGTCCGGGGTCAGGGCTGGCCAGACGCAACGGAGCCCGGCTGCCCAGGCCGCCCCCTCCCCGGTCTGCCCCTCCTCCGCCTCCCGGGTCCCATCTCCAGGGCCAAGCCCGCCTCAGACCCCCATTGCCTCCCCGTCGGGTTTGAGAGGCGCCCGGTGCCACTGTGCGTACTGTGTTGGCACAGCAAGGCGCCCAGACACAAAAACTCCCCGCCTCCCCTCCCCCGCCAATCCGAAAGGGAGAAGCGAGCGGGGGAAGCGAGGACGAGATCCCCACCCCTCTTCTGGACCCGGCTCTTCTCTCTCTCTCCCCTCCCCCCCAGGAACACAAACCCTGGGAAACGGGAAAGTAGCGCCAGCTTCCCTGGGGAGATTTATTTATTATTTATTTATTTACAGCATTTATATTCCCGCCCTTCTCACCCCGAAGGGGACTCAGGGCGGATCACATTACACATATAGGCAAACATTCAATGCCTTTTAAACATAGGACAAAGACAAACAACATAGCTCCGAGCGGGCCTCGAACTCATGACCTCCTGGTCAGAGTGATTCATTGCAGTTAATTGCAGCTGGTATGCTCTCCCGTCTGCGCCACAGCCCCGAGATCAACTCGAATAGGGATTTCTATTCTCTCTCCAGTCATATACATATACAGTAGAGTCTCACTTATCCAACATTCTGGATTATCCAACGCATTTTTGTAGTCAATGTTTTCAATACATCGTGATATTTTGGTGCTAAATTCGTAAGTACAGTAATGACTACATAGCATTATTTTGTATTGAACTCCTTTTTCTGTCAAATTTGTTGTATAACATAATGTTTTGGTGCTTAATTTGTAAAATCATAACCTAATTTAATGTTTAATAGGCTTTTCCTTAATCTCTCCTTATTATCCAACATATTCACTTATCCAACGTTCTGCCGGCCCATTTATGTTGGATAAGCGAGATGCTACTGTACCTATACGTATACACAGGGGCCCCTGGTGGCACAGCGTGTTAAAGCGCTAAGCTGCTGAACTTGCGGACCAAAGGGTCCCAGGTTCAAACCCCAGAAGCGGAATGAGCACCCGCTGTTAGTCCCAGCTCCTGCCAACCTTGCAGTTCGAAAACATACAAATGTGAGTAGATCAATAGGTACCGCTCCAGCGGGAAGGTAACGGTGCTCCATGCAGTCATGCCAGCCACTTGACCTTGGAGGTGTCTGTGGACAACGCCAGCTCTTCGGCTTAGAAATGGAGATGAGCACCAACCCCCAGAGTCGGTCTTGACTGGACTTAACGTCAGGGGAAACCTTTACCTTTACCTTTACACCTATACATGGGGGCCCCTGGTGGCACAGTGTGTTAAAGCGCTGAGCTGCAGAACTTGCAGACCAAAAGGACCCAGGTACAAATCCCGGGAGCGGAATGAGCGCCCGCTGTTAGTCCCAGCTCCTGCCAACCTAGCAGTTCGAAAACATGCAAATGTGTGTGAGTAGATCAATAGGTACTACTCCGGTGGGAAGGTAATGGCGCTCCATGCAGTCATGCCAGCCACATGACCTTGGAGGTGTCTATGGACAACGCCGGCCCTTCGGCTTAGAAATGGAGATGAGCACCAACCCCCAGAGTCAGACATGACTGGACTTAACATCAAGGGAAACCTTTACCTTTTTATACATATACACATACACACACACACATATCATGCACATACACATACACGATTGGGTTGCTGTGAGTTTTCCGAGCTGTATGGCCATGTTCCAGAAGCATTCTCTCCTGATGTTTCGTCTGCCATAGATGCAAGCGAAACGTCAGGAGAGAATGCTTCTGGAACATGGCCATACAGCCCAGAAATATCACAGCAATCCAGTGATTCCGGCCATGAAAACCCTCAACAACATGAGTACACGATATTTAATACATACGAGCTCTGGCGTGGGCTGGTCCATGAAGTCACAAAGAGTCAGAAGCGACTGAACGAATAAACAACAATACATCCATCCATACATACATATCTAGCTACGTATCTATCTATACCAGGCCTGGGCAAAGTTGGGCCCTCCCTCCAGGTGTTTTGGACTTCAACTCCCACAATTCCTAACAGCCTCAGGCCCTTTACTTTTTCCCCTTAGCCACTTAAGGGGCCTGAGGCTGTTAGGAATTGTGGGAACTGAAGTCCAAAACACCTGCAGGGAGGAGGGCCCAACTTTGCCCAGGCCTGATCTATACACACACACACAGTATTTACATATACATACACACATATAATATACACACATGCATATATGCGATATTTATATATTGATGTTTAATACACACATAATGCACACGTTTATACATATGCATTGTTATGTGTATATATATGTAATATGTGTGTTTGCATACATACTGTATATACTCGAGTATAAGCCTAGTTTTTCAGCCCTCTTTTTAAGACTGAAAAAGCCCCCCTCGGCTTATACTTGGGTGAGGGTCCTGGTTGGCTTATATTTGGGTCAGTTTATACTCGAGAATATATGGTACATTTATTATTTTTCTCTATTATTATTGGTATTATTACATTTATTATTTTTCTCTATTATTGTTGCTGCTGTTACATTTATTTTACTCTATTTTTATTATTATAATTAATATATTTATTATTTCACTCTGATCTTATTATTTTTGCATTTATTATTTTACTCTATTTATTATTACATGTGTCATTTTCCTGTATTTATTAGTATTATTATTACATTTATTATTTTACTCTATTATTATTAAAAGGATACATAAGCACATTTACAGTGAAGAAGATGAGAATAATGATTTGATCAGAGTTGGACAGTCTTATCTTAAATTTGAGCTTAATGTAAATATTCAAAAACATTTAACCTACTGATGCCTCAATTAATGTAATTTTATTGGTATCTATTTTTATTTCTGAAATTTATCACTCTCGGGGAACTGGGGGTGGTGACGGCCGACAGGGAGCTCTGGCGTGGACTGGTCCATGAGGTCATGAAGAGTCGAAGACAACTAAAGGACTGAGCAGCAGCAACCACTCTCGGCCTATACTTGAATCAATGTTTTCCCAGTTTTTTTGTGGTAAAATTAAGTGCCTCAGCTTATATTCAGGTCGGCTTATACTCGAGTATGTACGGTATATCGCATATATGTATGTGTGTGTGTGTACATATGACTGGAGAGATACGGTAATTTATTCATTCGGATTAAACATCATATATTCACACACACACATATTCCAGCCTATATTCCATTGGAGAATGAAGAAATAAATAGTGTGTTGTCGAAGGCTTTTATGGCCGGAATCATTGGGTTGCTGTGAGTTTTCCGGGCTGTATGGCCATGTTCCAGAAGCATTCTCTCCTAGCATTTCACCCACATCTATGGTAGGCATCTTCAGATGTTGTGAGGTCAGTTGGAAACTAGTCAAGAGAGGTTTATATGTCTGTGGAATGTGCAGGGTGGGAGAAAGAACCTTTGTCTGCCTGAGGCAAGTGTGAATGTTGCAATTGGCCAGCTTGATTAGCACAGAATGGCCTTGCAGCTTCAAAGTCTGGCTGCTTCCTGCCTGGGGGAATCCTATGTTGGGAGGTGTTAATTGCCCCTGATTGTTTCCTGTCTGGAATTCACCTGTCTTCTGAGTGTTGTTCTTTATTTACTGTCCTGATTTTAGATTTTTTAAAATACTGGTAGCCAGATTTTGTTCATTTTTATGGTTTCTTCCTTTCTGTTGAAATAGTCCACATGCTTGTGGATTTCAATGGCTTCTCTGTAGTCTGACATGGTGGTTGCTAGAGTGGTTCAGCATTTCTGTGTTCTCAAATAATATGCTGTGTCCAGGTTGGTTCATCAAGTGAACTTCTCTGGTTGGTTCATCAAGACGGACTTCTCTGGTTGGGTTAGACTTTAGTGCCTTTCCTGTTCCTTATTTCATGTCTGGGCAATGCTGCTGTGTTTGGTGGTCCCTATGTAGACTTGTCCACAGTTGCATGGTAGACTCCTGCAGAGGTGAGAGGATCCCTTTTGTCCTTTGCTGAAGGTAGCCTTTGTTGGAGTTTCTTAGTGGGTCTGTAGATAGTTTGTAGGTTGTGTTTCATCAGCTTCCTTATGTGGTCAGTGGTTCCCTTGTGGTAAGAACACTTTTCCTCTGGGTGGATCTTTGTTGAGACTCTTGTGGCTTGTTGTTGGCCTTGCAGCTCTTCCGATGTTTTGTGGTGGAGTCTCCATTGGCCTGTAACAACAACTAACAACCACCATATCAGACGATACAGAGAAGCCACTGAAATCCACAAGCATGTGGACAATTTCAAGAGAAAGGAGGAAACCATGAAAATGAACAAAATCTGGCTACTAGTACAGTAGAGTCTCACTTATCCAACATTCACTTATCCAACGTTCTGGATTATCCAACGCATTTTTGTAGTCAATGTTTTCAATGCATTGTGATATTTTGGTGCTAAATTCGTAAATACAGTAATTACTACATAGCATTACTGTGTATTGAACTACTTTTTCTGTCAAATTTGTTGTATAACATGATGTTTTGGTGCTTAATTTGTAAAATCATAACCGATTTTGATGTTGAATAGGCTTTTTCTTAATCTCTCCTTATTATCCAACATATTTGCTTATCCAACATTCTGCCGGCCCGTTTATGTTGGATAAGTGAGACTCTACTGTATTAGAAAAACTCCAAATCAGGACAGTAAATACAGAACAACACTCAGAGGACAGGGTAATTTCAGGCATGAAACAATCAGGGCCACCTAACAAAGGATTCCCCAGGCAGGAATCAACCAAGCTTTGATGTTGCAGGGCTATTCAATGCTATTCAAGGTGATTAATTGCAGCATTCATAGACAAGAGTTCTTTCTCCCACCCTGGACCCTTCACAGATATATAAACCCCACTTGCCTAGTTTCCAACAGACCTCACAACCTCTGAGGATGCCTAACATAGATGCAGGCGAAACGTCAGGAGAGAATGCTTCGGGAACATAGCCATACAGCAACCCAGTCATTCCGGCTATGAAAGCCTCCGACAACACAGTCATAATAATAGTCCTTAGGCACCAGGAGAGGCTGGCGAATCCCAGTGGGACTCCGCTGGGGCCTCTCACTCCCGCCCCATCCGCGACCCTGGCGTGGAAGTCCCGCCGCAAGCCGCCCTCTTTCCGCGTCCACGGTCTTCTTTCCCTGGCCAGGAGGAGGCTCCCAAATCCACGCCACTCCCTCCCCCGCCTTTTTAGGAGTCCGCCAACGCCCCCGTCCAGCCTCGTGGCCTTCGCGCGTGGGACCCGAGGGGCGGGACGGACCCTCGTCCCCTCCAAGCCGCCCCACCCCGCGTCCCGACGCGCATAAAAACCGGAGCGGGTTTGGGTCCCAGCCTCGCCAGTTTGGCTCGGAAGGCAGTCTCAGCTGTGAGGTTTCTGTAAAGGCGTCGCCCGCCCTTGTATCACCGTGGTCCCTGTATAGCCACCGTGGGAGATGGCTTTGCAAAAACTCCCTGTCGTGGGGAAGTCTCTTCCCCCTTTCCATACTTGGTTGTGGAAGCTGGGAAAAGGAGGAAGTGGGAGGAAGAGGATCAACTCCTTTGAAACGTGGTGCTGGGTTGCTGTGAGTCTTTCAGGCTGTATGGCCATGTTCCAGAAGCTTTCTCTCCTGACCTTTCGCCCACATCTGTGGCAGGCATCCTCAGAGGTTGTGAGGTATCCTTGGTGCTGGACCTTGTGAAAAGCAAGCAAGCAAGGAAACTATAAAATAAAATGTAGATTTAGATTCATGACTGGATGGAAGAGATTTGGGAAATGACAATATACTGAAAACTAGAACTTCTTGGACTATTGGAAAAATGGAATGAGAACAGAATTATGGAAGAGTATATGATCACTGGAGCCATGGTGGCAAAGTGTGTTAAAGCACTGAGCAGCTGAACTTGCAGACCGAAAGGTCACAGGTTCAAATCCCGGGAGCGGAGTGAGTGCCTGCTGTTAGCTCCAGCTTCTGCCAACCTAGCAGTTCGAAAACATGCCAATGTGAGTAGATCAATTGGTACCGCTCCAGCGGAAAGGTAACGGCGCTCCATGCAGTCATGCCAGCCACATGACCTGGAGATGTTGGACAATGCTGACTCTTCGGCTTAGAAATGGAGATGAGCACCAACCCCCAGAGTCAGACATGTCTGGACTTAACATCAAGGGAAACTTTTACCTTTACCTATATGATCACTGCTGTTAGATTGCTTTATGCATACAGATGGAAGGATATGGCTCTACTTATACAGACTGATGTGTTAATGAAGTTACACAACTTTGCTGACATACACAAATTGACAGCTTTAATCAGGAAAAAAGAAGTGTAATATTACAAATATGAGGAAAATGAGGGAACAGAAGTAATTTTGTGTTGTTGAAGGCTTTCATGGCTGGAATCACTGGGTTGCTGTGAGTTGCTGTGAATAAATTTCTTTTAAATTTATTTGTGTGTTTTTGTATTTGATATTACTGTATGCTGGTTTTATATCTGTAAGCCGCCCTGAGTCCCTCTGGGGAGATGGTGGTGGGGTACAAAAATAAAATTATTATTATATTATTATTTTCCAGGCTGTACGGTCATGCTCCAGAAACATTCTCTCCTGACATTTTGCCTGCATCTGTGGCAGACAACCTCAGAGGTTGTGAGGTATGTTGGAAACTAGGCAAGTAGAGTTTACATGTCTGTGGAATGTTCAGGGTGGGAGAAAGAACTCTGGTCTGTTTGAGGCAGCTTTGAATGTTTCAATTGGCCACCTTGATTAGCATTGAAAAGCCTGGCAGCTTCAAAGTCTGACTGCTTACAATGTAGCTGTTAGAGTGGTTATATCAGACTACCATGTCAGACTATACAGAGAAGCCATTGAAATCCACAAGCATGTGGACAATTTTAGTAGAAAGGAGGAAACCATGAAAATGAACAGTATTTAAAAAACTCTCAAATCTGGACAGTAAATAAAGAGCAACACTAAAAAAATGGGAATTTCAGACAGGAAACAATCAGGGCCAGCTAACACATCCCAACAAAGGATTCCCCCAGGCAGTAAGCAGCCAGACCTTGAAGCTGAAAGGCTATTCAATGCTAATTATGGTGGCCAATGGAAACATTCACACCTGCCTCAAACAGACAAGAGTTCTTTCTCCCACCCTGGACATTCCACAGATATATAATCCCACTTGACTAGTTTCCAATATACCTCACAACCTCAGAGCATGCCTGCCATAAATGCAGGCGAAACGTCAGGAAAGAATGCTTCTAGAACATGACCATACAGCCTGGAAAACTCACAGCAACCCAGAAATAATTTTAGGTTTTAAAAGATAGTGGCACTTATTAACTTGTAGAACTAATATTTAAAGATGTTCGGGTAGAATTTAATGCTCGCATCATTAAAAAGGAGGAAGGATAATTTGATAACTTACACTTCTAAACTGGCAAGTTGGAAGTCATATATGTGCTTTATCAGATTGTTCCTTTATATGTAGCAATATTTAGTGGTGGTTGTAGTACTAGCGGTTGTTTTGATATGTTTGTACATAGGTAAATTTATAAGTTTTAGTTTGTTCAGGTTTTTTATTTATTATATATAATTTACCTTTTATGTAGTTTTATACTACAAAATTGTATGTGTTAAAATATATAATAATAATGATATTATTATTATTATTATTATTATTATTATTATTGTTATTATTATTTTTATTATTGGGGAAGAGTTATATGGAGCCTGTTCAAAAGACAAACAAATGGGTCCTGGAGCAAATGCAGACTGAACCTTCCCAAGAAGCCAAGATGATTAAACTATGATTGTTATACTTTGAACACATCATGAGAAGATATAGGAGCCCCCAGTGGTGCAGTGGGTTAAACCTTTGTGTTGGCAGGACCAATTATTTTAAGGCTGGGTTGCTGACCTGAAGGTTGCTGGTTCAAATCCAACCTTGGGAGAGCGTGGGCAAGCTCCCTCTGTCAGCTCCAGCTCCATGTGGGGACATGAGAGAAGCCTCCCACAAGGATGGTAAAAATATCAAAACATCTGGGCGTCCCCTGGGCAACGTCCTTGCAGACGGCCATTTCTCACTACCAGAAGCGACTTGCAGTTTCTCAAGTCGCTCCTGACACGAAAAAAATGAGAAGACATGACTTACTAGAAAAGACAACAAAGTGGAAAGTAATGGGGAAAGAGGAAAACACATTACAGATGGATAGATTCAATCAAGGAAGCCGTGGATCTGAGTTTACAAGACTTGAGCAGAGCTGTTGATGGCAAGTGTGACTTGGAAATCTCTCATTCACAGGGTCACCATAGATTGCAGTCAACTTGATGGCAGTTAACAACAAGGCTAACCATGTTTACTCTGGTGCGTGCTTCTTAAATTCAGACACAGTAGTGTTGTCAAAAGTGCTTCTCCCCCTCCCTCCTTGATTTGTCCATGATAGGGAATGAAAGAGGCATGGGACCTTGAAAGGAGTTGGCAAGTTGCTTAGAGTCCTTAGAGTCTCAGCAGAGCTGTTCTGAGACATTTGACTTACTGAGATGATCAAATGGCAGCCCACCCCTTTCAAAGTACAATACTTTGCACTGTACTGAGAGCTAAATTGACTTCAGCACTGAAGGTGAAGGGACAGCGCTCTGCAGTGCAAACTGGGCCACCAAAATAGTTTAGGACAGTGCTCCTATTTCAGACTTCCTATGATGGGGGACTACCAGGCGCTATATTTGTGCCATTGGGTACAATTGTTTCTTTTCTGGGAGTTTAGCATGGAGTTTTAGTCTTCACCAGGGATCATACTTTGAATAGCATTGGCCTAGTACACAGGCAGTGGGTGGGTTCTATCTCTATGGAATGGGGAATCTGTCATGAATTTTAGCCTGAGATTCAAAAGAACTATCCAACCTATGTTTGGGATGGGATTAAGCACTTTGTTGTGTGTTTTTGCTTTGTTTCTGACTTATGGTGACCCTAAGGAGACCCTATTAAGGGGTTTCTTGGCAATATTTGTTCCGAGAGGAGTTGTCTTTGCCTTCCACCAAGATCACCCAGTGGGTGTCCATTGCTGAGTGGGGATTCAAGCCCAGGTTTCTGTTAGTGTTTTTGTTGTTATAGTGTGAAATGTTCAATCAATTGCTGCTGTTGGAATGAGTGTATGTGTTCCGGCAAGCATTCCAGCAGTCCAGGAGTTAATTACAGCCAGCCCTGATTGATTGCCAGGAGGGCCAATAGGTCAAAACTTCCATTTCAGCTACGTGGATGGAACATTCGTCATGAACTGTGGAATGCAGAGAGGTGCCTGCTTGCACTGATAACGGACTCGGCAAGCTGAGAGGATGCACTATGTCTTGTCCTTGCCGAGGCAACATGTGTCCATAGAGTGATGGTATTTAGTGTTGTATATAACCTGTAAATAAAGCCTATAGAACTGCTGGGATCAGCAGATAATTAACGACTGAGGTGTCGTTTGTTGGTGCCACTTTCGCCGCTGCCTAAGTGGTCTGACTGATGAGCAGAAGGTGAGGCCTGACTCATCAATCAGTCAGGGTGATGATTCCCTGACAGTTTCCAGCTCATTGTTCTGCCATGAAATTCCTACACCTTGGGCAGCTTCATCGAAGTTCAGACTAGAGCTGCTAAACCACATTGACATCACAGCCAGCCCTGACCCAGGATGAAGAATTGTTCTTAGTCCTGGGACCTGAATGATGCCCTGGGGCTAAATTTGGTGGGCTGGTTGATGTTGGAGGGTGGACCTCTGCCCCTCCCACCTCATATGACCCCACCCCATCCCCATTTCTGATTTCTCTGTGTAGATGAAGAAAGGAGATTTTGTCTCTTTGCATAGACGAAGTCTCTTTGTGTTCCCCGTCCAACTGGCCAGCTAAATACTGACTTGAAGGCGGCACCTTTCCTTTTTCATTCTTTGAGGGACTTCAACCTTTTCAGCATTTGGATCCTCGTCTATTAGGTTTGGCAAACTAAGTTTTTTTTTTACCATGTGTTTGTATACAAGCAATTTTGATGTTGGTTGGAACTAGTCGTAGATTGGATTAAGACCCAATAAGGAATTCTGATCCATCAGTGGAAGACCAAACATTACCTTTCTGCACGGACATTGCATTTGGCTGTCGTAGATAACAGCTGGTGAGAGGCATCTTTCATCAATCTGTCTACTGCTCTTTTCTAGACATCAAAGGCTGAGATCTGAGCACCGTATATTTATTAAAGGACCAAGTATCTGTATTGAAAGAATGAAAATATAAATAGTTAATAACCCTTATTAAAATCAAAGGTAGGTATGGGAGACAACTGGGATTCCAAGCATAGTTTTGGCTCCATTTCTATCAGCACTCATCTTCTGAGATTTGTTATTAACGAAAGTGATGTGAATGGCAACATCGCTATACAGTATAATACTCGTATTATAATTAAGGCTGCACTCTCATATACCTAGGAATAAGTCCAGTTGAACTTAAGGTTCTTTGCTTATGAACATACATGTTCATGAATATAATGCAAGTCTCCTTTTGATCAGGTTTCTATTTTGTGAGTGGAGATTTCCCTTCCTCAAGTTTGAACAAATACGGAATATTGTGGCTTTCACTGTGAATAATTGCAACACATTATATTTTTGCAATACCAACATTAGATGTACTGATTCACAGCAAGGTCCATCTCACCAGTATTCTCCTCATAAGACACCATTGGATCAGAACCTTTTACAGTACTACTTTCAGAACCTCCCAGTCAGCATGGCCATTGGTCATCCTGGCTGGTAGATAAGGAATGTTGGGGACCATAAGAGGAACTGTTCCAATCTCTTATCTGGATGCTCATAAACAGGCATGTGGGCACAACTCTTCTGGGTTGTTCCCAGCATCCAGGAACTGAACTGTAATGCCAAAAGAAGGTAAGCTCTCCCATATAGCTTACCTAGGAGGCAACTGTTAATCTCTTTCTAAAAGTACGAGGGCTATCTACAAAGTAGGTTATGTTTTGGAATTAAAAATGAACAAAGTATGCAGTTGAAAGCCACACCGAAATACTACATCTCACGTAGTCACCATTCAAATCTATGCACTTACCATAGCAATGAAGGAGCTTTGCAAATCCTTCCCCACTAAATTCTGCCACTTGTGCCCTCAAGCACTTGTTTCCAACAATGGGGGTGTGGCTGGCAATGCAGCGTTTTGGTGATGCTGTGCAGCTGCGGAAAGGGCTGACCGGTTGAGGGCGCAAGTGGCAGAATTTAGTGGGGAAAGATTTGCAAAGCTCCTTCATCACTATGGTAAGTGCCTAGATTTGAATGGTGACTACATGAGATGTGGTATTTGGGTGTGGCTTTCAACTGCATATGGTAAATGTTTTCTCCTATACTTTGTTCATTTTTAATTCCAAAACGTAACCTACTTTGTAGACAACCCTCGTATGTATATTTGTTTGTACCAATATGGCTTGATGGATCTGGACCAAACATGGCACACAGACCTGTGTACATGAAGAAGAAGTTGGCATTTGTAACATGGGCATTTTTTCATAGCTTAGAGAAAAATGCTGTATTGATCTTGTTAAGCTATTAAACTCAGAGTTGAAATACTCTGACCTCTAAATCATAATTAGGCAGGCAGGCTAGCTGAACCTGGGTAAATGCACTCTGAATTCTATACTTGCCAGTATTCCAGATTGTCACTTTGGGATACTGGAGATTTATTTAGTGAACATGGCTAAATACCATAGAGCAGTGGTTCTCAACCTGTGGGTCTCCAGATGTTTTGGCCTTCAATTCCCAGAAATCCTAACAGCTGGTAAACTGGCTGGGATTTCTGGGAGTTGTAGGGCAAAACACCTGGGGAGCCACAGATTGAGAACCACTGCCATAGATAGGTTGATCACCAGTAGATTTTATCATAAGCATTAGCAACCAAACAAAATCACCTGTGGCTTATTATATTCCAGTCCAGACACTACAACTCATTGTGCAGTTTTTTAAATTAATGGAGCTGGTTTGTATCTTCCCCATTGCTTCCATCCAGAGTTCTAGGACTGTAGTTTTGGGAAGAAGTAAAGCAGGATAGTCTAGCAAAGTCAGATATAGAACAGATGCATATTTGTATGTCACTAACAGAATGTCAGATAGCAGTTACTTTAATCCCATTAGTTTCCTGCTTTTATTTTGTCTTTTTGGATGTACTGTTTGTTGTTATTGTTACTGTTGATCACAAATTAAAAAGGGAAAATAATGTGTGGACAAAGTGGAGCATCTGAATGTTGCAGGACTGCAAGGCACATCAGTCATAGCCAGCAGAGCCAAGGGTGAAGAATGCTGGCAGCTGCAGTTGGACCACATTTGGAGGACCATCCTTTGCCCTCTCCTGCTGTACATGTAAAGGAGTTGTTAAAATTGGTCCACATGACAAACTATGCGACCTGAATTTTCCTCTTTAAAAAGTGCTTGTTTAAAACATTCTTCTTGAAGACAGGAGTGTGTTTATGTGTCTGTGTGTGATATGAACAGACTTGGGCTTCTCAACATGGAACATGTTTCTCATCTGTATCATGTTGTTGTTGTTTATTCGTTCAGTCGCTTCCGGCTCTTCATGACTTCATGGACCAGCCCACGCCAGAGCTTCCTGTTAGGTGTCACCACCCCGAGCTCCTTCAAGTCAAGCCAGTCACTTCACCTTTGGTTAGCCCCTCTTCCTTTTTCCTTCAATTTTCCCCAGCATCATGATCTTCTCCAAGTTTTCTTGCCTTCTCATGATGTGGCCAAAGCACTTCATCTTTGCCTCTAATATCCTTCCCTCCAGTGAGCAGCTGGGGATTATTTCCTGGAGGATGGACTGGTTGGATCTTCTTGCGGTCCAAGGCACTCTCAGGATTTTCCTCCAACATAGCAGTTCAAAAGTGTGTCTCTTTCTTCTCTCAGCCTTCCTTATGGTCCAGCTCTTTCATCCATAGGTTACTAGGGGGAATACCATTGCTTTAACTATGCAGACCTTCGTTGCCAGTGTGATGTCTCTACTCTTCACTATTTTATCGAGGTTGGTCATTGCTCTCCTCCCAAGAAGTAGATGTCTTCTGATTTCCTGGCTGCAGTCTGCATCTACACTAATCTTCGCACCTAGAAATATAAAGTCTGTCACTGCCTCCATGTTTTCTCCCTCTATTTGCCAGTTATCAATCAGTTTGGTTGCCATAATCTTGGTTTCTTGATGTTTAACTGCAACCCAGCTTTTGCACTTCCTTCTTTCACCTTGGTTAGAAGGGTATATCAATTTTCTTCACTAATTTTACTTTCAGATTAAAATTCTGACAAAATTGAACAAGGAAAAATTAATGTTTTCAACATTTGTTAATCTTTTTTTTTTCTTTTTTCTCTCTGCGGTGGGGGAATTGGAGATTTCCACTCAGATGATATAAAGTCTTTATTGGACCAAAATGTTGAACTGAATTGGACCAAAATGGGGGAGGGAAGGAAGAACAATAGCACTGTGGCTACTGGATTCAGGCCTAGAAGGGAGAAAGGCAGGGACCAGAAATGCCTGTAGCTTTGAGCCAGAAAAGAAGAGTCAAGGAGTACAGGAAATGCAGGACTTTTATAAAGGCAGATCATAGACCTACTGGCTGGGACCTTTTGGGTGTTGTAGTAAAAACCAGTAAAACTTCCAAACCCTGGAGCAGATGCTGTGATTCTCAACCATTCGAAGATTATTAGTATGTGAATTTCACTGATAGAACCATTGGCAGCTTCTCATGTGGGGATGCTGGCAATTTCTGTGTGTCCTTGCCATTCTCTCTCTCTTTCTCTTTTTCTCTCTGGTAGCTGGTAATTTTGGTGCTCGAGCAATGCTGGCAAATGTAGACTGTCTCTAGCCTAAGAGTGCAGAGTGATGCTGCTTGCATTACAATGCTGAGAACATGCGTCTGCATAGAGACGCATATTATTGTCTGACGCAGTCAGCTTTGTAGCAGCTTCTTTTCCTGCCAGCATCACTGTGTCATTTGCAGTTCACAGATACACCTCTCTGTCATTAGCCTGGAGGCTTTTTGATTTCAAAGCCAATTGTCTGCCTTCCTGCTGGCCACTCAACCTCCTCTTTGGTTCTACTTTCAGTACCTGGGACTTGTTTTCTAAGGTATTTAAACTTCCAAGGGATTGTAGTTCTGTTCAGGGAGTTGGCGGTACTGACAGAAATAATAATTGTCTTCATTGAAGGAGTATCCTAGTCCCAGGGTTTCCCCATGTAAGTGTTTTGCAAAGGTGGTTTGCCAAGTCACCTTTACTTCAGAGACTTTGCCTCCTAGATCTATGTGGAGAAAATAGTGGGCAGAGAAGACAAGCTGATTAAACAAAACAGTAAGAGAAGAGAATAACTGGTCCTGAGCTGGAAGGAAAAGGATTTTAAGTCAGTAGTTTTCAACCTTCCTAATGCCACAACCCCTTAACACAGTTCCTCATGTTGTGGTGACCCCCAACCATAAAATTATTTTTGTTGCTACTTCAGAACTCTAATGTTGCTACTGTTATGAATCGTAATGTAAATATCTGATATGCAGGATGTATTTTCATTTTCTGAACCAGATTTGGCATAAATACCTGATATGTCCAAATTTGAATACTGGTGGGGTTCGGAGAGGGAATGATTTTGTCATTTGGGAGTTGCAGTTGCTGGGATTTATAGTTACCCTACAATCAAAGAACATTCTGAACTCCACCAATGATATAACTGAACCAAACTTGGCACACATAACTCCCACAACCAACAGAAAATAGTAGAAGGGTTTGGTGGGTATTGATCTTGAATTTTGGAGTTTTGGTCACCTATAGAGCACTGTGGACTCAAACAATGATGGGTCTCGACCAAACTTGGCACAAATACAAACACTGGTGGAGTTTGCAGAAAATAGACCTTGACATTTGGGAGTTGTAGTTGCTAGGATTTATAGTTTACCTACAATCAATGAGCCCCTTGAACCTCACAAATGATAGAATTGGGCCAAATTTCCTACATAGAATCCCCATGACCAACAGAAAATACTGGTCTTTGGCGACCCCTCTGACACCCCCCTCGTGACCCCCTCAGGGGTCCTGACCCCCAAGTCGAGAAACGCTGATCTAAGTGCTAGAAGAGGCCAAGACATTGTCCTACCTGCAGAAGCCAGATATGTATCACACTGTAGGGCTAGAAGAAGAAGACCAAGTGCTGGGAGGATCTGTGGTGCAATTGATTCACTACTGCAGTCATCAAGGCCTTCAAATACTTACAAATGAAAGAAATATGAAAGCTAGCCATTTCCTTTTCCCTCCTCTCCTTTTTTCAACCCCCCTCTCTCTCACACACACATATATGTGTGTGTTCCCATGAGAAGGCATTATATGTTGTGGGTTTAATTTCCAGTTCCCATTCTTAAAGGTGGCATGGCACAACAACAACAACAACAACAACAACAACAACAACAACAACTTCATTTTTACACCCCGCCTCTATCTCCCCAAATGGGACTCAGGGCGGCTTACATGGGGCCAAGCTCGAATAAAAACAATAGCAATATAAAACACAACAATAGACAAAAAACATGCACAATTATAAAAATTTAAACATTAGACAATAAAAACAAATGACAAGAACTAATAAAAACATGGATCAAAACAGAGAGGTTGTAAAAGTAGACTGGGTAAGGTGCACCATATACAGTAGAGTCTCAGTTATCCAAGCTAAAAGGGCCGGCAGAAGCTTGGATAAGCGAATATCTTGGATAATAAGGAGGGATTAAGGAAAAGCCTATTAAACATCAAATTAGGTTTTTTTTTTACAAATTTTACAAATTAAGCACCAAAACATCATGTTATACAACAAATTTGACAGAAAAAGTAGTTCAATACGCAGTAATGTTACATTGTAATTACTGTATTTACAAATTTAGCACCAAAATATCATGATATATTGAAAACATTGACTACAAAAATGGCTTGGATAATCCAGAAGCTTGGATAAGCGAGGCTTGGATAAGTGAGACTCTACTGTAAATATTGAAAATACGAGGTGACTGATAAAGTGCTGCAACAATGCACCTCAATGAAAACAGAGCAAAACTATTTTTTTTCCTGCTATTTGTTTAAGATGTTCCTTTCATAGGCACATATGAATTGTAAAACATTTTTAAAAATAGTAAGATCAAGCAATCCTCTCTGGGAAATATTTTAAGTACTCAATTCAATTTTGCAACACTTTCTTTCTATTTACATATATCTATTAATCCCTGCAAGGGCTGGAGCGTGGATTGTGAGGATAGGGTGCATTGTGGACCAAAGGAAAACTCAGGCAGATATTTGTGTACGGAGGTGCCTTGTGAATGTGAGGATCCAACCAGCATGAAGCTGGCATCTTTGAGAGTCTGATTGATTCAGCGCACATTCTTGCAAAGAGTTCAACTTGTTTCCATCTGTGCTGGTGCTTTCAAGCATTACAGTTGCATCTTCATGAAGTGGGTGTGAGTGTGTGTGTATCCAGAAGGCACAGTTTTCTATGATTTTTAAAAAAAAGACAATTTAAACCTTTACAGCAATGTGAAAAATCTTTCTTGGACAGATAGCTGTGCTGGGGGGATGCAGGAAAACAAAGGGACTCATATCACCTATGTCTTTGTGACGGTCATTCGTTTCCTTGGTTTAGATTTGTGTCCCTCTTCTCTGTTTTGTGTTCAATAAATTTTGATAAATACAAGTGAGATCACAGTAGTGAAAGTTCACTGTGTGCCTTTAAATGTGTTTGTGTGTGTATGCATGCGTGTGAAAGAGAGGAGGGAGCTGCTATTTTCTTGTGCTCTGACCCCATGTGGAACCTTTCCTTCAGAGCAATGAGGCTTTATAAGTATTGATTTTGTGAAGGAAGTACAAATTCAAACATGTCTGCTGGGAGGCTCTTTCTAGCCTTTTTCTTTCTTTCTGTTGCTGTGCGATCCCGTGCGAAAGAAATCAGACCCATTGAACCCATTGGGGATCACTCCCTATTCAGGCTCTTTAGAAAAGCTGCATCTATCTTGCTTCTGAACCAGGCTGAGTTTAATTTATCCATAACACCCCCATGAGCTTGTTTCTGTGGTTTCAATATACCAACTCCCACAATATGGTTTCCCACACAGTGCCCCATAATGTCACAGATTGGCTTCCAATAAGGCAAAGGTTAGGAAGAAGATCCCTGCTACTTTATTTTCAATGTAAACATTTCTTAATGGAAAGAGATGAGATTCTCGAAAGAGTTAGTATAATGCCGACTAAGGGCAAGATGGATGGATGGTATCCTTGAAGTGGCTGGCTTGAACTTGAAGGATCTGGGGGTGGCGATGGCCAACAGGAAGCTCTGGCTTGGGATGATCCATGAGGTCATGTAGAGTCGGAAGCAACTGAACAAATAAACAACAACAACATGATGCTATGTTAGTTGCTTTGATAGGAGTCCTCTGTGGTGCAGTGACTTAAATCCTTGTGCTGGCAGGACTGATGACTTGAAGGTTGGGTTGCTCATCTGAAGGTTGCTGGTTCGACTCCAACCCAGGGAGAGTGCAGATGAGCTCCCTCTATCAGCTCCAGCTCCATGCGAGGACATGAGAGAAGCCTCTCACAAGGATGGTCAAACATAACATCCGGGTGTCCCCTCAGCAACGTCCTTGCAGACAGGCAATTCTCTCATATCAGAAGCGACTTCAGGAGCGAATTTCTCAAGTCACCCCTGATACGAAAAAAAAGTTCCTTGGATCAGATTGAAAAATGTTCGACCCTGCCAATGTTTGGGAATTTTTGTTCCCAGACAGCATATCCAACAGGGACAGTAGTTAAGGGAATATGGGAGTTGCAGTACAAAACATGTAGGGGACAATTATTTTGCAACCACTGGTCTAAAGAGCAAGATGAAGATGTTTCCATCCAAACAAAACTTCCAAGCTTTACAGTAACTTAAAACTTATGACAAACATTTAGAAAAGGGCCAGGCAAAGATTGCAAGAAAACACACACAACAAATAGAAGAATTCTAGATGTGAACAATTTTAAGTATCTGTCTACAGTGCTAGAGATTTGGGTGTTGTGGGAAATGTCATGGTTGGGCAAAATTTTGACTGAAGGGGCAATGCTGTTTTGCCTTCCTATTGACAATGCCTCTGAAAATGAACCTGGCCATAGGACTGGGACTCCATGATGGTACACTGTACATTTCTGCCTGCAAGACTCTTCTCCTCTCCTGCCATTGACAAAAGTTGGGTCTGTGATGGGTTTAAAATGTTTTTGTGGTTAAAAAATACTCAGTTAATTGCTGTGCTTATGCTGCTGCTCTGACATCCCAGCCTACATTTCCTGCAAGTGATGATTTCATGCATTTCCACAGCGCAACCAAAAAGCAGATGACTTCCTCCAATGTGCAGGGATCGTGCCATAGTGGGATGGTATAGGGGTCAGCATGCTGTACTAGGTGTGGGGAGGTGCAGGTTCGAATCCCTGTTTAACCATGAAATACCTGTGGGCACTCTCTCAATGTAACCTCCCTCACTGATGGCAGGATAAAAATGAAGAGGAGGAAACCATATGCCATCTTGAGTATCTTGAAGGAAATGTGGGCTATGCATATAATGAATGAAGAAATAAAGTTGCATAATGGACACAGATTGACCAGTGAAGCATTTTCAAGCATTGGCTAATAGAGAAAAGACTGTTCCTGTCGAATGCTTGTCTGTAGTCTGTAACATCAATTGTGCCGGGAATTTCGATGCAAGGCATACTGTCCAAAGCAGCAGTGAACAATTGTGATCCTCTCGATCAGGGATCCTTAAACCAAGGCCCGTGGGCTGGATGTGGTCCTCCAAGGTAATTTAACTATCCCCTCCCTAAATTTTAGACTTAGGATCACCCTTAGTCTGAAACAACTTGAAGATACACAACAACAACAACAACAACAACAACAACAAGACTATCTCAGCCAAAAGCAGGCTCACACTCCCCATTGAAATACTGGTAAGTTTATGTTGGTTAAAATTGTTCATCATTAAAAATATTTATTTATTTATTTACTACATTTATATCCCATCCTTCTCACCCCAAAGGGGACTCGGAGCTGTTTACAAATAACATTTACATACAGTGTATTGTATCAATAACACAGCACAACACTAGCACTATATACCACCATAATGCACTACACCACTATACTGTAATATTACATGAAATAAATAATATATAATTAATATTATTATATTATATTATTATTAGTATCATATTGCATTACATTATACTATAATCAATATTACATGTATAGACAATATATTAATTATTATCTATTATTGTAAATTATATTGTATGTTTTATATATATATATATACACACACATATACACATACTATATTATTAGCATAGTCTATTACTGGGGGAGGGGCCTCCAGCTGACGGCACAGAAGACAAGATGGAAATGTCTTCCCAGCTTCTCCTCTTCACCCTAGAGCGTTAGTTGGTGATGGGCGAAGGAGCCTCCAGCGGATGGCACAAATACTGTATTGTTCTTTCATGGTTTTTGCACTACAAATGTGATGTTTGCAGTGTGTATAGGAATTTGTTCATTTTTTTTTCAAACTAGAGTCCAGCCCCCCTAACAGTCTGAGGGACCGTGAACCAGCCCTCTGCTTTAAAAGTTTGAAGACCCCTGCTCTAGATTTTCCTGGACTACACCTTTCACTATCCTGCACCATGAGTTATGTTATCCTAGGCTGCTGGGAACTCCAAGGCAGCAACCTTTGGAGAGGCACAGTTGAATAGAACATCCAATTGAATGACAGCCTGTATGTATGTGTGTGTGTGTGCGTGTATATATATATATATATATATACACACACACACAGACACACAGACACACACACACACACACACACAACTAGCTGTGCCCGGCCACGCGTTGCTGTGGCATCATCCTAAGTGGGTTCTTATTTGTGGAGGAAAGTATGAATGTTGTAATGAGTCACCTTGATTAACACTGAATGGGTTTGCAGCTTCAAAGCGTGGTTGTTTTCTCCCTGGGGGAATCCTTTGTTGGGAGGTGTTAGCTGACTCTGGTCGTTTCCTGTCTGGAATACTATTATTTTCAGAGTGTTGTTCTTTATTTACTGTCCAGATTGTAGAGGTTTTTTTTAATGCTGACTGCCAGATTGTGTTCATTTTGATGGTTCCCAGGAACCCAGTAATAATAATAATAATAATAATAATAATAATAATAATAATAATAATGACTCACTGTCGGTGTGTGGTGGCAATTGAAGTCCTGCCCACTTGGTTAATATAACCAAGTTTCCCGGGGGTGCTCTGCACATGCATGGTTAGTAATTTTTGGTTTTGGGGGCCCACAGGTTGAGAACCACTGTTCTAGTGGTTTGAATGTTGGACTGAACTCTGGAGGACCAGAGTTTGAATCCGTGGACCAGGGAAACTCCCAGAGTGATCTTGTGAAAGTCGTACTCTCTCAGGAAGACAAAGTCAAACATTCTCTGAACAAATCTTGGCAAGAAAAGCCATGATAGCATTCCCTTAGGATTGCCTCAAAACAGAAGTATCTCAAAGGCACAAAACAACAACTGGGTTGCATGTCTTATCAAAACTGGTGAAAGCAATGATTTGTCATGAGTAACCTCCACTGGATCAGGGTTAATGTGATTAATATAGCCAAGCTTTAATTGCTTATTAAAACTCTTCACTGACTTTAAGCAGGAAGATTCCTCAGAGACATGCTGGCTCCATCCTCGGTGCGCCAGATGATGGAGAGGAAACTTCAGCAATGGCTCTTCTTCCTGACAGTTTGCATCCTTCCTGAGCAGATATTTTACATCTCAGGGCGAGGGGAATGTTTATATTTTTCTTACTTATGTCAATAAAAAGTGTGGACAACTGAAACCAACAATGCTAATGTCTGCCTGTCTGCCTGCCTGTTTTAAGTGCTAGGTCAAAATCAATGTTAATACACATTTTTTAATAATAAAAAACCTCATAATAGTGATGGAAGTTACATGTCTTTCTTTTTGAAGAAAAAAAATCTGTTTTACAAACTTTAAGGAAGAATGTATTTTAAAATGTTTTTTTCATTCATTTTGGCAATGACACTTGAACATGGTGACTTCTGGATCCCCCAAAAATGCACTTTCACAAAGTTTTTTTTTTTGTAATAAAGATTTCCTTTGACGTTAAGTCTAGTCATGTCTGATTCTGGGGGTTGGTGCTCATCTCCATTTCTAAGCTGAAGAGCCAGTGTTGTCTGTAGATGCCTCCAAGGTCATGTGGCCAGCATAAATATATTTAGGCATTTAAATCAAAGCATTGCCTGCCCATAGAAAACCATGATAACCATACCTAGGAAACTTAAGTTGATGCGGTCTATCAAATGCAATTTTCTGTATCAGCACCCCAAATAACTCTAGGAACAGGCCTAAAAACAAAGGTACCCAGAAAAAAAATTGGGACTGTGTAATGTGGCATTTCGTAGTGTTCGTTGATTATTTATTACACTATGTAACAAAATCTGAAACATTTTCTGTTCCTGGTTTGAGAGTGTTATTTTCTGTGCAGTGCTTACTTTGAATGGAGCCCCGGTGGCACAGTGGGTTAAACTGCTGAGCTGATGAACTTACTGACTGAAAGGTTGACAGTTCGAATCTGGAGAGCGGGGTGAGCTCCCACTGTTAGCCCCAGCTTCTGCCAACCTAGCACTTAGAAAACATGCAAATGTGGGTAGATCAATAGGTACCGCTCCAGCGGAAAGGTAACGGTGCTCCATGCAGTCATGCCGACCACATGACCTTGGAGGTGTCTACGGACAACGCCGGCTCATCATCTTAGAAATGGAGATGAGCACAAACCCCCAGAGTCATACACAACTAGACTTAATGTCAGGGGAAACCTTTACCTTTACTTACTTTAAATGTAGTTGTTCATTATACTCCATAAATTTTGTTTCTGGGCCCTTCTAGACAGGCCCTATATCCCAGGATCTGATCCCAGGTTTTCTTGTTCTCGCAGATTATCTGGCTGTGCGGACTCATATAATCCAACCTAAACTAGAAAACCTGGGATCAGATCCTGGGATATAGGGCCTGTTTGGAAGGGCCCTTTGTGGCCGCCACAAACTATGTTGAATTTATTTATTTATTTATTTATTTATTTATAGCATTTATATTCCGCCCTTCTCACCCCAAAGGGGACTCAGGGTGGATCACATTACACATATAGGCAAACATTCAATGCCTTTTAACATAGAACAAAGACAAGACAAACATAGGCTCCGAGCGGGCCTCGAACTCATGACCTCCTGGTCAGAGTGATTCATTGCAGTGATTCATTGCAGCTGCTCTCCAGCCTGCGCCACAGCCTGAATTAGCTTCTTCTTTTTTGTGTGTCAGGAGCAACTTGAGAAATTGCAAGTCGCTTCTGGAGTGAGAGAATTGGCTGTCTGCAAGGACGTTGCCCAGGGGATGCTCGGATGTTTTGATGTTCTACCATCCTTGTGGGAGGCTTCTCTCATGTCCCCGCATGGAGCTGGAGCGGATAGAGGGAGCTCATCCGCGCTCTCCCCGGGTGAATTAGCTGAGACTCTATGAGTGGAAAACCTTTACCTTTACCTTTACCTATGAGATATACACTGAAAAACTCTTGCAAAATGTGCTGAAGGATGTCTTGCAAAAAACAGTTTTGGCAGTTGATTAAACTTTTCCCATGTTTTTATGATAGAACCAATTAGAAAATGACATTTAAAGCCCGAGAACCAAAATCGTGTTAAATAGTGTTATTGTTGTCTTCTCACCTCCTCGCTTCAACTGCCAGGGCTCAATGATGCAGAATCCTAGGAGCTGTACTCTTTGGCAGAGAGAAGGCTGAGTCAAACTCCACTTTCCAGGGTTCCATAGCACTGAGCCCTGGCAGTTAAAGTGCTGTCAAACTGCATTCCTTCTCCAGTGCAGATGCGCCCCTGGGCGACTCTGGTCCGTTCGCCTTCGCTGCCCCCTTTCTTTGTGGACAAAGACTGCGTATCTTGCAGACGAGGTGGAGAAAGAGGGTTTGTCTCCGGCGCCTTCTCTCTCTCTTGTCTTTCTTTCTCCGGCTCCTTCTCGAAGCGGGAGGGGATTTGGGCCGGGGGGCTCGCCTTACGGGGGTGGGCTTCCCTCGGGCCCTGGCCCTTCCTCGGCGAGGGGCCCGAAAGGGAGCCGCCGGTTTCTGCAAAGGCGCCCGCTTGCCTTGCACCACCGTGGCCCCCAGCTTGGCACAGTGCGGCGCCGCTTTGCAGAAACCCCCTCGGGGCTCCTTGGCGAGAAGGGCTCCAAAGGGGAGTATTGGGGGCAGGCGAAGAGGGGCCTATTGGGAAATAACTGCACCCAGTCTCTGGGCACAGATCCGTTTGGCAAATGCAAATCTTCATGAATATATGGAGACTACCTTTTGAAAGGAGCCTTCAGTGGCTCAGTGTGTTAATGCGCTGAGCTGCTGAACTTGCAGACCGAAAGGTCCAAGGTTCAAACCCGGGGCGCGGAGTGAGCGCCCGCTGTTAGCTCCAGCTTCTGCCAACCTAGCAGTTCGAAAACATGTCACTGTGAGTAGATCAATAGGTACCGCTCCGGCGGGAAGGTAACGGCGTTCCATGCAGTTATGCCGGCCACATGACCTTGGAGGTGTCTAGGGACAACGCCGGCCCTTCGTCTTAGAAATGGAGCTGAGCACCAACCCCCAGAGTCGGACACGACTGGACTTAATGTCAAGGGAAACCTTTACCTTTTGAAAACCACTAGTCAAGAAATGCACGAACTTGTTAGAAATCAACTCTTTGAACAAGTGATATTCACAAGCATTCATGTAATGGCAAAGCCCCCGAAGCTCAGCCGGTTAAACCACTGAGCTGCTGAACTTCAAAGCCGGGAAACAGGGTGAGCTCCCACTGTTAGCCCCAGTTTCTGCCAACCCAGCAGTCCAAAAACATGCAAATGTGAGTAGATCAATAGGTATCACTCTGATGGGTGCCTCACCAAACTATAAATCCCAGGATTCCATAGGATTGAGCCATGCCATGGCAGTTAAAATGGTGGCAATTTGCAATAATTCTATGGTATAGATACACTGTAGCCCATGGTGACGCAGTAGGTTAAAGCACTGAGCTGCTGAAATCGCAGACCAAATGGTTGCAGGTTCGAATTCGGGGAGTGGAATGAGCACCCGCTGTTAGCCCCAACTTCTGCCAACCAAACAGTTCAAAAACATGCAAATGTGAGTAGATAAAATAGGTACCGCTACCGGTGGGAAGGTAATGGCGCTCCATGCAGTCATGCTGGCCCCATGACCTTGGAGGTGTCTAAGGACAACGCTGGCTCTTTAGCTTAGAAATGGAGATGAGCACCAACCCTCAGAGTCGGGAATGACTGGACTTAATGTCAGGGGAAAACCTTCACCTTTACCTAATGTAATAGCACACAGGTAACTCAGCTGTTAAACTGAAGAACTATGTCTTTGAACTGCCAAGGACAAAAACTTGCCACTACAGGGTTGTTGTATGTAGCTTCTCTGTGTTGAGTGCACAGCATATCATTCCTAATCAATAGTCCATAGTCTTTAGGTATAGTTGTACTCACTGAGGTCCATAAGTAAACATGCATCCACTTCCACTGAGGTCTGATGCAAACTGCTAACATTGAAGTCCAAGAACATACTTGCATCCACCTCCACTGAGGTCTGATGCAAAAGAGAAGACAAAATGGAGTCTTGAGCCTGGATATGCTCAGTAAAATCCCATGAGAGTTTCTCATCAATTCATCTTAGCTAGACTCCTTATCTGGAGAGGATGATTCCAGCTCCCATGACTGACCTTGAAAGCCTTGAGGTTCAATTACATTCTCAGGCCCAGCTGTGCCTGTCTCCTTGTCTAAAGCAGTTTCACTTTCCGGCTCTGCATGAGACTGAAGCCCAGAGTCTGCATCAGAATGAATCCCAGGAAAGCCCACAATCCCAACTGACTCCAAATCATCAACAGAACTAGATGTTGTAGCCCAGCAGGGCGATGGGTTCACCCTGCTGGGCTACAACATCTAGTTCTGTCATAGCAGCCCTTCCAAGTCAAAGGGTGCATCTACACTGTAAAATTAATGCAGTTTGACAGTACTTTACTGTCACAGCTCAATGCTATGGAATATGGAAGTCGTACCTTTTTCAAGGTCTTTAACCTTCTCTACTAAAGAGCACTGGATGCCTCACTTAATTATACACCCTATAATTTCATAGCATTGAGCCATGTCAGTTAAAGTGATGCCAAACTGCATTAAATCTACAGTATAGATGTAGTCTTAGTCTTCTGATTTTTTGACAGCCATCTCCATTCTGAAGTGAGTCATGACATGAGTAATCACAAACTATTTCATCATCTACTTTAAAGTTTCGTAAACAGCCATTGGTCATTATTTTTGTTTTCCTGATATTTAGCTGTAAGCTTGCCTTTATGTGTTATCCTTATTGTTTCATTATTTGGAAGAAGTAAGCCTCCACAGGAAAGTCAGTGCCACTGCTGACTAGTGGTTTGAATGTTGGACTAACACTTTGGGCTCCACATTCTCTTCGGCCATCCAAATGTATTATGGGCAAGCTACACTCCTTCAACTTTAGAGGGTGGTAATGGAAAAGCCCCTCTAAATAATAATAATAATAATAATAATAATAATAATAATAATAATAATAGGTTCAGAATTCAAAGCAGCTCACTTTAAAAGGTCACAAAATACAAAAACTAAAAAGAGATAAAACAATAAAAATGTTTAAACCAATTAAGCCAAATCATTAAACACAATCCCCCTAATATTTATTTATTTACTTACTATATAATGTTCCCTCACTTATTGTGGGGGTTACCTTCCAGGACCACCCGCAATAAATGAAAATCTGCAAAGTAGGGATGCTATATTTATTTTAATATTTATACATTATTTTAGTAGTTATACACTATTTTAAGTCTTTATCAACCAATCGTGTGTTGATAAATCGCCTCCTTCTCCTGTTGCCGCTTGGGCTCCTTTTCTCTTCCTTTGGCTTCTCCTTCCTCCCTTCCTTAGGCTGCAAATTATAATTTTTTATGATTTATAATAGTCTTTTAGAGTTCATTGAAAAACTGTGAAACAGTGAATCCGCGAAAAGTGAACCGCGAAGTAGTGAGGGAACACTGTACAAATAAAATAAAATGAAATACAACACATCATATATATAACAAATAAACATATACATATGATAAAACTGTTAAAAACCATGATACCCAGTCCAGAAGTCATCATTTGAGTTTCTACAGTTGTGCCAGTTCTTTGTTGCACTACCCCAAACACCTGATCCCATAACCAGGCCCTCACTCTTTTCATGGAAACCAGGAGGGAAGGGACCAGTCTGATATCACTGGGGAGGGATTCCCACAGCCGGGCGGCCACCACTGGGAAGGCCCTGTTTCTCATTCCCACCAGTCATGCTTGCAAAGGGGGTGGGACTGAGAGCAGAGCCTCCCTGGCAGATCTTAATGCTCTCACAGATTTATTGAGGAGAGATATGCTCAGACCAATAAGTTGGGCCCGAACAGAAAAATCCAGCACATTTTTCAGGTGGAATGGGCCTTGTATAATCAGTCCTCAAATGTGCATTGAAACTGCAAAGTCTTTATTTGTCTGTGAGAAGAGAGCAAGGAGGGCGCCACAGTATAACTCTTCTGGGAAGTGAATGTCAAAACCTGGGAGCAGCCACTAAGAAGACCCTCTCCCTTGTTCCCACCAGATGTACTGTGATGGTGGTTAGACAGAGATAAGGTAAAGGTTTCCCTTGATGTTAAGTCCAGTTGTGTCCGACTCTGGGGATTGGTGCTCATCTCCATTTCTAAGCCGAAGAGCCGGCCTTGTCCGTAGACACCTCCAAGGTCATGTGGCAGGCATGACTGCATGGGGCGCTGTTACCTTCCCACCGGAGCGGTACCTATTGATCTGCTCACATTTGCTTGTTTTCGAACTGCTAGGTTGGCATAAGCTGGAGCTAACAGCAGGCGCTCACTCTGCTCCCCGGATTCGAACCTGCAACCTTTCGGTCTGCAAGTTCAGCAGCTCAACACTTTAACACACTGTGCCACTGGAGGCTCCTAGACAGAGATAGCAGATCTTAAAGCAGGTTCATCAGGTAGCATACTGCCCCCAGTTATTTTAAATAATTGAAAGGAGTTGCTCTGGTCAGGCATGGAAAACCAAGGTGATGGTGGAAGTTGTGAACTCTGATTGTTAACTCCATTTCCCATCTGTTATAACAGGAAGCTGATATGGATACTAGGAATTCTACTAATTGGGAAATAAAGCAATTTCACATTGCTAAACCTTGGTATAAAGAAAGAGTGGTGAAGATCTCAGTCTGGTTTACAATAAAATCAATTTAAAAATAACAATTATAACAATGATTTGATGAGATTAAAATGTATAAGACAGTTTTTAATTAAAACCCAGATGACTTAAAAGAGGCTTACCTACAGAAAGCCCCAGGTTTAGTTGCAGGCATCTCCAGGCCTAGCTGGAAGAAAGAGAGAGAGATATAAAGGGGATGTCAGAGAAGGGAATAGGAAGGGAGATCCTGAGATTGCGTGTGGCTTCAGACTCTATCAATCATTGACATTGGGGAGATATTCCCCAAGGACATGCAGCCCTTCATGGGGAAAATAAATTCTCACTCTAATATACCTTATATTTTCAGGAGGGTCAAGCCCACAGGTTCAACGGAGTGGCTTTGTGTGTTTATGATACTAGCAGAGTTGTCAGCAGAGGTGGTTCCTTCCTTCCTGGGACTCTGTTTTGTGCCAGCCCCAGTTCTTGCCTCTCTCACTGTGTCCCTTGCAGCACACAGATACAGTCCTGTGTCACCAGCCTGAAGATTCTCAAGGTGCAGAATCATTTCCTTCTTTCCAACTCCAAGCCATTTCGCTTCCAACCAGTTCTTTGGCTCATGGCTGAACTCCTCAGTCCATGTATCTGTAAAATACTGCAAGGTCCCGAGGTGCTGTAGCTCTGTCTTTCCAGGCAGTTGACGATACCAATAGAAATCATAGCTTGAGGTTGTTGAGTGTGAACAGCTGAATGAAAGCTTCTGTCCTTGCAAGAAGCTAGCAAAGAGGGGCTCTTGGGTCACAGTTGTTGCAGAGGCACTGGCCAATACAGCTGAAGGGAGAGAAAGCGAGATTAACTGGGAATTCTGGAGAAAAGCCCGACAGAGTCAACTAAAGAAACTTGGGGAGAAAGGGTATAAGTGGGATCTGGGGTTTCAGGATAGTAAAAGTACAACCCACAATCCGAGTTTGTGTAAAAGCACTTACCAAACCAGACAACAAAGTAAGAAAATTGGGAGCAGGGCTCAAAGGCTCTAGAGCAGCACCAACTGAGTGTTGCAGCCATGTAAGTCTTGCACTGATACAGCAACAGGACACAAACTGGAAGCCTTATGATTTCTTGTGACACTTTTACGGAAGGTGCAGGTGCTGTGGGTGGATGGAGGAGGGGATAGGATGTGCTGCCCACATCAAGGCAAGAGTAAGGATTGGATGAGCTCAGCCAGAAAGAAGGGCAGATCCTAGTTAGAGATGTGAAATCAAAAGAGCATCCCTTCATATTTCTTTTGCTCTCCTCTGAAAGAGATTGTTGGAGGCTTGTTAGTTGCTATGCCTGCTTCTTTGGCTACACATTGTTTCAAAGATATTATTTTCTGCTTCAAGATGTGTCTTCAAAATTCCTTTCCTCCTGGTTTAATGTATTTGATATGTTTACCATCACATTGTACAGATATGGAATTTGGCACTGGCTCAGACATCTTTGAGAGTCTCTATTCTCTTGTTATTTTTACCAAATGCATTTGCCATTCTTAGGATTGTAAGGATAGACATGGATATGTGCGGGCAATTCATGGGACATTGCAGAAACTCCTGGGAGAAGAGATTGTGAACATCATTTATAGTGTTTAGGAATGGCACAACTAAATAGTGGTTTCCCCCACCTGTGGCTTGTGACAGCAGAATACATTTGTAGAATCAGTAAAAACATGTAAATGTACTAGAGCACCATGATATCTATAGTTTGCAAACTCTAGTTAACTGATGTGGGTTTTTTTTGCTCTTACATCTGCAGAATGAGACAATAGAAATGCAGGTTACTATTCCTGCTGAACCATGACATTTCCTAGTTGATCTCATGAATTTTTGTCTCATACTCCTCTGCTTGATTTCAACCTGCAGTCAGATGTGAGTAGGCTTGTGGTCATGAGTCCAGCCTTTTCATCTTTGTGGGCCTTGGGATGGTCCTTTCACCTCTGTGCACTGGGCACAATATAAGAAACTCTATATTTAGATACAGTGGTAGGCACAGTATAATGTAAAGTCATGCTAGGATTTATTGGCACAGATCCTTGGCCTACATACAGGAGTGGCTGGCAACTTCCATATCAGTGGGGTGGTTAATCCACTCTGGGTGTTCATCTGAAGACTACTTACTACAATGCAGTCAGGGTGATCACCCCACCATGGGCTGGCCTCGAACTCATGATCTCTTGGTCAGAGTGATTTATTGCAGCTGGCTGCTCACCAGCCTGCACCACAGCCCGGCCCCCTGTAGAACTGTATCCTCAATTTGCTTATGACATGATCCATGACACTGAACCTACTTGAGAGATAGGATTCAACGCCTCAGATCGTTCCTGAAAAGTTCACACAAAATTCCAGAGCAGACTTACAGCACCAGTGAGGTGGAACTTACCAGACACCATTATCTGCTATGACTTTGTAGTTTCCTTTCTTACATTCTTCTGAGTGTGCTGACAGAAGGTGGGTTTGAACAGTCCCAATTTGTACATTGACTCTGACTTTGTTATCACACTGCCCACTTTAAAGACCTGGTGTGATAACATGGTGATAGTGAGGTCAATTCTGCTATTGCACACTGTGAGGCAGCTGCACCAAAGAGCAGATTTTTGATGCCACAAATAGGTGGCAAAATATTTGTTATTTTATCTTTCATTTTACTATCAGTGATTGGATAAAATGTTTATAGAATTTCCTGCCATATGCGTCAATATACCTTAACTGTCTTTGGATATTTCACAAAGCAAACAAACAAGAGCAACAGGTGATAAAAAATATAAATAGTTGCTAAATTCACATGTTTAACAGCAAAACTATTTAACACAATTTCAAAACTACCTTAACATTAATATATATGTGCATGCCTCTGTATATGTGTGAGTGGTAAATGTTTATATAACATTTTTTTGCATTAAGTGTTTATCTATATTTAGAATCCAGTGCATCTTGACTTGCAGGGGGGGGGGTTCCTATTTGCTGCCCTATTGCAGGGAATAAAATGTCTTGGGATGGCCCTGAATGAGAGCTCAAGAACAGGCTTATGAGCTTCAAACATCTGGTTGAACATCTGGTTGAACATCTGATCCAGTCATAGTGTGTGGGGAAATGTTAATGCCTCCTCCAACTGTTCAGCTACGAGAACCAGTTGCCATTTGGTTCCTTTCTTCCAGGTGGAATACAAAAGCAGGGAAAGGGATTTTCAGCTTTATGACTCTGCTTGTGACCAAATCACAGGAGAAAAAGATCTGTCCTATCTGTTACAATACTTACTAACCAATGCTTTTGAGACAACTCATTCCACAGTGATTTACTATTTATTTATCGTGTCAGAAGCGAATCGAGGGTACAAGTTGTAATGTATTTGAAAACACAAACATTTTTTTAAAACAACAACAACTTTGTGTTATACTTAATGTCCTTTGACCAGTAGCTGGCCACTTGGAGTGCCTCTGGTGTTGCAGTAAGAAGTGATTTACTGAAAAATATAAAATCTAGGTATGTGTGGACTTGTTCATGGGACACCCTAAAATGATATGTCAGAGGTAACAAGTGCTGGCAATACAAATGTGAATCCATTTATATTGGTAGAGTGAATTAAAGGTAATGGTTTCAGTGTGGTGTGGAAGATACTGATGCATGTTTGTGACACCACAATGTGTCTTCTCACTCTTACACAGGGTGTTTATTTTTGGTCCTCAGTTTTGTATGAGCTCTGCTTTTTGACTCACTGTGTCCCTTGCAGCACACAGATACAGTCCTGCTTCGCTAGGCTGAAGATTTTGGAAGTTTAGGCTCATTCTTTCTCCCTTTTTTAGCCATGTCCCTGCCAGATGGTTCTTTAGAGTGGCATCAACAATATCTTGCAGATCATCACTGTGAAAGTAGAGGCTTTCAAGCTCTACCTTTCCAGGCAACTGGTGATACCAGAAGAAATTGTAGCCTGTGCCATTTACCAAGCACTTGATTGTAAATGTCTCTTCTTGCACAAGGCTGGTCGATAGTAATTCCTGGGTTACTGTCACAGCAGTCACTACATGGTAAAGCTAGAGGGAAAGAAACAGCCAAGTCAGCTGGGAAAGCAGAATGGTACAAGTGAGTTTCTGACACATATCAGAAAATGCCCAAGGGATGTAGGGATGGCAAAAGCCCAGGCTGCCACCATCTATCCTCTCCTGAGAGTTGTGTCTAGTTTGTATCAAAGAACTTACCACACCAGAGGAGATAGAGAGAGAAGAAGGAATAGGGTTTAAAGCAGGGGTCCCCAAACTCTTTATGCAGAGGGCCAGTCCACAATCCTTCAAACTGTTGAGGGGCCAAATTATCATTTGGAAAAAAAAATCCGATGTACATTACACATGTCTTATTTGTAGTGCAAAAACAACGACAAGAACAAGAACAATGAAATAAGAATGAAAAAGCAATACAATATTTAAAAATAAAAACAATTTTAACCAACATACATTTATCAGGATTTCAATGGGAAGTGTGGTCCTGCTTATGGCCAATGAGATAGTCAAGTTAATTAGGATTGTTGTTGTTGTTGTGTGCCTTCAAGTCATTTCAGACTTTGGGCGAGCCTAAGTCTAAAATTTATTTATTTATTTACTATATTTATTTACTACATTTGTATCACACCCTTCTCACCCCAAAGAGGACTCAGAGTGGCTTACAAATTATATGTACATACAATATGTTATATTATTAGCATAGCACACTATTAGCATTATATATTGCTATATTGAACTATACCACTATACTGTAATATTATTAGTAATATATAATATATAATTAATACTATTGTATGGTATTATTATTAGTGTTATATTGTATTACATTATAATATTATTATCAATATTATATGTATATACAATATATTATATTATAAAACTGAGGGCGGGGGCCAGGTAAATGACCTTGGAGGGCCGCATCCGGCCCCCGGGCCTTAGTTTGGGGACCCCTGGTTTAAAGTCTCAATAACAGGACTGAATGCCATACTAGTTACTTTCTAGCCATAGGAAATAAACTAAAAGCTGCATGACTTTCTACAGTGTGTGTGAGACAAATTTGTGCAGGTGTCTGGGGCGGATGGAAGAGGAGACAGGATGTCCTGCTCATACAAAGGCACTAGGTTGCTTTTCCTCCTTGGGTTTCTCAACAAGAAGACTAGAAGAGAACCTTTGCTGCGGGTCTTTCCCCTTGCTTTTGTTCCCCTTCCTGGGGATATTTTTGCCTCTTCTGAAAGTAGCTGTGGAAGGCTTGTTTTTTTTACATACAGGTAGCTGCACAAGAAAGTATCAAGGTGTACCCAGCAGTTTCAAAGAATATAGTTTTCAAAGAATATATTATTTTCCCATAATATTTGACCTCAAACAAAGGCTTTAAGTGCTTAGTTTTTCACCATCACATCACACTAATATGGAATTTGACACAAGGCACAGCTTTCTCCATTATAAAAACTTTTATTTTGTGTGTCTACTTGATTCTGGCATTTTACTGTGTTCCTGGAAATATACAGTGAAGACAGCCCTGCGTCACTAGGCTGGAGACCATGGAGGTGCCAGCTTATAATCTGTCTTTTACCATATGATCTTCAACTTGACACTTTGGTTAACTCATCATCAAAATACATGAGGGATGCAAGGTAGTGTTGCTCCATTTTCTCATGGAGCTATTTCCCTTGCTTCATGTATTTTCCCAGAATTTTTGATCATGGATTGAGGGCAGCATATAGGATAGTTGTGTACCATTATGTGGCACAAACAGAACTGAGAACATGGCAACGAATCTCTTATTTGCAAGCTCTCCGATGTTTTGATTTTTATTTTGAGAAAAAAGTTTGTAATCCTTAGGATCACAAAGATTGACTTCAATCTTTCAATCTACAGGGTGATAGTGAAGGAAAGGGTCCTACACAGTACTTCTTCCATTCCCATAGAAATTAATTGTAAAGTAAAAGCAATTCCTGTGGAATCTTAGAAGCCACCTTGTCCCTATGAAAGGTTGAATAGTTTTTCCAGATAGCCAAGAACCTGAGATCTTGGATTTCTCTATATCTAGTTATTGTTTCCAAGGAGCCCCCGGTGGTGTAGTGGATTAAACTGCTGAGCTGCTGAACTTGCTGACTGAAAGGTCATCAGTTTGAATCTGGGGAGCGGGGTGAGCTTCTGCTGTTAGCCCCAGCTTCTGCCAACCTAGCAGTTCGAAAACATGCAAATATGAATAGATCAATAGGTATCACTTCTGTAGGAAGGTAACGGCACTCCATGCAGTCATGCTAGCCACATAACCGTGGAGGTGTCTTTGGACAACGCCGGCTCTTCGGCTTAGAAATGGAAATGAGTACCAACCCCCAGAGCTGGACATGACTGGACTTAATGTCAGGGAAAACCTTTACTTTACTTTATTGTTTCCAAAGGGAGAGTAAATATATATGATGTTTGCTTGGGCTAAATACCTGCTTTCTTGTTCCAGATATTTGCAGACTCAATACGAGGAAAACTCCTATTGAGGAAAACCTAAGCTCAGAAGTGCCTTTGCTCTCTTTCTGTTTTAAATGGGGCAAGAGAATTATTATGACCTGGTCTGTCATTTGGCTCAGGTATTTCTTAGACCTCCTCAGAATGCAATGGCTTCAGTCAAACCTCTGGGCATGCTAATCTGCGCTTGAATTACTGGCATGTAGTTTAAAGCAGGCAGAACTGCCTGTGGCTGACTGATATAGTAACAGAAAGACAGTCTATTTGCCTTTAGAGGCCTTTTCATTCATTGGGACCACACAATGCCTGGATGCAAGAATGGGGCTCCAGTGCCAAGTCTTATCACAGACATTAGGTATCTGTGAATGTCAGATCTAAGAATGGATACACATTGGATGAAGTGACAGTCTTGGGTATAGACAGCACACATTTGGCTGTGCCCACAGGAATACCAGAATTTGGTATGCCCACAGGAATACTAGAATATTTATTGAAGATATAGAGCCAGGTGAAGATGTTGTTTGATTTTGTGTATGTGTGGATAATCCTGGCATGTCTGAGTGAGAGGTTAGAAATCCGGCAGTAATGCTGTGAGTGGAGGAAATATAGTTTAGAAATAGGTGCTGAGATTCACATTTTGGAAACAGAAGGGGCATCTGAGCTGGAATAAAGCCTAAGCAAATAATCTTCAAAGACACTTTGGGAGTTCCCTGTTTTTACAGGGCTGTCAAGTAAGTAAAAGACGGTGGCTTCAATAAGTCTATGTGGAGTACAGGATGATAGCATGATTCTGTCTCACAAAAAATATCTTCTCAACCACACACAGGGTGTTGATTCTTGCTTTGGAGTATTTCCAATTCCTGCCTCTCTCATGGTACTGCCCTTTGCAGCATACAAAAGGAGCTACGTGTCGCTAAACTGAAGATTTTGGCAGTGTGGGGTCATATTTTTCTTGTTGTCACTCCAGATGGTTCTTCAGGGAGTGGTCTGACATTTGGGCTAGCTCAGCATCAAAACACTTGTGGGACCTTAAGTGTTGTGTCTCTGTCTTCCCAGGGAGCTTGCAATAACAGAAGAAATGATAGTCTAAGCCTCCAGGATAGGAGTAACTGAGAATAAGTTCCTTCCTTCACAAAATGCTGTGGAACAGAGGTTACTAGACCATGGTCACAGCAATGGAGCCATGTCCTATAAATCTGTGGGAGAAAAAAAAAACAGGTAAAAAACAGTTGGGAATGATGGAGAAGAGTGTTGGAGACTGAGAATAAAATGAGAAGGTGTACAAAAATATTGCTGAGATATGGGATGAAATTACGGAAACAGCACCTCTCCCGCACCTCTCACCCCCATTTCACAATCATGTATATCATATCTAGGAATAATGGAGAGCAGGGAACAAAATTCAAAGACTCCAAAATGGGACTGAACGAGTGCTGCAGCCATGCCAGTTTGATAGTGACAGAATAACAGGATATAAACCAGACTCTACTTGATTTCCTCATGATGTTCCATGCAACAACATTACAGGTGTCTTGGGCAGATGGAGAAGGAGACAGGATGTCTTTCCCACATGGAGACAACAATAAACACTTTCTAATTAGATGAGCTCAGCAAGAAGTTTAAGGAAGGTATCCTCCTATGATTCATTTTTAGCTCCTCTGAAAAGTTGGAGACTGGCTAATGTCGAAGACTTTCATGGCCAGGATCACAGGGTTGTTGTATGTTTTCCAGGCTGTATGGCCATGTTTCAGAAGTATTCTCTCCTGACATTTCGCCCATATCTATGGCAGGCATCCTCAGAGGGTGTGAGGTATGGAGAAACTAGGCAAGGAAGGTTTATATATATCTGTGGAAAGTCCAGGGTGAGAGAAGAACTCTTGTCAGTTGGAGTCCAGTGTGAATGTTATAGTTAATCACCTTAATTAGCATTGAATAGCTTCATCTCCTGGCTTCTTCCTGCCTGGGGACATCTTTTGTTCAGAGTCGTTAGCTGCCCCTGGTTGATTCATGTCTGGAACTCCTCTGTTTTCAGAGTTTCTTATTTACTGTTCTGATTTTTGAGTGGACAGGTTTACATAGGGACCGCCAAATGCAGCGCCCAAACATGAGTCAAAGAACATGAAAGGCACTGCAGACTAACTCAACCAGAGAAATCAGCCATAGCAGAGCACTTGATGAACCAATCTGGACACAGTATATTATTTGAGAACACAGAAATGCTCGACCACGCCAACAACTATCATGTCAGACTACACAGAGAAGCCACTGAAATCCACAAGCATGTGGACAACTTCAACAGAAAGGAGGAAACCATGAAAATGAACAAAATCTGGCTACCAGTATTAAAAAACTCAAAAATCAGAATCATAAGTTGGTAGGTGACTTGAAGATAAATACTCACATATCACAGAATCATGGAATTGTATATTGCATCCATTATGAAACTCTCTAGAAATGTGTTTCTAGATCTTAGGATAGCAAATACTAGTTTCAAAGGACCTGGTTCTTATGTTCTATGTGGAGTGGCTTAAAGAGCTGGATATGTTTAGCCTTCACAGGAGAAGATTAAGAGGAGATGTGATAGCCAGCTATAAATATGGTGGAAGGATGCCAAAGGAGGGAGGAACAGGTTTGTTTTTGGCAGCCCTGGAAGCTACGACTCCGAGCCATGTGTTCAAATGGCAGGAAAAGAGATTCTATATAAACATCAGGATGAACTTCCTGACAGTAAAACATGTTTTACAGTAGAGTTCACTGTCCTGGAGTGTGGTGGAGGCTCCGTTTTGGGAGGCTTTCAAACAGAAGCTGGATGGCCATCTGTCAGGAGTGCTTCATTTGTGCTTTTCCTGCATGGCAGAGGGTTGGACTGGATGGCCCATGTGGTCTCTTCCAACTCTATGATTCTGTGATCACACTACACTGTTAGTGTGCTATATTTCACGTAATTCCCATGACAGCAACTTCTGGAATCCTGTGCATATGCAGAATTACTGGTATACAAATAAAGGTATTAGTAGTCCATAGTTATATAGCATTTTCAAGTGCTCAAAGCAAGCCTCTTGTATGCTCTAACAGAAATCTTTACAATAATGCTATGAGAAGTCAATTTTGTTATCTTGCAGATATTGCTTCCTACATCTTAAAAATAGCTTGCCTCATGAATCCCTCCCTAACAGAGGTGAAATTCTACCCGTGAAGACAGAGTGCTCTAGTTTGTGGTCCTATCTTCTGACTATAGAAAAGGGAGTTATGACTATTTGGAGGAGTTCACACAAACATGTTCAATATCTGCTGATAGATTGCAAATGTGAATTGGCTATTTCAGGTCAAACCTCATGGAAAGAAGATCCAGATGCCTTCCCAGCACCAACATCACAATTCTTTTCAGATAGTTCATTGCAGTGTGAGCTACCAAGAGATGCTAATTCCAGTGATGTATATGCATGCATCTGGTGTGTAAAGACCATTGGACTGTTCTAAAAGATATGAGGTCAGTCAGAGATAATAAGCAATTGCATAGTGCTACCAATATGAAAGGGACCCCTGGTGGCACAGTGCGTTAAAGTGCTGAGCTGCTGAACTTGCGGACTAAAAGGTTCCAGGTTCAAATCCCGGGAGCGGAATGAGCGCCCGCTGTTAGCCCCAGCTCCTGCCAACCTAGCAGTTCGAAAAAATGCAAATGTGAGTAGATCAATAGGTACCGCTCCGGTGGGAAGGTAACGGCACTCCATGAAGTCATGCCGGCCACATGACCTTGGAGATGTCTATGGACAACGCCGGCTCTTCGGCTTAGAAATGGAGATGAGCACCAACCCCCAGAGTCAGACATGACTGGACTTAACGTCAGGGGAAACCTTTACCTTTTACCAATATGAAGATGAAGCCATTTTTAACTGAGTTGTTTAGTAAATGGGAGATAATGGTTTTAAAGTACCTTGCATGTGAGTGTGAATGGTTCTAATGCACTTTTAGGAAGCTGAGGATGTGTCTTCTCAACTGCTCTTGAGCTGTTTCTGGCACTTAGTTCTGCATCAGCCCCAGTTCCTGCCTTTCTCACTGTGTCCCTTACAGCACACAGATACAGCCCCACATCACCAGGCTGCAGATCTTTAAAGTGCAGGCTCATCTTTTTCTTGTTGCCATCCAGCCAGTTCCCGGTCAGCTTGCTCTCCAGAGAGGTGTCAATCTCTGTCAACTTGTTATCAAAAAAGTAAAGATTCCCAAGGACTTGGAGCTCTATCTTCCCAGGCTGCTGGCGATACCAGAAGAAATGGTAGCTTCCACTCTCTGAGTGTGAGCAGTTGAACGTAAGCTCCTTCCCTTGTGAGAAGCTGGCAAATGGTGGTTCCTGAATCACGGTCATAGCAGATACCTTGCCCACTAAAGCTGAAAGGAGGGAAAGAGTCGTGTCATTTGGGACGGCTGTGGGTAGAATAAGCCATGGGAGATCAACGAAAGGCATCAGGGCATGGTACAAGGGAAGAAAGAAGAGGGTTCGTGATAGAAAAAGGGAGCCCTGGGTTTTTCAGTCTACTTACACCACAAGACAATGAGGG